>NC_090747.1:86314770-86329770 GCF_036898095.1 Palaemon carinicauda
GGCACCACATAACTTCCGGTCGTGTTTGTCGCCCCCCCCCCCCTTTTTTTTTTTCTTCTTCTCCAAAATGTATGTTGTAATCCCGTAGAGTTTTCGAATATGCTAAATTGTACATGACACGCCCAGTTATTTAGTCTAGCTGCTGTTGAGTTGCTAAACGTTGTTATAGTTAACTATCATTAATAATTCGAACACTTAAAACTGTGTAGAGATAATAATGATGTGGTTGGTGGTAGAAATGGGCTTTTTGTATCTTATTGACAATGACATGTTCCATGATTATAAATGTGTTTTATCAGTTATGTTGACCACAGATATTATCTACTTTGCTGTAATTGATCAGCAATCATTTGTTTATATTTGACTTATTATTTTTCAATGCCATGATTTTGATTTACATTGCGATCGTATCACTATTATCATTACAATAAATTCTTGAAATGTGTATGATAAAACGAACTCAGTAAGTAATCTTTTTTATTTGAATAATAATGGTAATGTATGGGAGTGTATCGCATTCCCCAAGAGAGATTAGTTGACCAAACGTTCAGCTGGGCTCCATAAGGCACTAGAAGAGTTGAAAGACCCAGACCTACATGGCTGAGGAATATGAAGCGCAAAGTAGTAGATGATGAATGGAGAAGTATTGAATTAAAAGCTGGCGAAATCTAACCGAGGCCCTTTGTGTCAATAGGCGTAGGAGGAGAAGATGATGATACTGATGAAGTTGATGATGATGGGATGATAAATTCTGAGTTTAGACTTGTCGTCTTCCAGCCCGTGGATAATTTCGCTCACCACTGACCCTTATGTATGCAGAATGATACATCAGACCGAAATTCGGGTGGTCTGAATTGTTAATATTATAATAAATATTGTCGCTTCATTTTGTAATGAATATAGTGTTATCGGAGTATTAGTTATCATTTGATTATCAATATTCCATTATTAAGTATATAGATATTGTCTTAAAAAATAGGAGCTTTATGATCATGCGTTTTCTAATATTCATGTAGTATTTCCGTCATAATTGCTATTTTCCTTACTTTATTTATTACGGCCTTGAAATTTATTCTTATTAGACCAGCAAATCCCGGGGACACTTTATTCCTATCTTGCAACAACACGAAATTTAGAAACAGCATTAGTTTCCAATTTTGTGTAACTTGAAAAAGGAAAATACTTTGTTTGGCAAAATAAAAGAGTGACAAAGTCGTGTGCTTCAGGTTAGCATTTATAAAAAATCCCAAAGTTTAACACATCAAATGAAGACCCGACCTACTAAGGATTGACCGAGTGACTGATTCATAGTATTGATTGTTGTTACGTCACCAAAGGTCATCAATTTCGAAAATATTACTAAAAGACACATCATGAGCCCCTAGATCTATTCCAAGGAGAGGGAATTGACTTGTTATGTTATCTGGTTTTGAATAATGTACCACTAATATCTTATTACCTCGCGAGTGCAATATGAATTTTTTTTTTTTTTTTTTTTTTTTTTTTTTTTTTTTTTTTTTTTTTTTTTTTTTTTTTTTTGAGATTCAAGCAGATTCCCAAAATTCGCTTAGAACTTTAGATTCCTCAAGCTTGATCCTCTTTTATCCTGGAAATTATTTTACAAATCTGTTGCAATTTTTAGATGGTGGTCGAATTTTCCAGAAAATCCACCATAATGGAGAAACTAAGGACCTTCTAAACTTGAAAATGACTAGATTAACTGACGATTCTGCTCTGTTGCTAAACAATCAAGAAAAGGCTGATCCTCGAGTTTCTTTGCCAATTAGGCACCTTTTCTATCTTTCTGGTCGTAGAGAATCGACATAGGAGTCAACCCCAATTCTTCTTCACTTAAAGGCTTACTGCACTGTAATTGTTCAGTGGCTACTTTCCTCTTGGTAAGGGTAGAAGAGACTCTATAGCTATGGTAAGCAGCTCTTCTAGGAGAAGGACACTCCAAAATCAAACCATTGTTCTCTAGTCTTGGGTAGTGCCATAGCCTCTGTACCATGGTCTTCCACTGTCTTGGGTTAGAGTTCTCTTGCTTGAGGGTACACTTGAGCACACTATTCTATCTTATTTCTCTTCCTCTCTTGTTAATTTTTTCATAGTTTATAAAGGATATATTTATTTAATGTTATTACTCTTCTTAAAATATTTTATTTCCTCTTTTCCTTTCCTCACTGGGCTATTTTCCCTGTTGGGGCCCTTGGACTTTTAACATCCTGATTTTCCAACTAGGGTTATAGCTGAGCAAGTAGTAATAATAATAATAACAGAGGAGTCCAACACAACCAGAACCTTCAAGTGTTTACAGGAAAAGTATCTTCCTAACATTCTGAAACCGCTTATTAATCTCTTAACTCGAAAGACTTACCATACCAACTTACCACTTCCATAATCTAAAACCACCTGCTATAGACACAATCAGCATCAGAACCCTCTCGTTTACGATAACTTAATGTATAGACAGCTCTCTCTCTCTCTCTCTCTCTCTCTCTCTCTCTCTCTCTCTCTCTCTCTCTCTCTCTCTCTCTATATATATATATATATATATATATATATATATATATATATATATATATATATATGTATATATATATATATATATATATATATATATATATATACGTATATATGTATATATATATATATACGTATATATGTATATATATATATATATATATATATATATATATAATATATATATATATATATATATATATATTTATATATATATGAGTGTGAGTGTGTGTACGTGCATAAGAGTCACAACATGTATAGAATTAATTTTAGCATCAAGATATGTAAAATAATTGACCCTGTCAGTTTCTGAGATTAATATTAGACTGATAATCGTTAAATCTTAAATCCAGGAAAGGAATGCACACCTGGCATTCACGCATGCACATTACAATTATATAACTCCATTTTTAGGTTAGTGATAAAACAAATTTGATTTACGTAAAATAAGATAAAACAGTGGTAATGGTTCGCACTGTGTAGGAATATGGGGAAACCTACAACTGGAATCATGGATTATAAATTATGTTTCACATATCCCTAGATAAGAACTTTGGATTTGAAAAGGTGTTACTATAACAAGATAAGGGCATTAAGATTTCGTAGAAGTTTGTAACTTAGATACCAATGACATGACCGGCTCTTGGGTATAGGAGCAAACCCCCCCCCCCCCCCCCCACCACCACCACCACCATTCCCTATGCCTCGCCTTGCGATATGCCACGCCTTGAAACCTTAAAATTCCATCCAACTTTTGCAATACGTTTTCATAATCGTCTTTCTCGCTATATTTTTTTTTCTTAAATACTTTGTAATCCAGTGAGTGCATTTTTTTTTTTTTTTTTTTTTTTAAGAAAGTCTTCTGATAAAATTTTGCAGAGCAGTATTTGCTATCTTATCTAATAAAATCGATTAGCCAGATTGATAAGTTTCCACTGGCGAAAAAAAAAATGAAAAAACGGTACTTACCCCACTCATGGTAATTTTTGCCTATGGCCTAAGAAGGAGAAGAGGAGGAGGACGGGCACTTTGGGTCCAATGGAGATCCTTGTAGATGTCCCTTTTTTAGGTTTTGTAGACGTGCTGTTTCTTTGATGTTCTGTCTCCTATTAAGGGCAGATAGGGACGCTAGCTTCGCCCGACACTTGCTCTATAACAATCAGATTTGAATTATTCGGAAGTTACAGCTTTGGGGCACTTTGCCAGAGAGTCGAAATTTGAAACTTTTTATGAATGAAAGATAAGAGCGCCACCGGAACTCTCTCAAAGTTTTAGAAACACCTCCGGTCTCTCTCTCTCTCTCTCTCTCTCTCTCTCTCTCTCTCTCTCTCTCTCTCTCTCTCTCTCTCCTCTCTCTCCCTCTCTCTCTCTCCTCTCTCTCCTCTCTCTCTCTCTCTCTCTCTCTCTCTCTTGTATTTGGACGTGTTATTTAGACTAATCGGTTGGATCTTTACTAAATGTACATTGAGGTAATGGTATTCTGAAGACCAGTGGAAAATTTTAATTCTTTGTATGTATATTTTCCCATCATACACCTTTCTTCATTTGAAGGAATAGTGGCATAGGTTGTAACCATTTCTGATTTCAGCCAATATTGATTGGGCGGGGGGGGGGGGGGGGGGGTTACAGCCCTCACTCAGCGTGAGTATCCTTTTTTTTTTTTTTCTTTTTTTTTTTTTTTTTTTTTTTTTTGCTTGGCCTTTCCGGCCAGACACTTACCATGCCAACGACGTCTGGCTTTTCTTCACGGTCTGTAACGCTTCGCTGAATGAACTTAAATGCTATGAGTAATGAATTCTGATTTTACCAACTAGCTGTTTCGTATGTGTATATATATATATATATATATATATATATATATATATATATATATATATGTGTGTAATATTTATATGTATATATGATATATGTATTATATACATGTATATTTATATGTATAGATATATATATATATATATATATATACATTATATATATATATAGTATATATATATATATATATATATATATATATATATATATATATATGTATATATATATAACACAACACCAACAAATGCAGCCATTCCTAATTCACTGCAGGACAAAGGCCGTGGACATTTCCTTAGTCACGTCTGATTTTAGCCATTTTCATCACCACGATGACTACTGCGGAATGGTAAAGGTGGAGACTTAGTTTGATCGCTTACATAACACCAATATATATATGTATGTATATATATGTATTATATATATGGGTGGCCCAGACTGGTACAGCTTTGCTAATTATGCCATTACTCAAGCCCTTTCACCGCTTTAAGGTATCCCCACTCAGAAAGGGTATATATATATATATATATATATATATATATATATATATATATATATATATATATATATATATATATATATATATATATATATATAACTTTGTGTGTGTGTTGTGTGGGCTAGGTAATCTTGATAGTGAAATTACTAATCACAGCTTATTGATTTATATTATGATGTGTAGATAAACAGAGCTGATTAACATAGTGGTAGACTAATTGCAACTGTGACTTAGTCAGAAGTTTTTATCTATTATTATTATGGTTGTTGTTGTTGTTGTTGTTGTTGTTGTTGTTGTTGTTATCATTACTTTGTTTGTCGGTTTTATTTATTATATGCTAGGTGTAAATTTTTTAATGAAGAATTCCTGAAAATCTCGATGACAATTATATATGCATTTGTTTAACCAAAATGCATAAACTATTATATATATATATATATATATATTATATATATATATATATATATATATATATATATATATACATACTTATATAGCCTCTTGACATGAGGAGCTACCCTTATACTTTTTTTTTACCATTTTTTAAACATGCATTTTTTTTCTTTTATAATTTCTGCCACATGGAAATTCAAAGTATTTTTAAAAATTACTTTTTTAATTCTGATGGTTCTACAAGCTTCATTCTCGTGTCCTCGAGGGTGGAGTAATTGCAATGTAACCGAGAAGAGCATTTATATGCTTGAGACGCTTATCGAATGAATGTTGCTATAGGTTTTCATTGATTAAGGTGACATAAGGTGACAGGGGTCGAGGATTCACTCGACTTCAGTGGAGGGTTGGATTTAAACCCAAAACAAGTAACAAAAAACAAGTAATAAGGAGAAAGAGGCCCTTCAAAATATTACCCAGAGCATTTTTTTTTCATCCTACCCAGCTCAGAAAATTAACCTCGTCATTTACTGTATTACAAATTATCGAATAATTTAATTGATGATGGCATTAATTCAGCCCTGGAGTATATCCTTTGGGAGACAGTTTGGATCTACAGATAGAAGTACCACATTCAGTGAGAACTTCAATTGTTCTTTGGTCTGTCCATGACAAACCTTTCGAAGAGGATTCTAGACCACAGACAGGTCAGTATGTTTTATAGCTACACCCACTAAATATAGCCTACGAGAGAGGATCAAATTTGAAAGTTTGAAACGGTAGATACAGAGAGGATCCCACCTACTTTGAATGCCTAAAATCTGTATACTGTATATATTAAAGGGAAAGCCATCCCTCAAATCTAACCAGGAATTCATTATCATACTACCATTTGGAACCGAGTAGGGTATGCTATGAAACTTAATGCCTATTGCAGCCCATAGTGATCAGTCATTGCCACCTCACGTCAGTTCAATCTGAGCAATGCATTTCATCTGAATCAGTCACTTTTTCTACTGCCTTGTGATATAATTTCATTACCTTATTGCTTTGTAATCCAATACCCGAAGTTTTGGAAACGATGAGATTTAAAGGAAACATTTCTAGGATCTTTAACTCCTTGTATGGATTTTGGAGAGTTACTTCATAATTTTCCTGAAGAAAACATTTAAAACTTCAGAAATATAAAGAAAATATAGTAGACAATTACTGCCAATCACGCCGAATTTCAAAGGGTTTTAGCAGGTTAGTGGACTCTACAAAACTCATAAACTATGGGTCAGTAGTTCAAAGCACACTCACGACTTAGTTATTTCACTGGTATCAAGTTCATCCTATCCCTGTGTTTCTAGGATATGTTTTTCTTGGGAACTTAAGGTGTACTTTATCTCATCAGCAGGCATTGACGGTCCTTTGGGGTGCTGGCTTTGATGGGGATGGGTTTGGGTGCTAATCCTAAGTGTAAATTATCGGTCTGTAAAATATTACAAAACTGTGCAATGGTCAGTGCCTTGCCTCTGTCGCTTATGCATAGACCTTTTATAAATCTATATTGTTATACTTCGGTTAGAACAATTCTGGGCTTCTATATTTCAACGCTCATGGTAATTTATTCTATTTATAATCAATCATTAACCCATTTTCAGTAGTTGATTTTAAATACAGGTGTCCATATCCAGTCCATTATTGCATAGCTACGGGAGTGTGATTCCCATTTCAGATATCTGTAAGCTGTAGAGATGTTGATCTTCTGTTCTAAGTCATGTCGAGCTTCTCATTGGTATTTTCTTGAGTATTTCATTGTCGAGAATAAGAATGGACGTATGGCCGTATTTACTACTCAAGTTAATGACCTAGTGTCTATTCTGAATTATTTCCAAAGCATGGGAAACCCGTTATTTGTTATCTATTTCAATATGATGTACTTTCTTGGGGTATTCCCTAATTATTGTCCTCAAGAGGCAATGGCTTTTACAGTCCCTTTAATGCATATTCTTTAAATACTGAATCACGGATGAAACCCTTGTGCAGTAAAAAAAAATACACCTCATTGTGCACCGTTTCTCCGTGCTCCGTATTGTTATTGCAGAGAGAGAGAGAGAGAGAGAGAGAGAGAGAGAGAGAGAGAGAGAGAGGAGAGAGAGAGAGAGAGAGAGAGAAAGGTGTATTATCTGATTGAACGTTTTTTATCTACTACTTGAAACGAAAAAAAAAACGAAATTGATTTATTGCGATTTTTCAGTGTGAAATATTTTGATAAGTACCGCTATGTTCAGCTTAACTGTTATCTGTTTTTCACCGTAAGGCAAATTTATCTATTGTGACAGAGTCTCAGTAAGCTTTCCGGATCCGGAAATCAATAGTTCTTGGAATACAACTGTGTTTTAGTCTTCTAGATGATAATAACAAATGACTTATAGAAACAGACAAAGAGATATGTCACTATATTCGTAATTTATTCAGTTTCCTACTTTTGTACTAGAGATATTCTATCCTTTATATTAGAAATTCGTGATATACAGGATAGTTGTGTCTGACATTAATATAAAAAATATAAGTTTAATGATGATTATATACATTTCACAACTCAAATGCTTCACAATTTCACTGTGACTATGAATAGGAACTGTTAAATAGAGAAAGGAGGTATGAAGCATTTAAGAAAATTTTGGTACAGTTCATAATATAAGAATTGCCATATTCATAACAAATATATCGAAGCCAAATCATCAGTGGAAATTTTCTTTTGCTGTTGGTATCATTTGTTTTCACTATTTGCAGTAATGGTATATATATACAGTATATATATATATATATATATATATATATATATATATATATATATATATATATATATATATATATATACATATATATATATATGTATATATATATATATATATGTATATATATATATATATATATATATATATATATATATATATATATATATATATATATATATATATAGAATTAGCAGTGTCATAATTTTCAGTACAACGTTTTAGAACAAAATTTTGAAGTCCTGTGGAAAGAAAGTTCGTAAGCGACAACGGACTGTTATTAAAAGATAAGAAAGGAAGTCGTGTCAGCGAGAGAGAATCCTTGGAAATCCCTTCCATTGAGATATATGATGCGCAAATGCCATCCTTAAATGGTGTCCTCTTTACTTGGAGACAGGCTAGAGTTTGTTGTCTTCCCATAGAATTGAAAATATAGTTTAGAGGGAATTCATTCTCATGTGATTAATGGGATTTATAGCTGATGCTATTTATTGGTGGCTTTTATTACCAATTATTTTTTTTTACAGGCAATTAGTCAACACATGTTGGAAGCTTAGTATCATTTAATTACTGTAATATGAATAATTTTTGGTGAATTAAGAGTAACAATTCTTTTCATTGGGAAGGATTTTAAAGAATTAGCAAGTACCATCCCTCTGTGTTTCTTTCCCTTTTGAGGGGCCGTATATTTTTCCCTGGTGGAGCCCTTGTACTTATAGCATCCTGCTTTTCCAAGTAGAGTTGTAGTAATATTGAATAAAGAATTAATGGCTTATATCTCTGTCTTTCATCATAGTATTTCCAAGGGTCGTTGTGGCCTGATTGGAAACGTCTCTGCCCGGTGTTTGCCAGATGTGGGTTCGAGTCCCGCTCAAACTCGTTAGTGCCTTTAATGTCTCCAACCTTACCATCCTTGCGAGCTAAAGTTTTTGGGGTTTGGGATAGCCTACAGGTTTATCTGCTGAGTCATCAGCAACCATTGCTTGATCCTCCCTGATTCTAGCTTGGGTGGAGAGGTAGCTTGGGCCCTGATCATATAAATATATGGTCAATCTCTAGGACATTGTCCTGCTTGCTAGGGCAATGTCACTGTCCCTTGCCTCTGCCATTCATGAGCGACCTTTAAACCTTTATAGCTCTCACGATGCAAATTCGCCCCGTCACTGACTATGACAACAATCGACTGTGTGATGAAACTATCAGTACAGTCTCTGTTCGTAATTTATGTAATTAAAAATTATTTAACTAATCTAAACATTCGGATGATGTAATTTGTATTTTTAATGGAATTTCGGTGCAATCCTACTTGTACGAGCATTGATAATTATATCTATATAATCAGTGTCAGTTCACCATCTGACAAGGCTTGACAACAATTTGGATATTCGGAAACTAACTCATTTGTGACCCAAATAATATTCTCTCTCTCTCTCTCTCTCTCTCTCTCTCTCTCTCTCTCTCTCTCTCTCTCTCTCTCTCTCTCTCTCTCTCTCTCTCTCTCTCTCTCTCTCTCCAACTGTTACGATGAGAAACTACAATCTTAAGTGTCAAGATAAATTTTGCATGGTTTGATTTAATCAAAATATATATTCTCGTTATATCATTTGCTCTATATTTAATGCAACGGTTAATTTAAGATATCGCAATTGTCTTTGAAGTAATCTACGCATTGTTTCCCAAAAAATTAGAATCCAGAAAGGGTTAATGCCCCAGTGCACTACCAAGGCCGTCTCGAGACCGCCTTGGCACTACTCGCAGTGCACTGTAAGCATTACTAAAGGGTGCATGCATCCCCTTTTTAGCCCTTTACGTTTACTTCATCCCCTTTTGTTTTCTTTCATCTTGCTGTACAACCTTCTGTGTTTAACTTTAATTTCATATTGATACTGTTATATGGTTTCCCCAGTTGCACCTCAGCCCTAAATGTCCTCCAGGCCCCAACCCTGGATCGTTTGGCCCAAATTCCCAACATCCATCCATCCTAAAACTATGTAAGTTTTACCAGCCTTAATAGATATGAATATTTCATATTACATGCCAAAGCTGTAAACTAAGTTTCAATAATAGATTTAGATAATATTTTCCAATTTTGCACTGTAAATATCTCAAAATTAAAAAGGTTCAAGAACATGAAATATCTCTGGAAAGGTTATCACAGCCTTAAAAAGAATGTTGCTCTGAAAGCTCCACATTCCTCATCTTATAAACATACAAAAGATCTCGAATTTAGTTATTTCAGATTTTTCTTTATTTTTTAAGGTCTTTAAGCCAAATTGAAGGTAGCCCAGGTTAGCTAAGATTGGTCGATTAGGTGAAATCATTATCCTTGGTAAAATTATTTTGTCTTCCTAAATTTCCAGCGTTTATAGCAAAAGCAATCAATCACTTCAAAGATACATGGATTTCCTTCACAAAAATACCGCACGTTAAATTAAAGCTCTAGTACATATAAAGTGGCTTTTCTTACGGAGCCATGCTGTTCTTGCCGATGGCCATTCGTCCTGAGTAGGGTTAACAGTTCTCTTCTTAAACTTCTACGTGTATGATATTATTTAAATCTGACCTCTGAAGAAGGATAAAGCGTGCCCATTAGATTAAACTCCTTGACAGGGGGACCACTACGTTTTTGGTAAGATACTTACAGGGTCAATCTCATCGTGTCTGGGTTCAATTTTCAAGGCCCATCTATCAGTCTTCAGTTGGTTTATCAAACAATTCCCACTTGTTTTTCCATTGTAATTTGTAGTCTTCATTTTTCTTTGTTTTAAATTTCTTTACTGTGTAGATTTCCTTGTCACTTTATCTTGTTGGATTGCTTTCGAAACACTTTATGCGTTGCATGACCAAAAGTCCAATTACCTATATTTTTATTGTCTTGGTTTCAATAATAGATATTTGCCCAAGTCTAATGCATGCACTGACTTTTACTTTTAATGTTACTGTAGAAGGTTTTCTAGATATTTCATATTCCTATTCTTTTCAAAATACATAATTAGTATTATTTTTTTTATTTTTTGCTTAAGGGGGAAACCAGTAAAGCATAAATAATATTACTATTGTCCTTTCACACAGGTACTTATTCGATATCATTTTGTCTGCACGCTTAATCAAAGATAATAACTAAGGAATGAATTGGATGGCCAATTAGAAAATAAAAATTTTTTTGGGTAGTGTATACTATGCATGTGATAACGTGGCTATGTAATAGTAGGCCTATTTCCGCTAAGCTTTGTTTGAATAATCCCCTCTTAAAGGGGAAATTTATTTGGCGATAATTTATGTTGCATTATATTGCGTTATCGGTCTTTCGTGTTATGAAGCCCATCCATTAATATTCCTAAGTTCCTCTGCATTATTTACTCTTATTCTTTGAATATCAATCTAAAATAAGATTTTATTGAATATTATTAACTAAACCTCCTGTCTTCATGAAGTCTCAATGTTTCCCCATTCACCCAACACTTTTGTTCTTTATGTCTTGTTATAGGTATGAAATCTTCAGTATTTTCCAAAGCCAGTGAAGACTGAGTCATTTACTAAGAATTTATATCTCTATGTTCATTCCTGAACTATTTTTTTAGATTCAAAGGCTACCAGTCTCAGGATAATGGTGTTATGGCACTCCGAACAGATTTTGTATGTTGATTTACACTTTTATATTCCTACATGTACGGCTAAGACGCGATCAGTTTAAGTAAATATAAGTTAGTTAATGTTTTGCCCTTTCTAAATCATCTTAGAAAGCTCGATAATTGGTTTACCTTTCAACGGGAAAGCTCGAACATCAACTTACCTTTCACAATAATATCAGGTGTGAAAACTCCGTAGTCTACCATAAAGATATACCATAGAAAATGTACTGTTTTACAGAAAACGAATCCATTTTTATTATGGGAAACACGTAAATATTTGATTGGTAGGCCGAAACATTATTCATCGTCTCAGTGTATCATTATGGGCAGGTAAATGGAAATAAAAAGGTAACCACAAATAAGCTACTTAAAAAACGCATCGAAAACACTTTGCTTTGTGGGTAGAATATGACTTTAGATTTGCAAGTTTTTATGCCAAGTGAGATGGTGATAAGTAATAGCTTTTTCAAAAAGAAAGATAAAAATAAGTATACACGGGTAAGAGTGGCAAATGGAAGAGTAGTAGAAAGGGCATTAATGGATTATGTGTTGATAACTAAAAGAATGTTTGGAAGATTGAAAGACGTGCACGTGTTTAGGGGTATGGCTAACGGTATGTCTGATCATTTTTTGGTGGAAGGAAAATTAGTTGTAGCAAAAGAGTGGGGGAATAGAGTAGGTGGATGTAAAAGGGAGCTAGTGAGGGTTGAAGAGCTAATAAAACCGGGGGTAAAAGTAAATATCAGGAAAGGTTGAAAAGGACATATGACGAAGTGAAAGTAAGAGAAACTGGCAATTTAGAGGAGGAGTGGAAGTTAGTAAAAGAAAATTTTGTTGGGATTGCAAGTGATGTGTGTGGCAAGAAGGTTGTTGGAGGCAGCATGAGGAAGGGCAGGGAATGGTGGAATGAAGGAGTGAAGGTAAAAGTGGAAGAGAAAAAGAGGGCTTTTGAAGAATGGCTGCAGAGTAATAGTGTAGAGAAGTATGAAAAATATAGAGAGAAAAATGTGGAAGTAAAGCGCAAGGTACGTGAGGCAAAGGGGGCAGCTGACTTGAGGTGGGGTCAGGGATTGGGTCATTCATATGAAGAGAATAAGAAGAAGTTTTGGAAAGAAGTGAAGAGAGTAAGGAAGGCTGGCTCAAGAATTGAAGAGACAGTGAAAGATGGAAATGGAAGGTTGTTAAAAGGAGAGGAGGCAAGGAAAAGATGGGCGGAATATTTTGAAAGTTTACTGAATGTTGAGGATAATAGGGAGGCAGATATAATTGCTGTTGCAGGTGTTGAGGTGCCAGTGATGGGAGATGAGAATGAGAGAGAGATTACAATGGATGAAGTGAAGAGAGCACTAGATGAAACGAGAGTAGGAAAAGCGTCTGGTATGGATGGTGTGAGAGCTGAGATGTTGAAGGAAGGAGGTGTGACTGTACTTGAATGGTTGGTGAGATTGTTTAATATGTGTTTTGTGTTGTCAATGGTACCAGTAGATTGGGTTTGTGCATGTATTGTACCACTATATAAGGGTAAGGGAGATGTACATGAGTGTTGTAATTCGAGAGGTATTAGTTTGTTAAGCGTAGTTGGAAAAGTGTATGGTAGAGTAATGATTAATAGGATCAAGGATAAAACAGAGAATGCAATCTTAGAAATACAGGGTGGTTTTAGAAGAGGTAGGGGTTGTATGAATCAGATTTTTACAGTAAGGCAGATATGCGGGAAATATTTAGCAAAAGGTAAGGAGGTGTATGTTGCGTTTATGGATCTGGAGAAAGCGTATGATAGAGTTGATAGGGAAGCAATGTGGAATGTGATGAGGTTATATGGTGTTGGTGGAAGGTTGTTGCAAGCAGTGAAAAGTTTCTACAAAGGTAGTAGCATGTGTTAGGATAGGAAATGAAGTGAGTGATTGGTTTCCGGTGAGAGTGGGGCTAAGACAGGGATGTGTGATGTCACCGTGGTTGTTTAACTTGTATGTTGATGGAGTGGTGAGAGAGGTGAATGCTTGAGTGCTTGGACGAGGATTAAAACTGGTAGACGAGAATGACCATGAATGGGAGGTAAATCAGTTGTTGTTTGCGGAAGATACTGTACTGGTTGCAGACACAGAAGAGAAGCTTGGCCGATTAGTGACAGAATTTGGAAGAGTGTGTGAGAGAAGGAAGTTGAGAGTTGATGTGGGTAAGAGTAAGGTTGTGAGATGTACGAGAATGGAAGGTGGTGCAAGGTTGAATGTCATGTTGAATGGAGAGTTACTTGAGGAGGTGGATCAGTTTAAGTACTTGGGGTCTGTTGTTGCAGCAAATGGTGGAGTGGAAGCAGATGTACGTCAGAGAGTGAATGAAGGTTGCAAAGTGTTGGGGACAGTTAAGGGAGTAGTAAAAAATAGAGGGTTGGGCATGAATGTAAAGAGAGTTCTATATGAGAAAGTGATTGTACCAACTGTGATGTATGGATCGGAGTTGTGGGGAATGAAAGTGACGGAGAGACAGTAATTGAATGTGTTTGAGATGAAGAGTCTGAGGAGTATGGCTGGTGTATCTCGAGTAGATAGGGTTAGGAACGAAGTGGTGAGAGTGAGAACGGGAGTAAGAAATGAGTTAGCAGCTAGAGTGGATGTGAATGTTTTGAGGTGGTTTGGCCATGTTGAGAGAATGGAAAATGGCTGTCTGCTAAAGAAGGTGATGAATGCAAGAGTTGATGGGAGAAGTACAAGAGGAAGGCCAAGGTTTGGGTGGATGGATGGAGTGAAGGAAGCTCTGGGTGATAGGAGGATAGATGTGAGAGAGGCAAGAGAGCGTGCTAGAAATAGGAATGAATGGCGAGCGATTGTGACGCAGTTCCGGTAGACCCTGCTGCTGCCTCCGATGCCTTAGATGACCGCGGAGGTAGCAGCAGTAGGGGATTCAGCATTATGAAGCTTCATCTGTGGTGGATAATGTGGGAGGGTGGGCTGTGGCACCCTAGCAGTACCAGCTGAACTCGGTTGAGTCCCTTGTTAGGCTGGAGGAACGTAGAGAGTAGAGGTCCCCTTTTTTGTTTTGTTTTATTTGTTGATGTTGGCTATTCCCCAAAATTGGGGGAATTGCTTTGGTATATGTATGTATGTATGTACTGCCAAGAGTCATTTTCATGATGCTTGAGTAAGAAAATGAACCAGTAAAACACCTTAATATGATATATAAGATTCGAACATTGTCCTATTAATCGAACTCTTACCATTTTGTAATAGTTTTAATCAATTGACAGTAAATTATAAAGTATTATGTTAAACTTTATTACGAAGGTCTTATATTTCATCCTATCTAATGTTATGGATTTTGATTATTATGCATATTAGTTTAATGAGACTGCTCTTCGAAAAACTCA
>NC_090747.1:86337270-86354770 GCF_036898095.1 Palaemon carinicauda
AAATTGTTGAGAGATGAAATGTGCTGTACTGTAAGTTATAATGAATTACAACCAACAATGGTGGCTACCGGTGTGATGGTCTGAACGGTCTCAAAATTCTCCTTGATAATCTGCGCATGCGCGAACATTACCGTTTGCCAGTGCATACGAGGTTGATGTTTTATTTTCCCGTAATGTTAGCTTGCGCAGCTCAACATTACCGCTTGCCTGTACATACGAGGTTGATGTTTTATTTTCATGCGATCGAAGCGAGCTAATGGCAGAAAAAAACCATTATACAATGTCAAGGAGAATTCTGAGACCGGGGGATCGTTCAGTCCGTCACACCGGTAAGTCTTAGCCTACGCTGTACCTGCAAGAAATACTATACTTTCGTGTTAAATCTAACTCTAGGCAAGTTGATTTAGTTCGGTTAGTCTACCAGTAGTTAAGCATAGGTTGGTGACAAACTTATTCTATACTATAGCCTAGTTTGGTTTGAGGGCGGAACGGAAGGTTCTATGATTACTTGTGATGGTGCACTGGTAAAAATTTAGGAGCCTTTGTATATCAGCGGCCAGTTCCTCTCGTGTAGTAAAAATGGACATCAACTATCCTTAACTTTCCCCCCTAACCTAACCTACAAGCCGTGTCCTCTCCTACTCACCTAATGGGGTGGCTTAACACCTTCCTTATACTGCCGTATTCTGAATTAGCCGTAATCATACATGCAGATGGCCACTATCATACATACACCCCAAAATTTATCTGTGACCAAGCATACTGTAACAGGTTCAGGCAAACATTAGGTATTATGCTGTTAGTATTGTTATCATTAAAGCATAGTTCGTATTCTCGATTATACTAGAGTGGAGGATTTTGTCTTTGCCAAGATCACTGGTGTTGAATTGTTACCATAATGAAGTATTGTATATATGTATTGTTTCCCTTTGAAGGTAATTCTGTGTACAACGAGTAAGGACACTGCGTTCTATGTAGGTTTAGTTTACAGGACCTGGTGTGTGTAGGCCCAAGCCACCCTCCTGAGAGGTCACAACACCCTATGTTGGGTTATGAAAGACTATGAGGTTTTATGTTTATTAGTGATAGTATATGAGTAAAGGTTAACCACTATTCTTATAAGAAAAGTTATGTCAGTCTGCGTAGGCCTACTGTCAGACTTTGGGTAATATTACCCTAGTGAATCACAGTACTGCATTGTTCTAAAGAAATATTAGTTCATCCTAAAAAGAGAAAAGACTGGATATGTGTGATCCTAGCCTTGACAAGCAGTAAATACTAGTTCCTTTGAGCCTTTTTGCTCCAAGACTATGCTGCTAAATTAGGATAAGCGAACTTTTGATTAGGGTAAGCAATCTTTTTTTATTTTTCAACATAAATATTCTATGATTGTGACACCATATTGAATGCTTTGAGATTCTCGTTAGTGGAGTGCTGACAGTTTTGCAAGCCATTGTTCTGAGTTCTAACTTGTGTATTTGGAATGGAATAGAAATCAGTGGTGGCCTAACTATGTAGTATTTTTTCCTCAATTAAGTAAACTACACCATTAATGTCTATATGAAAAGTATACCTTGAATGAGAGCTATGATTTTTTATGCGTTTGTCGTTATGAACAGAATGCATATTTAGTGTTATTGTCATTATATGAGGTGCTTTTGGGACCAGTGAACTACTTGGCAAGAGTTATAACTACTCTATACAGAAATTGCAGTAAATGGAATAGATATCTCAATTAAAATTTTTGCAATGATTACAGAAGATGTCATGGTTGTTTGGTTGTTTATAACCAAGCTTAAATCACCTGTTCCTAACTTGTTAGTTGTAGCCTTGTGTAATTACACATTATTTGCTTATTTGTTTGCACAGTGTCAGTAGTTCCTAATTAGCTCTCAGAATAATTTGTTCTAAGAACTTTCATACTCTATTTGCAAACTTTATGTAGCACTTGTTAACATGACTAAATTTTCCCTTTAGTGTTGAAGATGTTAGAAAAGGAATTTGTGAGAGCATTCAAAATTTGATTATTTGGATTCTCTATTTAGCTGGTCATGACACCTTTGATAAGCTTTGCTGATAGTAGTTTCAAGTGGAGATATTTTCATTAGTCTTCATGAATTGGTTCCTTCTATATAAAATTCTTGACGACCCTTCTTTTCCAGGCTTATCTTTTTCAGCATCTTTGGTGACTTTTTTTTTTTTTTTTCCATATGAGTTGCTAGTAGGACGCCCTTAACTAAAACTTAATAGGTTGCAAGAAGCTGTTTGTAAGTCGAATTTTTCTTAAATTTTGTCATACGGTAGGCTTCGCCTAACTCGCATGCTTACAATTTTCAGCTGCAAAAGTCAGCAAATAGACCAGTTTCATATTGTAAATTTTGTCTTGGTTACTGCTTTAAAATATGTAATATTGTTTTTTTACAGTATTTAATTATGATCTTTTCATACAATATCTGAGATTTATTACATTAAATTTTTCTTTTTATAATATTGTAGATTTATTGAATGTGTTTCCTATTGTGACAACCCAATCATACTTCAAGGCACTCAAAAAAATGTAGGGAAAGGATTAGTTCTTAAATAAGAACAAAAAATTGGTCAAGTTAGATGGTTTAAACTGACGGAGAAGGGAATAGCTGAAAAGTAAATGCAATGTGAGAGGTACCTCTTGGTATTTTTGCACAAGGCAAGTCATTCATTAAAGGTTGTATGGTTGCAGTTATTGTCAGTGGTCCAGTTTGTGGATATATTAGTGAAATGTGTTCTTATCTTGTTTGTTTTGTCACAATAACTTGCATTTAGTTGGAAATTGTATTTGTTTTTTTACTATATTTTGTTTTAGTTAAACGACACGAATGCAGATTATAATTTTCAGGTGTTTTTGGTACATAAGGTAGAGAAATTTATAAAAGACTAAGTTTTTTCATTCCATTTGGTTTTCCTTTGACTTTATTGTTATCGTTTTGTGTTTTCCCATAACTTATAGTGCTAGCTTTTCATAATTTGATTTTGAAAACTTCAGGACAGTTGTAATTAATCCTGAGTGCAATAACAGGATACAAAGAAGTTTTATGGCCTCTGTATTAATATGTGTAGCCTAGGCCCTAGAACTTTATTGAAGCTCTTTCTATTTATTGACTGTCATGGCTTAACTCCTGAGAAATATCACCTTTATCTATAGAAAGGAAATACAGTGTACTGTGCAATAAAAAAAGTAGGATGCAAGTCTAATAGAGGTCCTTGGTGAGAACATGGTTGTTTGAGAAGATACAGTAATAGGTTTTATTGAGGAAAGGTTGCAAGGAAGTCTTTACAATTTTCTAGTAGGTGTGTTTCGGCCTTCAGTATATCCTTTAAGTTCGTTTGATGTATTTGACCATTACAGACATTCCTTGAATCTTTCCAACCTGAAATTGGTTATGAATTTCCTCCAAAAATTATTCCTATTTGTCAAAGGCTCAAATGATTGACAGTACTATCATTTATAATTTACTTCTTTATATTACTGTCTCAACATTTGGTAGCTCTTTGGGCTTATTACTGCAATTGATGACTGTTAAAGTCTTATTTGAACATGGATTTCAATTTAGATATGTAGTAAATATTGAAATTCTACTCTTAACATTTTCAGCGTACATTTATATGTGGTGAAAAGGATTTTTTAGTTAAGTGTTGAGAATAATTTTCTAATATTTGATTACCTGGAAATATATTGGTTGTTTGTTATTGACTTACTAGTCATATACAGTACTGTACTGTGGAACCTCGTAGGTGAAACAAAATTCTCTCCAGAAGGCTGGTTGAGGATAGATCCAATTTTCCCCATAAGAGTTAATGTGAATTGTAATAATGCTTCGCAAAGCCCCAAGAGTGTACAGTATAGTACTTACATGCATAAAATCAGTGGAAACATTAATAATTAGATGTAATTAATGAAAATTTAACTTGTTTTAACCTGTAATAAGGACAAAAGATTGCCTGATTTGAAGGTTATATGGCTAGATCAGGCACAAGCACTGTTCGTGCCTTTCAGTCTTTGGAAACTTTTTTGTTCTTGGTTCTGTTACAATCATATAAACTTTTTTTATGCATTTTCACATCTTTACCCTTCTAAGTCCTCAGTGTATGTGTAATAATACTGAAAATCACGAAAAGAATCCCAATTAAAAATTTTATATTATTACAAGCTGAGCTACAATCCTAGTTGGAAATGCAGGATGCTGTAAGCTTAAGGGCTCCACCAGAGAAAAATAGCTCAGTGAGGAAAGAAAATAAGGAAATAGATGAACTACAAAAGAAGTAATGATTAATCAAAATAAAATTTTAAAGAGGAGTTAACTTTAAATTTGGGAATTCACATATGTTATAAAAAATAAAAAAAAGAGGAAGAGAAACAAGGTAGAATAGTGTGCCTGAGTGTAACATCAATCAAGAGAACTAACTTAAGACAGTGGAAGACCATGGTAAACAGGCTATGACACTTCCCAAAACTAGAGAACATTGTTTTGGTTTTGAAGTGTTTTTCTCATAGAAGAGCTGCTTATCAAAGCTAAAGAGTCTCTTCTACCCCTACCAAGATGAAAGCAGCCACTGAATAATTACATTGCAGTAGTTAACCCCTTAAGCAAAGAAGAATATGTGCTGTAACTTCCTATAAGATAGCTTAAACTGGTTTTACAGTATTGTAGCTATCTGTGTTTCAGCAGGATTATCTTGAGTTTTACACATTCCGACAATGTAATTGTTGTTGGATTTATGAAAATTTGTTCTATTGCAGAGGCAAAAGTAGAAAAGCACTCTTGAGAGTGCAGACCTCTGCAGCTTATTTCTCAAAACCAGCTTGTCTTTTCCAGAATCAATATAGACTGTTGCCGTATTTGAAGTGTGTGTGACAACCATGTGTGAACTTGGGGTCAATGTTATGGTTAATTCAGTCAACCTTTTGCTCGATCTTGACCTAGGATCAAGGACATTCAAAGTAAAATTACTTCCACGTCTCGGCATAACAATTAGTCCCTGAAAGTTTCACTACCCTATGAGTTAAATTGTGGCCAGGAAGTTGTTCACAAACAGACAAACAGGGGCATGAATATAACCTCCTTACTTTGTTGGCAGAGGTAAAATGGAAGTTTAGAAACAATTTTTTGAACAGAGAAAGGCTTGCCCTCTGAGGTTTCTCTGTATTTTCATGTAGTGTATGTGCTTTTAGACTGACACTGAAAGACATCACAATTTTATATGAACATTAGTAGTTACTGATTGTGAATTTTTATCATAGGACCATCGTGTTTTGAACTAGTTTGAGAGAATTTAAGGTACGCGTCATCTTGTCTTTAGTTTTTGGCTCATTTTTGAGAAGTTGGTGCATATATGCTGGTACAGTAGGCTTTTAAATACAGGAAAATATGTGCATTGTGTTTGTAATATAACATTTGAAGGGCTACTTTGTTTATTTTGACAATATTCCTAATAAAATGTAAAGTGAATTTGAAGTTTCAGTAATCTTTAAGAGATAATCATGTTTAGGAAAATTAATGCCTTGAAATGTATTTGTAATCATAGTACTAATATTTCTCCATACTTTTTCACAGATTGTGTTCGCAATTCATCTGACTGATGCCCTCTGTTGTTGAAGTGAGTACATTCATGGATTATTTGTATTTTCTTTGTTTGTCAACAGTACAATATTATATTTGTAGTTGAACTGCATGGCCTTTTGTGTTTTAAACATGCCTGAACTAATGCATGAGGAGGATGCTTTTGAGGGCTGAATTATTTCATTAGATTCCTACAGAAATTTTTCTCTTATCAATTGGAAACAGGAATTGAAGGAACTTATGTCACAGACTGCTTACGATTTTGACAAGACCCATCTATTTAACTGCATCAAAAATCTATTCATGAACTTTTATGAAGCAATTTTAGTAGATGACAGATTGATTCAGTAATACTGTGCCTTATATGTTTGTTGACAATTTGATTTATCCAGGTTATGTAGAAGATGACAAATTTATAGTAATTACTGCATGATGGGAAGCTATTTAACAAAGCTATTTCTTCTTTTCTGTTGACGGTTAACTCTCTGTTTACTATTGTATTAGGGAACCATTGATGTTGCAACTTGTCTTAGATAAACAAATTATTTAGTTTTTAGAGTATACAATTTCATTGCTTAGGAAATTTGCAGTACAGTACTGTAATCCCTTGGCTATTGGCAGCATTGCAATCCAACTCCCCCCCCCCCCCCCCCTCTGATACCTGAAAAACTACATTGTAGATACATACAGAAATTTGCTGTAAAGTTAAGCATTTATAAACTCTCCAAACACTTTTATAAACCTGTTATACTGTACACTCTAAACCCCTTTTAAGGTCATTTTTCCTACTGTACTGTAAATACATCCTTACATACTACAGTATATACATAAAAGAATTAAAATGAGTACACACACCAGTGAAGATACAAACTTGATTCATGACGATGAAGACTAGCTATGCAGTACTGATGTAGATAACGATAATTATGAGGTAAATGTACTTCATAGCAAAGAAGAGCTTTGCTACTCTTCTGAAAGCACTACTTTAGCAGGTGCTTCACCAGGCGGTGCAATATCTTTTTCATTGTTGTCCACTGAAGCAACTTACATTTATCCTAACAGTGTACTGTAGTACCGTGTTGTCGTCCATTTTTGTGCGTGTGCAGATGAGGAACATAGTGGTCAGCAAGGGCTGACGCTGCCCTTTCTCATGATGAGGATGTTATAAACTTCCATGGCTCTGTCAATTTCATTTCTGACCTGTAATGCACGAATCGCCTGCAGGTCTCAATCTTAAGTCATTGCCTGAAGTTCTTGTGTTGTTTTTTCTGGAGTTGAGAGGCTTTCTAATGTTAGGCCAGTTGACTCCTTTTTCCAAAGATCGTCATGCTCTTCTTCATTGTCCTCGCTTGCCAAATGTGTCATCTCCACCAGATCTTCATCCCCTAACAATTCTGAGTGAGTGGTCTATGATCAAGCCATTTATGTCACCGACAATTGTATTTATTTAATCAGTCTCGCTGCTTTTCCTACTACCGAGTGGTGGATTTCATGAGAAGAGAATCCTTTACTGTCATTAACCATCTTTGGCCACAATTTCTTACAGCAAGCAATTGAGTGTTTCTTCATATCCTTTATGGCCTTCTGAATATTTTAGAGACCTGCTGTAATGGTGTACCCATGCCAATACTTCTTCAGCAAGAAGTTATTATTCATAGACTCGACCAGTTATTGTAGGGAGTTCTGCGTATAAAGTGCCTAGAAAGCATGAATAATGCCAGGATCCATTGACTGAATCGGCGATGTTCTGTTCGGCTTTGCATCCAGCATTAGGAGCAGCACTTTTAAAGTTAAAGCCATTTCTGTAGGGATAAAACTTGCCTTTGGGGATAAAACCAATCTGATGTCAGGCCTTTCATTACCCATGCCTTTTGGTTGTGCATCCCATGCACTGACTCCATGGTCTTATTTTGTTATTGAGACCCCTCGAGTTTCTGGACTTGTAAATAAACGCTGGTTAAAATCTGCAGCATTTCCACACATTATATATGTGAGCCAGTCTTTGTAGGCCATGAATCCAGTTGCTCTGGCTTCTTCTTTTATAAAGAAAGTCTGCAATGGCAAACATTTCCAAGAGGTCAGCCATATTGAAAACATTTTTTTACGCTAGTGACCCCCTTCTTTGATGATGGCCTGGAACTTCTTTCACTTACTCATTATTGGTCAGTATGTCAGTAGAGGTAACTTCTCCAAGCAGGGACACACTCTTAAGGTTAAACTTCCTTTGAAATTTATCAAATCAGCCTTTTTTGGCATTAAATTCAGTTTGTTTGGTGGGAGATGCTGTAGATGTTTCTGGTTCTAGGTTGTTGACACTGCCATCTGTAAACTTGCCATAGAGCTGCCTAGGTGTCTCGTGTATGTTGTTGGTCTTCAGTGCCATGTTCTTTTTCTTATAATCATTTATCCAAAGAGCTAATGAAGATTCTATCCTTACGATGGACGTAATTCGAGAAATTACCATCCTTTTTGCTATTGTTAAAAGTTACGTTTGCCGTCATCCTTACTGCATATTTTCTTCGTTCCTGTTGATGTTGTGAACGTTTGTTGATGCAATAATGGTGGCCCATGTCTGCAAAGCATCTGTCTTTAAGCATGTCAAGAAATTTCATCTGCAGTACATAGTAAGCATCTTCCTCTAACACTAACACAAGCCTTAGAAGGTACAGAACATTTACCTTGCATTGTAGTGCTTGAAAGTAAGTTACAACTTTAGTCAATAAAGAGAAATAAGAAACATCACACAACTCGGATAGAGATGCAAATTGATATCAGATACTTATGCATAAAACCAAACTGGACAGTGCGGGATACTTAATGTTACAGTCTGCTGTGGTCCGACATCCACTCAACATACTCAGATTAGTTGCGTCTCCCCTTCTGGCCAATAGCGTGCCTTGTTCGTAATCATCTGGGCAAGCTAAGCTACTCATATCATGCTTCCTGAGTTTTGTTTATCATATAGATGTGCAGTTTTATGTCACCATGTGGTGCACAGTGCAGTTTTTTCTTCATGATAAACTAAACGTGTACTGTACATTGCATGCTTGCTACTGAATTAAATTTATACAATTTTATTCATTACTGTTTACTTTATTAATTTTAGGTCCAAAAATTACTTAATTTTGATAAAACGATAATAAAAATCAGGAGAAAAATATATTGAAAAACTTGTCTACCTGCAGAAACCTGCGAAATAAAGAGGAGTCCATGATATAGATTTTCACGCAATGTAATATTTTTATAATTTCAATGTTAAAGATTTTGAAAGACTAGTTGTAACGGCACAAATACAAACCCTCGTCCTTTACATTCAGCAGGATAGAATATTAGCGAAGCTAGAGTAGGTGACAGTTGAACTTTTATAATGTGTAAACCAGTGGTCAGTAGTTAGGGACTGGAAGCGGGGAAGCCCTGCCCCCTGCTTTCTCATTGAGCACCCACTTTGAATTCAGCCGTCAGTGAGAACAGAAGTTTTTCGATGGGCTAGAGTACTGTACAGTAATTAGCTTTATAATTCGTTCTCTTTGCAGCGGTCATGATTGCCAAAGAGAAGGATTCCCACCTGTTGTGACTTAGCTGCTACCTGCAGAGGGTACTCCTGCAGTCAGGAACCTTCATGTGACAAGTGTAGGGAGTGGTCACCCTCCCAGTAGATTGCGTATTGTTTGAGGAAGATGATGATGTCCAAAAGTTATTTCTTTTCCTTCGTGGTCATCCTCGAAGTCAAAGAAATCTTGACCTCTTCCTCTGACCCCTGGTATGCTTCCTTCTGACCGTTCCCCATTGGTTTCTTCCAGAAGCCGAACAGAGAAGAGTGGTGGCCCTTTAACTTTTGGACAAGTCTCGAGGCTGGAAGACTTGACCATTTCCTACAGAAGAATGGGAGGGATTTTTCTCAGGAGAATTTTTCATCTGGTTTACAGGTGGGCAACGTCCTGCGAGTTGTATGGACCTGCTTTGGATTGCCTCCCTTCCGTAGAGTTGTTGGTATTGGCTCTTGCTTGGAAGGAAGTAGAGGAGAGCGTTTCCACTCTGGTGTGGAATGCCTTCAACTTGTCTCCACCAAGAGCACAGAAGAGTCTCTCTCTCCTTGGAAGTCCTCCAATGTTACACCACTTGAGGGTAGCAGTAGACATGGCTCCCACGCGCACACGGGCCGTATTTGAGAAGCTCACTTCTCATAAAGATCCTTGTGTTGCCGGATTAAAGAGCCTGTATCTGCAAAACAACCCCTACTCTCCTGAGCCAGTGGTAGTAGCGTGTACCCCACCATGCACCCTGCTGGCGGACACTCAGCCTGTTAAAGGTCTGGAATAGGTGAGTTACCGCTCATGCTCCACCCAGACGCGCCTCACCATTTCGTGCACCACGCAGAAAGGCCTCACCCTTTTCTCGCCACCCAGATACTCCTCACCACTTCACACGCACCCAGATGTGCCTCAATATTTCGTGTGTTGCCCAGATGAGTCTCACCTATTCACATACCCCATGGGATCTAAGATGCACTCGTACAGTGCACGCTTTCAGGATGGAGAGTAATGCAGAACCATCTTTGAGAAGAGACCTTACACCTGTCAGAGCTAGAGCGCACCCTCTCAAGCCCACGCTCAAGATTTAGACCAGCCGGCCTATCCGATATACCCCCCTCTCTCTCTCTCTCTCTCTCTCTCTCTCTCTCTCTCTCTCTCTCTCTCTCTCTCTCTCTCTCTCTCTCTCTCTCTCTCTCTCTCTCTCACAAATGGTTTTTGTTCAGGTCCCAAGACAGTCAGTCGGTTTGCCATTTATTATCATTATTATTATTACTACTAGCTAAGCTACAACCTTAGTTGGAAAAGCAAGATGCTATGAGCCCAAGGGCTCCAATAGGGAAAAATAGCCCAGTGAGGAAAGGAAATAAGGAAATAAACGATATGAGAAAAAATTTGCCTTGAAATATTTAAAAAAGAGTAACATCAAAACAGATATGTCATATTTAAACTGTCAAAAAATTTATAACAGCCTGTTCATAATAAAAACATTTGCTGCAACTTTGAACTTTTGAAGTTTTACCTATTTAGCTACCCAATTAGGGAGATCATTCCACAATTTGGTCATCACAGCTGGAATAAAACTTCTCGAATAGTGTATAATATTGAGCCTCATGATGGAGAAGGCCTGACTATTAGAATTAATTGCAGACCTAGTATTACGAACAGGATGGAACTGTCCCCTTTCACTTTTCTTGGAAGGCTCGCCCCTCAGTGAAAGTAAAAATCTGGATCAGTGTACTATGGGTGTTCTTTGGTCTGGGTATCACCTCCCTAAAAATCTTGATCAGTGGACTATGGATGTTCTTTGGTCCTGGTATCACCTCCTATTCATCAGCTCTCCCCCTCCTCTGTTTCAACCACCAGCGATGTCATTGTCCTAGAGCCAGGCATTGGGGAAGGACTTAGCTCTTCAGATAAACATTCAGGTCATGCTAGAGAAGGGCGCTCTCCAAGAGGTCGACGATTGCTCCCTAGGCTTCTGCAGGGGAAGCTGGAGACCGGTCATAGACCTCTCGGCTTTGAACGAGTGTGTTCTGAAAACCTGGTACTAGATCGGGACTTGGGCACAGTCAAGCAAGCAATCAACCCTGTAGACATACTTGGGCACAGTCAAGCAAGCAATCAACCCTGTAGACATAATGATGATGATTGACTTGAAGGATGTGTATCTCAAGATCCCAATCCATCTCAATTCCAGGAAATACCTCTGGTTTGTCATAGCAAGCAGATTGTACCAATTCAACATCATTTGCTTTGGTCTCTCAAGAGCTCTGCAAGTTTTCGCCAAAGTATATGCATGGGCACACGCCAATGGCATTTGTCCTTTGTGATGCTGCTTGGACGATTGGTGGATAGTCTTCCTTCTCCACCAAGACAATCTTCTTTTGTTCTGTCACAAGGTGGGGCTCAAGGTGAATTGAGAGAAGCTGATTATATTGTCCAAACAAAGATTAACCTATCTAGGTATGGACTCATCTCAGTTGTAGTTTTTCGAGAGTCTTCTCATCTCAGGACAGATTGGTACGCATTTGAAGGTGGTTGTCTCTTTTATTTTAACAGTTTTGTCAAAGTTGCTGTGGCAACTAGCCTTCTTGGAATGTCTCCTTTCGAACGGTCGTCACCACCTATGGTCCCTTCTCTATCATTAGCTTCCACCAAACATTGTTTGTTCACGGACGTGTCAAAGGAAGGTTGGGGAGCTCACCTCCTACTGCATTTAGCTTGGGGACGATAGGCTGACCAGAACGTCGATGCCTTATGGTGTTGGAGCTTTGAGTTTCTCTCCTTGCTCTCCAACACTTTAAACCTCTTTTGACTGGTCACTTGGTTGGTGTTGATGAGCAATAACACCACCATAGTGGCATATATAAACAACCAAGACAATACTTTTTCTCTGCAGGTTTGTCAACTAGGAGTGGAAATCCTTGAGTGGACAGTGCTTAACTCAATCAGTCTGACGGCTCGCTTTATACCAGGTTAGAAGAACATCATGGGGGATTAGCTGAGCAGGAGGATGCAGATCGTTGGGTGAGAATGGTCTTTGCATCATCGGATAGTGAACAAGATCCAGACTTTTTGAGGTTCACTAACAATCAACCTAATTACAACCTCACTAAATTAGAAACTTCCGATAATTTCCCATCGGTGCCAGATGCAGAGGTAGAGATAGACGGACGCCCTCCAACACACATGGAGGGTCTTGATGTCTTACTGTATACTTTTCTGCCGTTTGCCTGATCAAAACTGTCTTGATCCTAGTCTGGTCCACTTCCAACCTCAATATGACTTAAAATGGCCCTAAGTAGAATGGTATCCATATCTTCTACTGCTTTTAACAGACTCAAAGAAAATTGCCTCCTCTCCCCGGCCTGTTGTGCCAACCACATATCCCGATATCCACAGCTCGGTGGAATTGCTTTGGCTTCACAAGTGGAGAAGTTATCCAGTATCTCCTCTCCGAAAAAGGCTTTTCACGCAAAGTTGCGCAAGAGATAACTGGATACCTCTGGAAGTTTTAACTTCTGTGTACAAAGTCGAATGGGCCATCTTCTGTGGTTGTTGTTGTGGGAGTGGTTTTTCTTTTCTCGGAGCCACTATTCCATTGATAGCCAGATTTTCAGTTAACCTCCAAAGAGAAAAGCTTTGCTCAGTATCAGTGGTAAACGGATATCACTCAGCCTTGAGCTAGGTCTTTAGGCTGAAAGAGTTAATATTTCCTTTTTGTAGAACTAACTGTACTAGTTTTGAGCATTCCTATCCTACTATGGAGGTGAGACCACTGTCCTAGGGCATCACTAAGGTCTTGCTGTCCCTTATGAGGGCATCTTATGAACTGTTGAGGCTTGTCTGTTTCAAGAATTTTAACCTCAAAATAGTTTTCTGCTTCCCTTAGCCTCCTCCAAATAGTGTAGTGTAGTGAGTTTCATTGTCTCAACTTCAGCATAGCTCATACCGAGCGCTGGAGACAGGTGTCGTTTTCCTTCATCGCTGAGTTTGTAGCTAAAACCCTGAATTTGTCAGTTCCCGACTCAAGGTTTTCTTTGTTTCACGTTGTGAGCCTTAGAGCGGTGACCGACAATCCTGATCAGCTGCTTTACCACTACCTGAATTGTACGCACGCAACTCGACCTCACCTGCAGTAACTCTTCATCATGAAGGGGATAGTTAAGAGTGTGGTGACTAAAAATACAGTACAATCTCCTCTTGGCTTAAAGAAGTTATTGACCATACCCATTTGCCACTCTCCTCTTCTGCTGTAAGGAGAACTGGGGTTAGATTCATGATGTTAGAGGATTCGGCACAACCCTGGCATTCTGTAAGGATCTTTCTGTAGGGCAGGTACTCCAGGCAGGGGTCTAGATATGGCAGATCACGTTTATTCCCAATTACCTTCTTAAATCGACACCTTTTTGCTAGGACCTATAGTTGCTGCACAGCAGGTGACATAGCTGCATCGGGTTGAGGTTGGAAGTTATGTGGTAGACTGGAGGGAATGAAAGATTGGCTAGCCTTTTCTGTTCCCTTTTCATCATCTCCTCTTTTTGGGCACAGATTCGGAAATCCTGTCGGCTGGAAAAGATTCTCTTGCAGGTAAGCCCCACTAGCCTGTAGCTTTTCTATTATATAAGTGTCGTTCCACTCTCCTGACAAGGTGGGTGTGTTTTGTAAACATGCAAACCCATTCACATATATATATATATATATATATATATATATATATATATATATATATATATATATATTTATATGTAATCTTCGTTACTACGCAGGTATTTTCTGCTCCGTATCCTTTGTTGAATGGGTCGTGGACCCAATGTCATTGCTAAGCCACTGGTGCACCAGGTGTCAAGAACCTTAACTCCGCATCACTTAAAAGGGTCTGCGTTTTTAGTAGGAAGGGATATATTCCCAGCCAGTTGGAATAGGGACTTCTTCCACTTAGGGATGAGTCCTATGGAAAGGGTGAGGGTATCAAAGGGAGGGCTCAGTGAGCAAGCGTGGTGGTGCGCTTCCTTGCTCCCAACAGGTAACTACCAGCCACCTGTTTACACCTCATTGTGAAAGTTTAACTGCTGTGTACTCCAACTCTGCTGATATTGTATCTTTTGTAAAGGACTCGGGTTTATATAGGCAGAAAAAAAATTTAATTTACAGTACACTGTCTCCAAATTTGTCACATCCATTCTCTGTACCAAGTGATGACTACTTTTATTCATGAGTGACTGGATAATAAGAGAGTGAGAAAGATACTCAGACACACACATATATATATATATATATATATATATATATATATATATATATATATATATATATATATATATATTATATATATATGTATATATATATATATATATATATATATATATATATATATATATATATATATATATATATATATGTGTGTGTGTTTATATATATATATATATATATATATATATAATATATATATATATATATATATATATATATATATATATATATATATATATATATATATATGTACATATAGAAATATAGATATATATCGATCCCTTAGCTTTTGTTGCTGATGCTAGTGGAAAATTTGTAATTAAAGATAAGGAAAACCCCTTTGAATGCTTTGATGAAAATGAAGGGGGTGATAAGATAGCAGCAGGGTCATTTTTGGGGAATGCTTAACTGGTAACATTGTGGGATGAGAAAGAAAGAGGAGTAGAAATATCATTTTACCCATTTGATATCATTTGAGAAGAACAATTTGTAAAAGTGACGCATTCATAAATACTGCTCGATACTTAAATGTCTCGGCCTAATGTTAGTTGCACTGCTTTGCCAGCTGTAGCCCAAAATCAAATATTGCTTTGACAAAGCATTCAGTATAGCTCACAAAAGTACTTTTTGTTATTCATTTCAGTGATTCTTCCCTCAGTATTAATACGGTTTCATGCACAGGCTCTTTGACAGGAAATATAAGAGATGAAAACTTCTGGATTTCATATGATGCTGCCCAATATTGCACCTTACCACTAGTTCAATTGTGGTTAACATTGTTTCTAATGTACCTTTGCTTTCTAGTCCTTTCTTTATGATGTCTCAATACAACTAGGAAACAATTTAAAGCTTAATAGTTCAAGAGATGGTACAAAGAATGCTATCATTGTTCTTGGTTACTAATACTGTACTGTAATTTGTTTTTATTGAATTGTTAGTAATGTCACCCTCCTAAGTTTAATATGTGTAGAGGAAATTTTCATACTGATCAACATGATTATGGCTGTATGGTAAAATATGAAACTCAAGTTTGTGTTAATTACAGGGGTGCAGTGTGTTATAGGCAGAATAATTGTTAGGAGAAAGCGAAAGATTTTCTGTGTAAGAGAGAGAATCATGTAGATCAGGTTCGGGTATTTTCTTAATGATAAGGTTTGTTTAGTATTTCTTCCCTTTCATCCTCTTACTCACCCCTTTTTCTTATCACCCACCCTAGTATTTCAGTTCCTAGGTTCAATCTATTATGAAACGAGCTTCTAATAGTTTTAAGAGATATTAGAAATCTTAATTTGTTCTGTATTCTGGTATTCTTCATAATGCTTTTGCTTTTTTATGGTTTCCCTTTTATTGAGTTTATATTGGTGCTTGGAAGATTTTTTTTTACCATAAAATACACTAGAATACCAGCTTGCATAGGCTATGAAGTCTGTTGTGCGCTCACCGATTCTTTGCTCATTCTTTGGCTACAATGTCGTCATTTAAGATGTTTTACAATATGGTAAGCCTTTTGATATTTAAGCCACGATTCTCAGGCTTGAAAGGTCGCAGCCACGTAAATCTTCACGTTGGTTATTGCGGCCTCTGTATGACCTTAATTTTCCTCCTTTACAACTGCTGCTTTACACTCCCTAGAGCTGCAAGATCTTCAGCAGACACTCAATTATAGGCCGTGCACACCGGTTCTAATTATTTCCTTGGTTACCACGGTAGTTTGGATATTCCGGACATATCTTGCAGGGAGCCTATCAAAAATGTATTTCACTCCTAAATAGTAATTCAAGAGTTTGTGCCCAGCTCATAGCACATACTGAAGTTTTATATCTTATGTATATTTTTTTTAATTTCTTATTTATTTCTTATATTGTCTGATATTCAAGCTTTTTAAGGTACAGGTTTATATTTATTACCAAGTCAGCCCATAATATTCACTAGTTTGAAATTTGTAAATTTCTTGATTTACAGGGGTTTGCAAATTTTAGTAATATTTTTGTTTTGGTATTCATGAGATTCATGGATACATAATAGAAAATATAGGAGATCATTCACAATTATATAAGAATTAATCCACCTTAGCTGAAGAGATAGAAATTTTAATACAGTAATACTAAACACACATTAGTATATATATATATATATATATATATATATATATATATATATATATATATATATATATATATATATATATATATATATATATATATATCACACACACATGCACTTAGTTTTTTATATACCAAATATTGCACTGCATGTATACACAGTTAATAACTATGGAGAGTAAACTGAGATTGATACTGTTATTTAAGTGAATTTTCGAGTCATTTTGTAATAATGCTAAGAAATCTTTAACCTTTTCACTCTACTTTTTTTTTTTTTTTTTTTTTTTTTGCTAAACAATTTTTTTCACGGCTTTTTTTTCCAACTCACAAAAAAAAAAAAATTAAATCTTGGGAATTTACACCTTTTTATGTATAGCTGAATAAATTTCCTTTCCATTTATTTCTAATTTTACAAAATATTAAAAAGTTTTCACATGTAAAAATAAAGTAAGAGAAAAAGGGAAAATTAATGGGTATATTCGATAAGGCTGAAGGAGTAGAAATCTTTGATGTGGAACAGGTCCAGTGGCACTCAAAAGGTTTGGAATTTTTCACCAGCTTTCAAATTCTATATTTCCATTGAGGTGTATGTCAATATCCCTCCAGGATTATCATTATCCCAACATCTACTTAGATTTAAGCCTCATCTAATAATTCATTGGGAAAAAAATAAAAGACCTTGATTGAAGTTATATTTTGATAGTCTTTTTTTTAAGTGAAATTTGTTTCAATTACTTATGATCTTCATATATTTAAGTTCTGTTTAAGTGGTATACACTAGTAATATTGTATTTAGTGCTTAAAAGAATATCTAGCACATCCCCTAGAAAAGATTTTGGTTCAGTTCTTGAATAAAAATGTTTAATGATATTTTCATGCATAACTGTACATGTGATAAACACTAGAAATTAAATCCTTTGCCTCAGTCAAGAATAATAATCTTACTTAGCTAGAGTATGATATTATGCATATTTTCCATCTGCCATTTGTTGAAATACCTTTATGTGTTTTCGTA
>NC_090747.1:86359770-86402270 GCF_036898095.1 Palaemon carinicauda
ATATATATATATATATATATATATATATATATATATATATATATATATTGTGTATGTGTGTGAGTTACGTGCGGACCAAGTAAACTTATCAGCGGAAATATAAGAACCCTCTCTTTAGGCTGTTATGTATTTTGGAATATAGTTAATCTCCGAGAGTTGAAATAAAAGTACTGCTAGGAAAAATTATCTAGAGGCTTACTGTACATTGACGAGATGGAGATGTTTGTTGTGATGTGCAGTGGTGTCACGTGAAAAAAAAGGTTGCATCATTACGCAAAAGACTATTAGTTATGTTTGAAATGGAATGTCAAATGTTTCTTCGAGGTATTGTGACCGTATGATATGAAGTAATCTTAAGGTTCAGATAAAAAAATGTCACATGGTTTGTATTGGTGTCATACTCGTACAGAAGGACCCTGAGTGTGTAATAAACACAAAATTTTACTTGAAATTTTAATAAAATAAAATAAATACTCGTACTTACTTTATTTGAATTGTTTATGAAATTCTGAAGAAGTAGGGTCTCGATTGAAGTATTTTGATTGTTCATGATCTTCTGAATAAGTAGGATCTTACTTGAAGTTTTTTTTTTTTTTTTTTTTTTTTTTTTTTTTTTTTTTTTTTTTTTTTTTGAAATTCTGAATAGGTAGGAATGTGGTCCACTCAGCTGTACAGTCAATTTAGGCAATAGGAATAGAACGATGGTGAAGACTCGTTTGTTGACTGATCTTTTCTAGGAATTGGCCGAACGGCTGTAAGCCTCCAAGGTGAAGAAGAATAGACACGATAGTTGCCGGTTATATCCGGACATCGGTGCAAAGGACATAGACGCTCGTATAAACCCGAAACGATATTACCCGAACGAAAATGTGTCTACCACTCGAGAACATTCAAACTCATTTTCGTCTCTTTGTCGCAACATAGGTTTATGTTCTCTTCCCCGAGAGGCGGAGTATGAGGGGAAACATGAGAAAAGGTCGTTTGCAGGGATAAGCCGGTTCATTATGAGCATACCAAGACCCTCGGTTGGCATTCAAGGTTAGTCATTCAGGCGAGATCCAGCTGGCCCTTGATTTGTTTGATGCTGCCAAATTGCCGTTATTTCACTCCTGGTCTTAACTTACACCTCTCGCGACTCCGGCTTTTATTGTTTCCTTGATCATCTCCAATGAATTGGCCTAGAGGCTGGCCTTTCTCTCTCTCTCTCTCTCTCTCTCTCTCTCTCTCTCTCTCTCTCTCTCTCTCTCTCTCTCTCTCTCTCTCTCTCTCTCTCTCTCTCTCTCTCTCTCCCTCAAAAGAGCGTATTTGTAATCATATCTAATCGACATATGTCTGGTGATTTTATACATACATGGGTATTGTATGCAAAAAATACATGGGTATTGTGTGCCTAAAATACATGGGTATTGTATGCGTAAAATATATGGCTATTGTATGCATACAATGCATGGGATGCAACAAATACATGGGTATTGTATGGCTAAAATACGTTAGTATTTTATGCATCTAATACATGGGTATTGTATGCATCTAATACATGGGTATTGTATGCATAAAACGTTGGTATTGTATGCATCAACTATGTGGACATTGTATGCATGAAATACATGGGTATTGTATGCATAAAACATGGTTGTTGCATGCATCAAATGCGTGGGCATTGTATGCATCAAATACAGGGGTATTGTATGGCTAAAATACGTGAATGTTTTATGCATCTAATACATTGGTATTGTATGCATAAAACGTGGGTATTGTATGTATCAAATCCGTTGGCATTGTATGCATCAAATACGTGGGCGTTGTATGCATGAAATACATGGGAATTGTATGCATAAATACATAGGTATTGTATGCATAAAATACTGAAAATTAATGGTTATATTGACAGATGAACAATTAGTCTTGCCACTGCTCTAGATTCTTCATTGTGGTGAATGTGTAGTCTATCATATCTTCTACTTTAAAATTGCCGAGGAAATATAGAAAATATACGTCACTTCCTAAGGTATTTTTAGAAACGGGTCAGTGTCATGTAAAATGTTTTTATGTTGTTCATGCGGTGTCCATTTGCCTCTTTTCATCCTCGTCATTGTTTGTCGGTTTCATAAAGATATGCACCCTCGTGTAGATCTCTTAAGTAGTCTTATGACTTTGCCTGAGTTTCAAGGAGTGTTTGTATTTCACATTTGTTAAATTTCTCTGCAAGTTACAAATTATGAGTGTTTGTATCGCGCATTTGTTCAATTTTTTTTATTTTTCCTCAGGTTTCAAATTATGAGTATATGTATTTTGCATTTGTTCAATTTTTCATTTTTCCTCAAGTTTCAAATTATGAATATTTAAATTTTGCATTTGTTAAATTTTCCATTTTTTCCACAAGTTTCGAATTATGCGAATTTGTATTTTGCATTTGTTAAATTTCCCATTTTTTCCACAAGTTTCAAATTATGCGAATTTGTATTTTGCGTTTGTTCAATTTTTCATTTTTCTTTAAGTTTCAAATTAAGAATATTTGTATTTTGCATTTGTTCAATTTTTCATTTCTTTTTCAAGTTTCAAATTATGAGTATTTGTATTTTGCATTTGTTCAATTTTTTATTTTTCCTCAAGTTTCAATGTAGTTTCATTTGCTTTTTCCTTGTTTCTACAATGAAGTCTCTCTCTCTCTCTCTCTCTCTCTCCTCTCTCTCTCTCTCTCTCTCTCTCTCTCCATTTTTAAAGAAGCCAGAGGAAAGTTGCCAGTATTGTGCGAAATCTCTTTTTCGTATTTACAAATTTATTTCGCAAAGTTATGTTTACTTTGGGGAAATTCATGTCAAGGTGTGAGTCAGCATAACTTAGCATAGCTTCATCTTGAAAGGATCAAGAGTTGCCTATTCTCTTTATATCTTATTTGCATAGTTTTATTATTCTGTAGGCGGTTGGAAGATGTAAGATGTAGCCGATGGCGATAAAACTAAAAATATATTTGCGAACGTCGGAGCCATATTTATGGAATATATTCGATATGTTTTCTTCTACATTGAAGATTTTTCGTCATAACGATTCATATATTTTGCCCTCGAGTAATATTTGGAGTATTTTATTATTATTATTATTATTATTATTATTATTATTATTATTATTATTATTATTATTATTATTATTAAATGCTAAGCTACAACCCTAGTTGGAAAAGCAGGATGCTTTAAAGCCCAGGGGCCCCAACAGGGAAAATAGCCCAGTGAGGAAAGGAAATAAAGAAAAAATAAAATATTTTAAGTATAGTAACATTAAAATATTTCCTATAAAAACTAACAAAACAAGAGGAAGAGAAAATGTACTGCTTTGCAATATAAATATTCAGTATAAACGAAAAACACCACCCGAGTTTGTTTGTTAATATAATGCCAGTTTCATTGGCCGTAAGAGAATTGTAATTTTATTTTTTCCATGAAAAAATGCCACTTCCAGAATATTGTTGTTATTGTAAGGCATTAAAACTACGTACCGCATATTGTTCTGTAACTTGATTTAATATTGTTTAGTTTTCCTCTTCTTCACAATGGAGTTTTTATCCCTTGCCCATTTTTTTCCCAGTTGTTTCTTCTCACATGTTTCTTCTCATATGTTGTTTGATATGATATGTATATGTTTCTTAAGGTATCTATATCAGACATGATGTGATAATGTTGTTTCTTATGGTGTCAATACCAGACAGGAATGATTCTTCGACAGAATAAAATTTCTTAAATAGCTTTTAAAGGTTTTCTTATCTATCACTGGGTTGAATGCTACGTCACGTGTGATGATTACGGTTATTAATATTCCTACCTTTTATTTTTCCTTGGAAAAATATTCTGGTTCCTAATTAGGGCTTGTTCAGAGAATCTCATTATAGTCGCCAGTTTCCACATGATTCAAGTGTTTTAATTTGGCTTTAATTTTGGTTTCACGAGGTGTTGCTTTTACATTAACGTGAATGTGGAATGTAAAACATAGTTGAGAATTGCAACAATAATGCTCAAGTGTTATTTTTTCATACATTCCGGAAAATGCACATGAATTTTGCTATGAAATTATAGTTGATTATGCTGACATTGGTTCTCAAGTGCTTGAAAATGATAGAATCGTTGTTGATCAGCTGCTAGAGTGAAACTGGTGATAGTAAGTGAATGACGTCGTAACTTGTATAAGATTGAGGGCGGGAAATGTCTTCAAGGTCACTGCGGTGTATGATTGTTGAAGTAGGATTTACCCAGATGTAGGATACGCGGGAAGTGGACAGTTGCCTTATGCGTCCGGTTTGGAAGACATGTCAGATTCTTTTTATTTGCTGTGCATTTAGAAAAACCTCAATTTATTGTAATTGTTTAATGATTTCTCTGAAATTGCATATCATTATATTTAAAAAAAAATCCTTCCTTGTTCCCTGTATTTTAGATATTGTTCTACTGGTGCATTTTAACAGCTATTATGTTTATGAAATTTTGAAAGGACCCTGATATTTTAACGGGGTTGCCGAATACAATTTTGAAAGATCTCGCCTTTTATCCCCTGTATAGTGTTTGGAATATTTACGAGACCCCGTCTTCACTTATCGTTTTTAAGACCTTGCACATAGCTATGTATCCTGAATATCTGTCTTAAAGACATTCGTATCTTATAGTAGAGGACATAGTTTACATCCTCTTGAGGGCACCCTAGAACGGCCAGTATGTTTACATCATCGAAATTGATGTCTGCGATAAAATGTCCACTTGAACGTAAATATTGATAATGTTACGAGGTAACTGCTCTTCCCAGGGGAAATATGGTCTTGAGTGTATGATCATTACTCATTCAATGTGATAGTTTTATTATATGATTAAGGGCATAATCCTAAGTAACGTTTTTCCTTAATTTGACATTCAATGATAGGTTCCGTGACTTGAGTTCCAAGAGGGAGTATGTTTTTATTTTTTTCAATTGTCTTTTTGTAGGCTTTTGATTTTATCGCTATTTTTTTATACAAATAACTAGCAGTTCCGCCGTCATTAGATATATTAGGCTACCTGTTAATGACCTCTTCGAATCATCATCCTCGTCCTGTGCAGTGTTTGTTAAAGTATTTGGAAAGATTTTAATCTAAAATTTTACTGCTGAATTAATTTAATAAGTATTTCACGATGTTCATCTAGAAGCTTCATGTTTCTCTCTCTCTCTCTCTCTCTCTCTCTCTCTCTCTCTCTCATTTATCTGCGGCAGTTCAAGTGCCCCATTAATAAGACAGCACATTAGTTAGATGATGTCCCAGACTGGATTGAATCTATACCCTAACGAAAGACCTAAGTGTATATATATGTATATATATATATATATATATATGTGTGTGTGTGTGTGTGTGTGTGTGTATGTATATATGTATACGTATGAATGTTTGTAATGATGTGCCTTTATGATATAATTAAAAAGTTAATTTGTATAATGACTAATGATATTTTCTAAGCATAATTTTATATTGCATGTGTAGATGAATATTGAATCCCCCTTAGGTGAACTTGGAATATTTATAGTTTTCCAAGAGACGGGAATCAAATAGACCCAGTGTGTATGAAGAAAGGATTAAGTGTTAGCTATAAACAAATGTGTAAATTTCATTGTGATAAATTCAAAAATTGTCCGACTTCGTATTTTATAAGACGACATAATTGCTTTAGATTTTAAAAGTTCTCTCTGCGTATCTTTTACTATAATGTATAGTGTGTAAATAAGCCTTACTTACACAGTAATCCTCTTGAAGTAAATAATTTCTTAAAAGCTAAATAAATAGGAACTACATGTCTGTATGCATTTTTTTTTTTTGCCCATCTTATGTAGGCGTGCGTGCGCTACAGTTCCATCGGGAGAGGAGGTAGCGTTGTAGTAGTAGATTCTAAATCTATTTCGGTGGTGGCATGTGTGATTGTGGCCATGGGCCAGGAAGCTGTTGGGTTGTGGTGTAGGTTGTTCGCTGGGAGTTGATGATGCTGGCTGCCGTGGAGAATACAAGATTGTTCCACTTGAGATTTTCTGGCTAGATATCATCCTAGAGTTTATGATCAATGTGGGGGAAACCATTTAACTGCTTACAAACGTGGTTTTGGGTGCAAAATCGTTTGTTTATTTAGTATATGTGTCCTCTTAAAGGGAATGGCACCAGGATGGGTTACCCTTCTGGATTTTAATTTATAATTAATGTGAGGTGCCTAGTCACCCTTTTCTATCTATCTATCTAGAGAGAGAGAGAGAGAGAGAGAGAGAGAGAGAGAGAGAGAGAGAGAGAGAGATTTTCCATCTATTACTTATTGTTTCTATTTTGGGATGGTTTCTTAGAGACATTACTTGATTAGCTAAATTTAAATGATTTGTTAATAAGAGAAATGCACTGTACGGAGAACTCCCACTTCAGTCACTTATACCCGGGCTAAACTGATTTGGCCCCGTGGTAGTGGCATAGGGTACTACCATAACATTATTAGTTGGGGAAGGCCCAAGGGCTTGAGATACCATTTCCCATTGTCCAAAGACAGAAAATCATGTATTATTTGGAGTTTTTGAGAGAATGCCCTTAAATTGAAAATAAGCTCCTTTTTTTTTTTAAGTTATGGTAGCCTATTGGAAAAGTCCCTGTGTGGCAGTCTGCTGGACGTATGTTCGAGACCCGCTTAAGCTCGGTAGTTTCTAGTCGTGTCACCATCCTTGTGAGCTGGTGATGGGGTGTCTGGAGGAGCCTATAGATCTACCTGATGATATATCAGCAGCCATTGCCTGGCCCTCCTTGGTCCTAGCCTGATGTAGAGGGTCCTTGGGCGCTGATCATATCTTTATATGGTCACTCCAGGGCATTGTCTTTTCCCTTGTTTTTTGCCATTCACGAACGACCTTTAAACCTTTAATGGCAATAATTTTTTTTCTTTTGTAGCATGTCATGAATTCAATCTGTATTACTTTTCCACCCTGTATGGCAATTGGTTGACACACACACACACACACACACACACACATTTGCATTTACACTGAGTATTTCTTCCAATGGTGAGGGGTAAATGTCCTTGAGAATTTCTGTAGCTTTTTTAGCACTCAAGCAGAAACACTTCGTCCATTGCCAAGTAGTTGAAAAGTCACGCCCACATGAACACGGAGGGGTTATTAGTCGTGCCCATAACCATGTGACCCAAGTCCTGTGATCAATTGCCTCGCTTTGCAATTGTGAGAGAAAGAGAAAGAAAGAGAATTGGGAGAGAAATGTAAGATAACGCATGTAGGTATCCTTGTATGTAACTTTATACTTGCATATGTAAAGGGCTACCTTCACGGAGGGGTTATTAGTCGTGCCCATAACCATGTGACCCAAGTCCTGTGATCAATTGCCTCGCTTTGCAATTGTGAGAGAAAGAGAAAGAAAGAGAATAGGGAGAGAAATGTAAGATAACGCATGTAGGTATCCTTGTATGTAACTTTATACTTGCATATGTAAAGGGCTACCTTCACGGAGGGGTTATTAGTCGTGCCCATAACCATGTGACCCAAGTCCTGTGATCAATTGCCTCGCGTTGCAATTGTGAGATAAAGAGAAAGAAAGAGAATAGAGAGAGAAATGTAAGATAACGCATGTAGGTATCCTTGTATATAACTTTATACTTGAATATGTAAAGGGCTATCTTTCTGAATTGGTGTTTGTTTAGCTTTTCATCATATCGTCTTTTATGCAGTTTTATAAGCGATGGTGTTGAGGGCAACCTGCGGCAGAGTTAGTTTGATAAAAAAATATGTTGCCACATACAGGTTAATAACCAGCCGGACATATCTCGATTATTAGCTTTTTATGACTTAGGTAGCATCGTTGGGTCATAGAGGGAAAGAAACTTGCTGTTCAAAACAATATATGCATCTCTAAAACAGTCTTCTCTGTACTTCGCTTTTCAGACTGTGAAATATTCACAATTATTGTATAGTTAAATTAAAGGAAAAATTGAGATATTAGCTGCGTCATTTCGACCCTTAGCTGCACTCACTTATTAGCCTTCTTCTAGTCATTCATTCCTGCTACTTTTCTTCCATCTTGTTGTCCAGCCTATTTTATTAACTTTTCCTTCGTGGTTCTCTTCTGGGTTTTCCCTTGTTGCATGTAGACCCTGAATGGCCTCCCAGGCCCCATTGCTGAGCTTTTAGACCTAAATTCAGAACTCCAATCCAATAATATGGAAGGTCCATTATCAGTCTTCAAATGCATATTATTATAAGTCCTTGCCACCGTTTTCTGAACAAATGCAGTTGAATCTGTTGACGTTGTCTGTAAATAAGGTACCTATTACTTAATCACCTGTAAGGGTTGCAACTAGGAGTATAAAACGGGAAATGTTACCAACCTCATTCAAGAAGTCTTGTTTAGATGTATAAAATTAAGGTTTACACACACTGTAGCCACCCTATTGAAGGTGAAATAATTGTGGTGATATATATATAATATATATATGTATATATATGTATATGTATATATATGTATATATATATATATATATATATATATATCTGTGTGCGTGCGTGCGCGCAATAACTCATATATCAATGGTGGCTCCAGAGAGTAAAACCAACATTGGTCACCACTGTGTTCTTGCTTTGTTATGATTTGAGGATGAACTCTGCCGAAAATTTCCCCCACATTAGTTATTCAATATCCGTTCATAGGAAGCTCAATATTTTATCGAACATTTCTAAGTACTCTTCATGTCATTTACTTCCCCGATTTTCCTAGTATATTTGCATACTTAAAAGTAATTTCCAGTAAACCCTCTCTCCTGTCTTAGCCATTCCGAATTATACCAACTTTTCACACCCTATCCTTCTCCATTCTTTCCTCGTGACATAATCATCTCAAAATACACTGACCCCATTTCCACCTAGGCAAATTTTATTGTCAAATCTAATGGTTTATTCTTGAGATCGTTTTAGTTCATCGTCCTTTTCTCATTATTTACATTTAGCATCAGCACGTCACTTCCAAGGAATGTAGAGATTTTCTTGGTGGGGATTATTTATATTTATTTATGCATTTTTTTTATTATTTGACAGAAAGCTATTGCACTTGCTGGGGTTCAGCGACCATTAGTGACCACCTGTCTCTCTTGTCAGTGTAATTGGGTGATTCTTTTATGGCATTTTCTAAATTCTCTCTTTTTGCACTATGTATACATTTGTCTTGACCCTTAGGGTTATGTTGTTGAACGGGTGAGATTGTCACCGAAACTTTATGATTTGTTGTGTCGTGTAGAGTAAAAGGAAGTTTCCTGTAAGTGGATTATTTGTTTATTTTTTAGATTGATCTCAAAGTGCTTTTTTTTAATATTTTTTTTTATAGCACTACTTCCTTGCGTGGCTTTTGGTTATTGAAATAGTGTGCATTTTATAGTGAAAGCGTCATTTGATTTAACAGTTTTAACTTTTGGATTTTACTAATTTAGAAAAACTTCCCTAGTAAGAAATAAATATTGTAGATTGAAAGATGAATCAAAGTTGGATTTTTATTTACGGGAGAGGGATATGAATAAAATGTTTATCAATACGAAAATATAATCTTGATTCAATAGTACATGCATTGCATCGGACATCACTTATTTTCATATGTAATGCAGTTGTATTTATACAACTTTTCAAATTTTGCACATGTATGAGGTAGATCGTGAAGGAACCATTATTAATACTTTTTTGATGCCACAAATGTAATTTTGTGAAGTCGTCCCGTATAGGTCTTCACACAATTAAAAGTTCACCGTTGATAACTTTATCAAATTGAGGTTATCGCCCATTTGCATTGCCTCTTTAGTTAATAGCGAGTCTGTTTTTGCGCAAATTTTCTTACTCGTCGAACTTTAGTGAATAGGGAAGACGAAGCGAACTGGTCAGGAAGAGAAGCTACAGAGGTCGAGGGGTGTTTTAGATTTAAAAATAGATTCTCGGAATGCAATATCTCGAACACAAAGTCTGCAAGTTGGGTTTATTACTGATAAATGATTGTGAAACAAAGATAGCGTTTTCAGTTTCATTCATGGTAAGGAAGTTGTTGGTTTTCGTTGCCCTACATAATATACTATTGTATATTTTTATTTTTTTCCCATTATAGAGGTCGATTTGCTTTTTGTTGTCCATTAAGATTGTTTGAAAGACAACTCCTTTAGTATTCGTACTGTGTATAATTAACATTTATTTACTACTGTAAACATTCAGCATTTTTTGTTTACCAAGAATAGCTTGGCTGTTTGTGTAAAATGTAGGGTGGAGGTGTTGTGGGATGGCGTGTAGATGTGTGGGGGGAAAGCAGGAGGTAGTGTGGGCAAAATCAGGAAGGGCACGACTATGAAGAGTAGGGAATAGGGAGGGGCATGCCCAAGGACTGAGCCGGATGAGGGGCAGGCGCTAAGGAACCGAGAGAGAGAGAGAGAGGGAGAGAGAGAGAGGGGAGAGACCAAGAATCGGGCAGGGCCTGGCAATCAGTAGTGGAGGTGAGGGCACCGTGGCTGGCCTCACCTGTGTGTGTGTTTTGGTGGTGAAGTGGTTTTAGTGACGTGACGTGACGCGACTCGAAGGGAAAGAAGAGGAAGCAGGAGAAGAGAGAGAGAGAGGGAAGCGTAAAAGAGGGATAGAATAAGCGAGAGATTGAAAAGAAAATATACAATTGAAAGATACCGAACGAAAAACGTGTTCATTGGAGGACATAACCACACACGATTATAATGTGCCTGAAAGATGATGGCAGACCCACAAACCATCAACAGCCCGCCGCACAGTCAACAGCCACAGGTTCCTCCAGCAGTAACGCCGAACAACAGCAACAGCAGCAGCAGTTACAGCAGTCGCAGCAGCAGTTGCAGCCCAGTAAGGTTAGTTTCCGGCAGAAGATTGCGCTGCGTGCCATCCTTCGTGTTTTGAAAAAGGGTTGAGTGCCTCAAGGGCAGCTCGGTTAGTTTCTGTTATCTGTGTAAAGTAAATACAGTATATCAAGGAGAGAGAGAGAGAGAGAGAGAGAGAGAGAGAGAGAGAGAGAGCTTGGTCGACCAAGGACTTGGAGGAAATACTTAAGGAGCAAGACAGTTAGACAGCTTCAGTAGCAATAGCAGTAGGCGTTTAGGACCAGCTAAAGGGGGGAAACCGTTGGCAGATGCTTCGTTCTATTCTAGTCTGAACACGCACATTCCTACATCAGTCTCAAACTCCCAAACGCGCACACGTTGCCGTCTCTGTTCACCCACGCTTACCGCCTCCTCTCATTGACATTAAGCACAAAATCGAACTTCCTTACCCCAACGTGTCTTATTACGTGGTTATACCTTCTTGTAGGTTTGTCACCTACCAAAAATGTACTGTTCTTGGTTAAGTTTTTAGTTATATATACTACATATACAGTAAATACATATAATTTACCACAGGTCTTGGTATATATATATATATATATATAGAGAGAGAGAGAGAGAGAGAGAGAGAGAGAGAGATACAGTATATATATATATATATATATATATATATATACACACATTATATATATACATATATATACGTACACACACACACACACACACACACATATATATATATATATATATATAAACAGTTACTGTCCCACTGATATATGGATGAACCTCCCATGCACACAAGGCTCAACTGCAACACGTCAAACTTCATGCACTTGATCTTTCACTTTTTGTAGGTCATCTACTCCTCCCTCCTAACACTTCTCGACTATATACGTTTGACTTAACTTCGTTCTCTATTATCTCCATGTAGCCTTTTCTAAAATGCCGGGGTTTCTCCCACTCTTCATATTGGCCGCATAAGGGTAATCCATTCATAGTATCTTGCAGTATCCCCTTGAGCCCTTGCTGCGCACTCTGTATGGCCTTTTATTATACCACAGTTCCATTTTCATTTCTTCCATCTTGCTGCCCAGACTCTTTCAACTTTGCCTTCATTGTGCAGCTTTGGGGGTTTCCTCTCGTGGTGCCTTGATGCTGAATGGCTTCCTAGATCCCAACGGAAAGTCAAATAGCTAAAATTTGAAAATTCATACACGTTGATTTTCATAGATACTTGACCACATACTACTGTCATCTTTCATATTTGCTCTTGGTTAATTTTATTGCAGTTGGTAATTTTGTCAGCGCCAGATTCATAATGAAATATAATCTTTACATGTGATTCCTATGAGGTCAGTTTATTGATGACTTCAAATAAATCTGGTTTAAGAAAATAGGGTGATACAGGAGGAATAGAAAACAAGCCATAACTTAAATTTACATTTAGTACAGGTAATTTACAGGCATTAGAAAATGTTAATTTGGGTAAAGTCCTTCAAGTGGATTAATGTGTTGGGTATCATAATGTTTTGACCTGATGTACAGTCAAGGCATTATTACTGTACCCTTTGGACACTGCAAAGAACCCAAGCATAGTGGTGTTTATAACTAAAAATTTCCACTGAATATATTAAAGAAAGCCATCGAAATGATGGTAATGTAATTTATATAAGCATCTGAAGGTTTGTCTATATGAACGAAGCAGCAAAAAATTACAGTATAAAAAAAAAAATACACTAATAATACCTTGTCTCTACATTGGCTCAAGCCAAGCCATCGGATTAACTGGTCCAAGGCAGACAGTAATCCATGTTAATGACTTTTCCCAAAGAACTGCTTTGGAATCTAATTTAATAACTTGTACCATAGGTCAAAATATAAATTTAGATCATGGTTAATTTTCCACTGATCCTTTATTATCCTCTTTTTCTTAAAACTTATGAGGTCACCAAGAAATGGAACAAATAATGATCGCACGTCCCGCATGGTTATGAAATATCTATTTTATACAAGTTAATTGCTATTCTGATGAGGTCAGTGAAACGAAAGTCCTAATTCCAACAATTTTTTTTAACTTTCGTGGATTGACACAAGCCTCACTGCATCAATCGTCACTTTTCCTACAAGTATTCACACACTTCGTCTCTTGACTTAGGTCAGTCTCTATAGATATTAAGCAGGCATGAAGGCAACACTTATGTCTCAGACTCACTTCTGCTATTACACCAAACCAGTCGTTCGCTGCACTGTATTTTCTAACATTTTGTTTTCGTCTTGGTAGCGGTTAATGTCATCCAGCATCGTTCTCTGTTCTATGCTCCTCAGCACCTTCCTCATAGCTCGTTTGGTGATTGTGTCAAAATATGGCTTTCTGTTTTCCATGGAAATAATTTTTCCCTTTGTTCTCAAACGTTTCTCAAACTTCGAACAAATACTGGATTGAAAAAAAGAAAAGCTTTTCTAAACCAACACACATTCATCTATCAATAATTCTAGCATAAGTCTTACTATTTAAAATAGTATTGTAATCTATGCTTCTTTGGGTTTACAATATGTAATTACCCTTTAATTCTTACAGTTGCACCAGTCACCATTATTTTCATCAAATGGATTATTTTCCTCAAACCCAAATGTGAGATGTACAGTTGGCGTCATTAATTCTGGTACACTGACATCTGTTTTGCTTCACACGAAGTGTACTTGAATTAATGAAGCCAACTGTACATTATATACCCAAGTCATCTTCCTAGTCACATTGATACCACCATAATGCAACTTCTCTTGTATACTTTTCTTGATTCCCTGTGTGCATTTTCAACTTCTTATATAGCATTTGTATGTTCTCAACAGTATTTTCCCTAATCACCCTAAAAATTATATGGACATTTCACACTTGGCTCCTTTCAGTGCTTCTTTTCCGTCTTCCACATTCAACAATTCTGATCTCCATTGTCCTAAGATTACATGCACCTGACAGGGGTGACTCCATCGAAAAACAAAGGCTCCATTCGTCTTACAAATACTGAATTATGGCTGGGTCCCACTTTACAATAAAAGTTCCACAATATTAGCCGCTTCTATCACCTATACTAAATCCTCGACCGCAGTTTATACTGGACCATTCAAAGGTATCTTGCATCGAGGATATCTGCTCCCTTCCAGTTTCATCTTTCCCGCCATTCCATTTGCCCTCTCAATTATTGTATTGGCGTTCATTAATATCGTAATGGATATAAGTATTTTGTACTTTATGTAAAGGGAAGTACAAAGTTTCTCGATTGTTTACCGAGTATATATATATATATATATATATATATAGTTTTGGTAATAAATTTTTTTTTATTGTGTATTACGTAATTACCTGAACACGTAGTCGTATCCTTAGTTGAGGGCTATTTGCATTATTTGTTTTGGAAATTTATGAAAACTGTCACGTTTGTGTAATTGTGTTGTAGTATATTGTAGCAGCGCATGTTGAAATAAATGATGTAACCGTTTATTTTAGACAATAAAAGAAATACATGTCCTACTTATCGGAAATATTTTAGTCGTTAGGGGTGAATATATACGTGTTAACTATTCATATTTTTCATATACTTGAAGTTTCGTTTTTAAATCTTAAAATTTTATTGGGTCTTTTTTTATTTTTCTATTCTTAGCTTTAGCATTGACCGACATATTGCCTGATGTCTTAAGCACTTTAAAATGTCAGTTTGTCTCTTGTATCTTATAATGCAATAATTTTTGACGTTTAGTCCATCCATATGTCGTTCTATAGTTTATGTACATATATAAACGTCAGTGTGTTTTTATTTCTTCTAGTTCATAATCTGAAGCACGTGAAGGTGTTCAGAGGTGAATTTTCTCAGAAAAAGTCCTAAGGGCAGTACCAAGTTAATACTAAAGTGCCCCTAAATTTTATTTCAATATTTGATTTATTGGATAATTTTGTTAAGTTGATTAGAATCATGATTGAATCTGAATCTTATAAGATGCTGTTTTCTGGTTTTAATTGCAAGATTATTTTTTTTACTTCATAAAAGCGGTAATTAAATTTTTGAGGTTTAGTTAAAATCAGTATATGAACTTCTGTCCTTGGGATTTTAACCATATTAGTTGATGTAAAGATACTGGACCTTGTCTTATCACATCCGTGGTACAAGGGATTAGATGTATTATAAGAATGTAGCCATAAAGACACCATTGATATCTACTGGGCTGAAGAAGTTATCATTAGGTTATATTAAGATAAGGACACGAAGAATATGAAACGGCAAAAACGTAATATGCTTCGCTATATCGCCAAGGAAGAGTCAAGTTATTTTTGTCTTAACACCACAGCTGTCGGAAACTACCCAATTTTCAAATATTTTTTTTTCTGTGGATACTCTGCTTATTTTGATTGTCTCTCCGCTATATGTCAGTAAAGTAAGTAGGAGTATAGTTGTTTACGGATGGTAGCCAGAAATCGAAAGGTGGAAAAAAGTCCAACTGTAAAAAAAAATAGAAAAAATAAATGTCTGCAGCTTCAGGTTTTGTGTATTATAGAAATTGCTTCCTGGTCAACAGGATGATCGACTTTCTAGGCGTCTTTGGTGGTCTTGAATCCCATCATATTAGAAAGCCAAATAAGCAGTAGGAATATTTTTAAACAACGAGGTTTTAGAGTGATAACTGAACTGCCAATAGTTTTTGTTATACATAAATTTTTGTGTTACGAGTTTTGATAGATTATTTACGTTTCGAACAAAGGATGAGTTCTCAAATTAAGGGCAGTTAATAATTGAAAATAGAATTTTTGTGTAAATATCAGGTTTTGAGAGTTTTTGTGACTACATAACTAGCACCATATTGCTTTTCATGATGAAAGTATACACATTGGTGAAGTCGGTTCTACTAGAACATTATTGGCTACTTTAAGTTGTTAGAATGTTAGTCTTAATTAAAAGTCTCAGCTATGCCTTTTGTCCATCATAGAAGTTATTTTGTGTGCCCTGACGAAGCTAAATTCCATTAAATTCCTCAGTATTAACTATTCCAGCAGTACTCTGATGCGGTACTCAACCAAACTTTATCTTTCCGTGGGGAAATCTTATTGTTTTCATTTCTTAAAGTCGTGATTTACGAAAATATAAATCTCCCATCCTCAGCTAAGTCTCATTCCGAGATTTAATTTAAGCCCAATAGTTTTGTGATTTCACTACCCCCTTGACCTGCGCTTCTCTCCTCTAAATAGCACACAGAGGACTGCAGGTTCGCCCAGCCTGAGTCTCCTATGTTGGAATGCGTTGATTTTTCCCCTGAATCACTTGATCATATCAGAAGAGATGCACTTTGTATCCTGGACATTCTTGGCTTTTGTTTACTCGCTGTAATAAGAAGTGTACAAAAATCACGTATTTTTCTTGCTTATGTATATACGACTGTAAAAGAATTCAATGCCTTGGGTACTTGCCGGGATTCTTAGTTTAGTTAAATTAGATTTTTTATTCACTTGTACTCAACTGAATTTTTGTTTTACTTTCGTACAATGACCTGATTTAAGCATTTCTTGTATCAGATGGTCGAGTTGTGTCCATGAACAGATTTATTGTATTTAGTGTTTGTTCCAGATAAGCGACAATGAGGCGTAGATAGGGATTTTCATCAATCCTTATTCTGATTTTTTTATCTAATGTGGAATACAGACGGTCAATACCGTAATCATACTTTGAACAGATTACTTTGACCTTTTTTATTTTAGTTTTTTTTTATACTTATTTTCAATCTATTTTAATGTTACCGTTCTTACAATATTTTTTTTTTCAATTTTTTTTTTCAATTTTACATTACATTACTTCTCTTGTGGTTTATTTATTTATGTTCCTCACTGGGCTATTATTCCGTTGGAGCTCTTGGTCTTGTACCATTATGCTTTTTCAACAAATGGGATGTAGCTTGACTAGTGATAGTAATAATGATAGATTATTTTACTTTATCAATTGTAGTATAGTAACCCCACGTTGACGTCATAGTACTTAGAGCAACGGGAAGACGTATACTATTAACTTATACCATACGTTGTAGTTCAGCTTTACCAATCTATGCTCTTTGTGTGTGTGTGTGTTTTTTTTTTTTTCATAACTGAGCGATCCCAAAACTGTGCAATCACGCTCCGAAACCCAACTCGTCGACACTACTTTCCACAGTGTTGACTTTCGTCTGTGTCTGTGGTCGTTTGATTTGATAGAGAGTCAGATAGTGTAGTTTGATGTTTAGATTTACGTCTGATTATCTATGTTTAACTAGAGTATTTGGGATGGGGAGTTTTGAGTGTGGCAGTGAAGTGAGCCCTTTTGTTTTTATGGCAACTTTGATTTTCGTGCAACGACTAAATAAAAAGGATTCTCTCTCTCTCTCTCTCTCTCTCTCTCTCTCTCTCTCTCAGTTCTTGGTTTTACAAAATACTACGTAACTGATTTTTTACTTTAATGTTGTCAGTAGTTTTATCAACTAAAAGTACCAACTTCCCGCAATAGTACTCGTAAAGAGACTTAGCCTGGTTATGGATCATGAAAGGTTAGTTGATGATATTATTGAAATTGTTATACCAGAAAAGTTTTATTTTATACATTAGGTATTCAATTAAGTTTTTTATCTACTGGCTCGTCGGAACTAAAAATAGCTTATCTGTTAGGAACGTAATTGGGAAGAGTAATAAAGGGTTTCTTGTAGACTCGTATAATGATAGTTTTTTAGGAACACCGATATAACAGAAAAGTTTTATTTTATACATTAGGTATTTAATTACGTTTTTTCCTACTGGCTCGTCGGAACAAAAAATAACTTATCTGTTAGGAAAGTAATTGGGAGGAGTAATAAAGGGTTTCTTTTAGACTCGTAAAAAATTAATTTTTATGGAACATCGAAGAACAATTTTGGAATGAATAATAATATTTTTTCTTTTAAGAATCACATTCGTTAGGCGATAACGATATCTTTCGTAGACGTGGAGGATAAATGACATTTTTTGGTGAATGTTCAAGTCATTTTTAAAGAGTTAATGATTTAAAAATTTAGGCAACCTTTTCCCTCCTTTGTGTGTATGTGCTATGCCATGAACATTTGATGGGTGTGTCATCATCAAAAGATTTTGGCAAGGTTGCCCCCGTCCTGTCATTCTTCGATCTGGATGACACTCCGATTTGCATGGTTTCAATCATGGTCCATTTTCCTCTTTAAATGTCCTTGCAGCAAGAATTTCTCAGTGGGTGTGCATGTTGACTGTTGTCATATTTATACACATGCTTATAATCAAGGCGGTTGAATTCGTTGTATATTTGATGCACATGTGCAGTTTTGGTTCATGAGTATGCTTTTGTATGTATTCGCCATGTTCTTTCCTACGTTATTTTTCGATACACTGCAAGTTATTACAAAATCATGCATGCTTGCAATATCAACCTCAAAAATTGTTAAAATTTCTTATCAATCCTAAAATTTGTCCGGAATTTTGTAGATAAAATGCAAAGCATTGAAGTCTTTCTGCAAGCGCTTTCATGCTCAATGCTTCTCTTCATGTGTGTAGGAAATCCGAACTGCATTGCAATACTTGTCCAAGAGAAATATTTGAGGAATGCATATTGATGGAAGGTAAAAATGACTACAGTAGTTTACTGTCGTGACGTCACTGTGGAAGAATGTTTGGGATTTAATGTAAACGCAAGTCAGACAGTCGGGGATTAGTCATTGACAATACGTAGAATTTGGAACTGTTTCATAAAAAAAAACCTCTTCTTTCCATTCCCTGGGCGGTGTACATGAATATATCCTTTAAGTAACAGGCAACGCCTTACTCATACGCAAGTTAAGCGTGAAAGTAGGGCAATTGGTGCACTTTTGACGTCATCAGGAAGGTATAAGGTGGAACAACTAGGAACGTTTGGCGACTTAGGTAAAAGGCACTCGTTAGGTATATACCGGTTCCGTGACTGGCAAGATTTTATGGCCTTAGGAGAATGATGAATTCAAGAGGGTGAGTTGACTGCGAAATATTTTCCTTATTCTCTTTGAACATATCGGGAACAGCATCAAATATCAAGTTGGTAGCTATTAACTGGAACAGTATGTGCATGTGTGTAATCTCCATAACCCTGTTTAAAAAATGCTAATAAGCGCCAAGACTTGAAACAAAGACTACTAACAACAGTATCGGTAATGTTTTTGGATATTGCCGTCGATTGCCTCAAGTCCTGAAATACTTAATGTGTTTTATTTTTCATCAATAATCATGGCTATTAATAGAACGGTATCACATTTTATTGAAGGTATCAGAAGTGCTAATCGCTTCCATCATTCACCACCTGTGTTCTCCGTATTCATTTGCAAAAGTTTGTTGTACCACATAGTTCTTCCAACTTTCTCTTTCCAACCGTCAATACAGCTAGCCTCATCGTGTGCTTCTTATCTTTCCGGCACGTGATTTGGGAAAACGGTGCGTTCCAAATATTGCAGATTGCAGCAGGAATGACTTTACATTTGTAAGAGCGATCCGTTCCCATGTCTGAATGATAAAGGAAAGGAGAAATGTCTACAAAATACGCTTGGGTGGTGGTATATAGAAAATGCTCGAGATACCGAGGTTGAGAAAATTGCATAATTAGGTACTTGATGACTACTTAATCTCAGGCTTTTTGTGGTCAGTCCTCGTAAATGCGAGACAAAGTTGGTTGAGTATCTCACTTTGGAAATATTGAAGACTTATCCATCTTAAAGTCGGGATGAAAATTAAAATTAAAGTCTATCAAAGGTTCCTGGAGGAAATATAAATGTTATTCGTAGCAAACTTTATCTGAATATATTCTTATATGTTTTCTTTGTGTAAATGTGCATGGTCATTGGCAGTCTATGTGGTGGTTCAGTGTGTTACATGTATGTTTTGTTTTGTTTATATCTATTTATATTAGTGGGTTGGATATCTATCATTATCATCGTTATCTAGAGCATAATCATCCTTATTAAAGGATAAAGGTTCCAGTTTCAATTTCGTAGGACTCTATCTGCTGTCCATGCGAATACATAGCTAACACGTTACTACTATACTAGACGGGAGTCCAAACATTGTCCATAGTGTACAGTAGTTTTGTCTGTACTAATAGCTATTTGCATTTCTTTTCTTCTAAAAACTTATGTTGTTTGGTGAATACTCCTGCCACTTCAATCAGTGACACGGTCCATATTAATAGAGAGGTTCAAGTAACATCATGTCAACTTTTGTAAAAAAAACTATGCAGTTACATAATACAAGTTTGAAAATGCATTTGAAATATGTACACTTAGAAATACGACTGTATGATTCACACATGTATTTTATATATATATATATATATATACTGTGTATATATATATATATATATATATATATATATATTATATATATATATATATATATTATATATCATATATATATATATATTATATATATCATATATATATATTATATATATAGATATATATTATATATATATATATATATATATATATTGTGTGTATGTATGAATGTATGTATGTGTATACAAAATAACCACAGGGAAAAGGAAACAAAGTATAAGATTAAGTCTTGACAAGTTTCGTGATACTTCTTCAGAGGAATGATTTACTGAGCTAATGACTGAGGACTCCTCCCACGAACACCTGAAAATAAAGAGCAGGTAGCTTATTCTGGCAGTATAATATTGTTTAGTTAATATGTGTATGTATGTTCGCACACTTACTGTACCTTATAGAATGAAAAGAGACCTTGCTCAATAAATCAGTCCTCTGAAGAAGTATCACGTAATTATTAAGGACTTAATCGTTTACTTTCAATTTCATTTTGATCTAAGCATCACTTTCCTTGTGTTGTGATTTTACGTGTATATATATATATATATGTGTGTGTGTGTGTGTGTGTGTGTGTGATACATGTGGTTCAAGATGAGAGGAGACATCTGTCACTAGTCCAAAAATATTTGTCAACGCGAGGAATACTACGTAATCACAATCAATAAACAAAATGGAAATAAAATTGATATCTTATTTTGAAGTCAGATGATCCGCAAGTTTTAGGCGGCAAAATTAGTGTTAAGAAACTAATGGCATATGTATTTTAGATCATGTTTGCGTTATATATGGTCAAAGTTTTTTATTATCAGTCTTAAGATTTTACATAATGAATTCTAAGGATTCTTAATACTAAACATTATCACTGGCATACTTTCTGACACTACTATTCGTAAAAATACTGCTATTTTTGAGATTATATACAGTACAGTAGAAAGTATCCCCGGTCTGACTATAATTATAGGTGATTCACTTGAGAACTTTATTATCCGAAGTTAGAGAAGAATGTTTATCCACTAGTACATCGAAGTTATTAATGGAACACTGTGTAAGCAAGAAGCTACTGTATATCTGAAAGTGCAGCCACCTTTAAATCCTTTGAGGCTTCTTTGGTTGGTTGGACTGGAGTTATTCCTAAGAATATAGTCTAGACACGAATATCAGAATTTTCTTCGTGGTAGAATTCTGCCGATCTCTCTCTCTCTCTCTCTCTCTCTCTCTCTCTCTCAGGTTATACGATGATTATTCTAATGCATCCCCTTATGGCTCTTCCATTTGGCTGAACAGCCTACCTTATCACCGGATGCAAGTAGCTAGCCTGTCAACATACGTCAGATGACGCTAAATGATTCTATTGGTTCAGAGGCTTGAATGCACCTTATGTAAACCAAGGGACCTTGATAGAAAATCATCACATTACTTCGGTTACCATTTTGGAAGAGGAAAGTCATAGGTACTCCCACGTCCAAATTCCATTGTTGAAAGGGGGAGTGTTGATATAGCTTCCTCGTTTGTAGATCTTCCGTCTTTCAGGATTATGGATTTTGGCAGCTGTCTTTGTTGTTGTCTATGGAATACGTTCATAGAGCACTGGTTACTGAAGAGGCGTGGAGTGTTTGCTATTATTTACAATTATATATATATATATATATATATATATATATATATATATATATATGCATCTATGTATATATGTATATGTATATATAAATGTATGTGTGTGTATATATATATATATATATATGTGTGTGTGTGTGTGTGTGTGTGTATATAATTTTTTTTTCAAATATACTCCTTTTATTTATATAAAGGCTTTCTAATCCGATCTTTCCCTAGATAAATTCTTCTCAGAGATATTTTTTATTTGATTAGAGAAATTTTCAAGGCAACCGGTGAAGCGATTATCGTCATTTGGCATCTGCAAAAATCTTAAATGTAAAACGAACTCATTAATGATTGCCAAGGTGCTGAGCGCACGTCTTCTGTTTTTTTACTAAATCCAATAGTTTATATTTTAAAGTATTGTTAAAAAAGAAGTTGAGTAAATATCCTTGAAGTTTAAGAGAACCCGAAAGGCTAAGTAGCTCCAAAATATATATATATTTTTTTTCATTCCTCACATACGTAAAGCACCTGAAGGCTTCATTGTGGTTTGCAGTGTTTCTCTGTTCAACTTTTTTTTTTTTTCCAATTAAATGATCTTCAATTAGGAATGGCAATGGGCCATACTATTTTTTGCTTCAAATTTAATGAATTTTACTTTAGAATGAGAACACTGCATTTCGCCTTTATCTGTTTTATGAATCGCTCTCTCTCTCTCTCTCTCTCTCTCTCTCTCTCTCTCTCTCTCTCTCTCTCTCCTCTCTCTCTCTCTCTCTCTCTCTCTCTCTCAAGAGAGAGAAGTAAAGTATATTTTGGCGGTTTATGGAAAGCTGTTATGATGAGGATGCTGAGGTTGAACTATTTTATCTCGAGTGCCGATGACACACACACACACACACACACATATATATATATATATATATATGTATATATATATGTATATATATATATTAATATATGTATATATATATGTATATATATATATATATATATTAATATATGTATATATATATGTATATATATATATATATATATATATATGTGTATGTATATGCGTGGTATTGAGTAGCACTACTATTACATATTCGTGTGTAATGTGGTACTGAGTAACTATACCGTTACATATGTGTGATTACTTACATGTGAGCACTAAGATTGATTCGCAATCCCGCAATTAAGTACTTTTTTCCCCCCTCTGCCAGTCTCGTGGCGCCAGCTTCTCGGGCCTCGGGGTGTTGCCGAAAATGAAGCCAGCCATCCTGAGCGACCTTGGCAGATGTAGGTAGCGAAACCGAGTGACGCAGCGCTGAAACATTATCTTGACAGTTATTTCATTGGGGTTTTTTTTGCTTTGTTTGCTATTCTCGCCGCGGTTAGGTTGACGTTTAATGACATTTTTTTATTGAATGGAATAAGAACCTTTTCCATTTGGGAATAGTCTCTTTGGTATATTTTATTTTTACTCAATGAAGAGTTTGGTTTATAAGGTACGGTTCTACTTGCTGGAAGTTTGTGATGGTAAAAATTAAAAGAAGTTTCATTGGTGAAAAAGTGAAGATTGTTGTAATTTAGCGGTCGTTTTTACAAAGATGTTCTGAGGCAAGTAATATGTAATTCAACAATACTTCCTGTCCATTTATACCACTAACTTGGAATTCAACGGGTAAAAACTGTTATTCAGTTTTCAGATGTCCTTAAAGAAAGAAAAAACGATTCAGTCACCCTAAGCGCTATTAAGATATATTTCGATATAATTTTTTTTAATGTGCATAAGGACAGTAAGCAGCATTTCTCCATGGTAAAAAAGACGCTTATGCATTGCCTTATTTGGTGGAGTTAGGGTTTTTTATGACAAACAAAATATATAATGTGGTGGTTTGAACCTCCAAAATCCAGAAAATTTTAACGTGACTTGAATGAAAATTCTTTTTTTGAGGAGGCTATTGCAAGTTGTATTGGGAGCTGACCTTCCCAAGCCAAATACGTAGTGTATAGCGAGCCTTTTTATGTATCTCGACGTGGCGTATATTTTACAGGAGACCAGATACATTTTCATTTGAGTTTAATGTTGCAGTCCAAGGAAGTAAAGTATGGTGGGAAGATATCTTCATTCCCACATTCAGTATTCATGACTGGATAACCCTGAAGAAAAGATTAGTTTTCATTTGCTTATAAATTTTTTTCTTTGAAAGCAGATAACACTGATAAAGCAGGTGAAAGGTAAGGCTGATGTACATGAGAGAGAGAGAGAGAGAGAGAGAGAGAGAGAGAGAGAGAGAGAGAGGGGGGGGGGGGCGACTTTCCTCTAGTGTGTTTCAAATCCCCAAAATGTAACTCCCCATAAGATACCGACGTTCAACGTTACATATGCCACATTTTACCTGTGCAGGGATCTCTCTCTCTCTCTCTCTCTCTCTCTCTCTCTCTCTCTCCCCCTTGAAAAGTTAACGATCTTGGAATTTTTTGGCCATTAGTCTTACCTGATCGAATTTTTTTCTGCTCACTTAATCTTGTAACATCCAGTGCAGTGATCAAGGTCAATGAAGTTTTATTTCTTTTTCCTTAGCACGTGAGAGAGAGAGAGAGAGAGAGAGAGAGAGAGAGAGGATGGACTTTCAGCACACGTGTAGAATCATATGTTATATATCATAAATGAAGTCTTGGGAATGTAATAGATTTCCTATAAAACATATGTTCATTTAATGAGAGCTGATTCATATTTGATGTTGAAAATCCAGATATTTCACCCTTTACTGTTCTGTCATGGTTTTTGCTTTTATATTAAAAAAAATAAAATGTTCACTGTTCACAGAGTTTTGAATTTAAACACGTTATAATAAGTGGTTGATAATTCTATTCTAGTTTGAAAAGGTATATTGCTGTTTTGCTATTGTATTTAATGAATTCAATTGAAGTTTGGTGATCATCATCATCGTGCCTAACTCGCATATGGAATAAACTAACCTCCCTGTATAAATTTTCATGCGTTTGATTATGCAGCTAATTTCCGTGTTAATGTCACCAGTCACTTGAAAGGCCCTTTTTCATAAACTGATTTGGTGGTTAAGATTGGATTGTTTTATTTTGGAACGTTATTTTTCGAAATTATGAAAGATATAGAATACCCGATTGAAATTGAAATTTAAGAGGAAAGGTGAAATTTTACTTTATGAAATATCCCAATCATTGAAAAGTGGGGAACTTTTTATTTTTTATTGAAGAGAAGCTTATGGTCGTCTGGAATAACGTGCTAGCCTTAGGGTACTGTAAGGTACTTGCAGGGATGTAATTGCCGAAAATAGTTGGCCTTTTGGTGGGTTGAACATCATAAGATAAGCGTAAGCGCACTGCACGCATTTCAAGGATATCGTAGGTCTGAGTTGTGTGTTAATCCTGCCTTCAGAAGTCCCAAGAATAGAAATAGGTCGCATTTAGGAAGTTCTGTCGGCGTAAGATTGTCGATAAACGCCTGTAAATCCCATTGTTACAAAGGTTTTTATAAACTATATTACCTGTTGTGGAAATCCTTGCTCTTGAATTTCTATTTTCTTTAGGATTTTTTATCAAACTGAAGCACGCCTATTCGATTTTATGTTTTAAAATTCTTAAAAAGGGCCTCTGACATACACGTGTGAAATTAAAGAGGTCCGGAGTTTAAAGGTTTTGCTTCTTTAAGATGCCGATCGTGTTTGGTAGGCCCCTCGAGATCTGAAAATGTTGCACTTTCACATTTATAGATTTTTTTTAATCTCCTCCGTGCCTCCACTCATGATCCAGCGCGTCTGATCATGTAGGGATCACTGATTCTAATGCATACACAATCCAGCCAACCAAAAATCATATTAGTTTGCCTTTTATACTACCTTAAGATACTATTGCCATTTTTGAAAATGAATCTGGACATAAAATACATATTTAGTAAGGAAAATGTCCAAATCGTTTATTTACTCAATCTTTGTCGTGCATGAGTTTGCAGTATTTGTTTTCCGTATTGCATATACAATATTTACGAATGAAGATTCAAAATAAGATATATCAGATTTTGTAACCAATTGTGTTAGAATTGAACGATCAAGGTCAATGAAAGGAAGATAGTGCGATTGAAATATTGTTGGATAAAGACAAAAATACCTGAGAGTTCTTAATTTATGTGATATTATAGTCCTTATTTAATTTTTGAGAGGATCAACGACCACATTACTGTCAGGTAACCTATTTCCACTATTTTACAAGAAGGAAACGGAAAGACTACGGATGCTGGGTGGGATGACATCAGCCCACCTCTAGTAGTACGCATCAGATGCATAGATGTAAACTGGGTGCGACGCAGTTGCAGATTCAATCTTTATATTTTCGTCAGTGAAGTAAGTGTTGGTCGTGTTCTAGGGAAGTTGGTTTTAAATATATTCTCTCTCTCTCTCTCTCTCTCTCTCTCTCTCTCTCTCTCGATAAATTTATTGGTAATAGTAGACGCGTTTCGTAACTTCTCAAAATGGGTTGATTCAGTATCCCAGTTCCACCGGAAAAAAAAAAAAAAAATTCTGAACCTTCAAGCCAAAACCATTTTACAAATATTCTGGAACATACCAGATTGCTTCTCTCTCTCTCTCTCTCTCTCCTCTCTCTCTCTCTCTCTCTCTCAGTATGTTTGAATCTGTGATGCTGGACACCGTGGCATGTTTGTGACGATTACAGAAATGTTAGATGAAGATTTTATCAAGATTCATCACTTTCAGTTCAGAAGCTGGTGCACATGACCCAGTTATTCCTTCGATTTAGCGCATCAGTATTGCAGGTTCACGTCGTACAGAAGCCGATTCTCATCGCGTATTGATTTTTCCAAATGAATATTTCGAAGCTTCAACGGAAGGATTGCGCATAAAGACACTTGGGTGAATTTGTATTAATTGAGGACTGGTAACTAAAGGTATCCTTTTTTTTTTTTTTAATACCTATCGGAGTTGCAATCTGGATTACCACAAACACATTGGGGGATATTATAGGTATCTTGATTAATGGGAATGGCGAGAACATACAAAATCCTATTGGTATTGATGTAGACACTATCTAATTACCTATCTGTCTGAGTGGTGGTGGTGATGCTTTCCAGGAACAAAATGAGACACGTGATTGTCCTGGTCGGGTTTGTTTCTATCTTTATATGATGGCCCTTTGATTTGATACTTGTTTATATCTTTCTGTGTCAGATTACTAAAGAATGATGTTGTTATTAGGAAATATTTACTTACCCTCAAACAAATTTTCATACAATTTCTGTGTTCAGTAAAACAGTAGTTACTCATGAGGACATTCGGGAAGAATTTGGTATGAATTTCTTGAATTTTATTCTAGCAATTTTTTTTTTTTTTAACACGAGCGATAAAAATAAGGCCTAGTTTAAACTCGGTTGTAGTTTGAAGCAGCTCAGCTGTTTAAATTCAAATTACGGAAAGGAAAAAAAAAAGCAGTAATTTCTTTTTATACGGGTATTTGGCTATGAGGTCGGCTCCTTGAAAATATTTTTGGTCGGGAAGTTAAGTGAACAATTTAGGATGCATACATAATTAACAGTTCTCCTTTGCCATCACACTTAGGTGTATCTCAGATGAGTTAGCAGAGGAAAAGTCTCCTTAAATATTAAACGTGAAAGGCCTCTTGTTTTTGTTATTTGGGGAATATGTGAGAGCAAACGTTTCGTTATTATACGATAAATAAAACTTATTCAAATATGATAAACATTGGATCACTAACGTAAGAAAAGGTATAGTTTAGGTGATGTGAAATATACCAATGAAAAAGTTGCGTAGAAATCTGTTATCTGAAATAAAGCGAGACATAAACAAATTTGTTATCAACATAAGAATATAAGAACAATAGATCTATAAATATTTAATTTTCCTAATATAAAAACGGTAGTAAGAAAACTAACCTCGTGGGGGGGGTGTTAATTCTATACTTCCCTTCCCTTTTCCTTTCTTTCCATCTTGCTTTCCAGCCCCTCAACTTTCCCACCATATTGGAACTTTTGGGCTTCCTCCGGGGGAGGGGAGTAGGCGGCATTACCTAATGGTCTTTGCAGCGTTCTTTCTGCCCTTAAGGTGCACTTGCTTCATATGCTTTTACTTTTCCTCCATTTATGTTTCCTCTCCACCTCTTTGCTGTTTAATCTTTTCCAACTTGTGCTTTATAATGTAACTACAGGCTTTTCCCGCAGTTGGTCTTGGGGCTTGAGTGGCCTCCCAGGCCACAGTGCTGTGCTTTCTAGCACAAATTCATGAATGATGCAAGTACGCGAATCGTTTACGTATGTTTTTATTTATCTTTTTCTTCTCCATTCTTTTTATTTTTACACATTTAATTATAGGTAAAAAAAGATATTCTTTCTTCTTTTTTTCTATATGGTACGTATGCGATTAATAACCTAATGGCACTATATGTTTAATGTAATGCGGCTTAAGCTCAACTTCCATAACATAATATTTTTAATGTTTTCCAACATTTAAGCCACAATAAATATATATATATATATATATATGTGTGTGTGTGTGTGTATATATATATATATATTTATATATATATATTGTGTGTGTGTGTGTATATATATATATATATATATATATAAAATGTGTGTGCACCAAATTCTAAGCAGTCGTAGTTTCTTCTAAAAGTATTTCTTTTAGTTTCGGGTTTCAAGTTTTATCTCCTTAGTAACCCAGAATTTATAAAACCGGTAATTAGGGAACCAATTCTAAGAACTTAGTTTTCAAAGATTAATTAATGATTGTTTATGTTAGTTTCACCGTGGATTACGCGTTTCACTGTTTCCATTTTTTTTTCTCTTCTCTTTTTCGGGTTCACATTCCGCATAATTTCACCGAAATGGCCAGGGCCATAATTTATCTAGTTTCTGGCATCCAGAGGACAGTGTGATTTAGATACTGTCTTGTGTGGACCATTTTATTGGCACCGATTGCACGCGATTTTGAAGGACTATGCTGCTAGTCTCTCTCTCTCTCTCTCTCTCTCTCTCTCTCTCTCGTTTTTTAAGGATTATGCTGCTAGTCTCTCTCTCTCTCTCGTTTTTTAAGGATTATGCTGCTAGTCTCTCTCTCTCTCTCTCTCTCTCTCTCTCTCTCTCTCTCTCTCTCGTTTTTGAAGGACTATGCTGCTAGTCTCTCTCTCTCTCTCTCTCTCTCTCTCTCTCCCCCCCTTGTAATAAGGATGAAACTTTAGTGACGTGAGACATCTGATAGTATCAAGAATATATACAATTTTAGCCTCGTCTTCGTATCGGAATTTCTGGAGCTATTCTCTCACTACATTTTTTCTTTTCTTTTTTAGAAAGATAACTTTCTTTAATTTTCAAGACAAATGGAAAAATACATTACTATTAACGTATTAATTTGCTTTAATGTTTTGAGTCTGATAATTGTGTTAGTGTAGCTTATTTATATAATTGAATGATTTATTTTATGAATACCCCATTGGTTTTGATAATAGTATGCTCACACTATCCTACTCTTAATCTCTCTGAACATCCATTTATATGTATATATTGTACATATACTCGAAAACTCTTTGCTGTATTTTTGTATTAGTTGTAAATAGGGCAGATTATTGTCATTATTAATAGAATTTTGTACAAAATTCTATTAATTCCCCATTTGTGATTATAGTTTTCGTAATGTCTGCAGTCTTTATTCCAATTTTGATTGAGGCCCTCTGAAGTGTATGTGTATCTTTTTGGCTAGACAACCACTTATTATTGTTATAATTCTGTTATAATCGTTATCATTTGTAATATAGAAATTACATTTCGCTCATTTTACTCTTCCTATTAACAGAGCACTAAAGTTGGTCTTCATTTTTTCATATCTGAAAAGAAAAGAATTCATAATGGTCGCAGGATTGAAGTCATATCAAGTTTTCTATCTTAGGGAACGAGATTCATTTAGTCATTTTTCCATTGGTAAATATCTCATTATGTCCTTTTGTAATTAAAGAAAAGAATTTTGTGCTTTGTAAATGTCAAAATTCTCTCTCTCTCTCTCTCTCTCTCTCTCTCTCTCTCTCTCGTGTGTGTGTAAACAGAAAATGATGTACACTTGAGCTTTTTCCTTAATAAAAAAAAAGTTCGTTCATTTATTATCACTTTGTTGACAATGAGATTTTGGTTCGCGATCTCTCTCTCTCTCTCTCTCTCTCTCTCTCTCTCTCGTGTGTGTAAACAGAAAATGATGTGCACTTGAGTTTTTTTCCTTAATAAAAAAAAAAGAGATGGTTCATTTATTATCACTTTGTTGACAATGAGATTTTGGTTCGCGATTATAAATCTGCCATCATATTGTAGGTGCAAGAAGTGATCAATTTTGGCAACCCTTCTTTTTTCCTTATTAGGAGCAGGCACAGTCTTGTGTCCTCACCAAGTTCAGAATTGTGTGTGGGTGCTGTATTTACTTAGTACGCATTTATCACTCATGCGCTTATGCAGTTATTTGTAAATGGTCACACTGCAAAAATCTAGACAAGGCACTCATGTTAAACAGGCTTTACTCTCTCTCTCTCTCTCTCTCTCTCTCTCTCTCTCTCTCTCGTAATTAATAACTTCTTTATCTGTGTTCTCTGTGCCCTTGCTACCACCCAATGAATTAAATTAGAATCGAGAGGATGTCTTAAGCAAAATCTGTCCCGTCCGAGGTTTGGGGGTCATTGTGCACTTGTCCATACCCCACATACATACACACATTCAGACGTACGCACGCGCTCACACACACATACACACATTCACCTCACACACAGCACGATTTTCTTCTTACCCCCACCCCCTTTACCCCCCTCCCCCTTTCCTCTTTTCTTTTTCTCTGTCTCAGCTCTTTCCCGGCTAGGCACAGTGCCAAACCACCGCCCCACTGGCACGTTCATGTCATGTAGCCCAGTTCACACTTCCGCCTCCCATACATAGTTTCTCTCTCTCTCTCTCTCTCTCTCTCTCTCTCTCTCTCTCTCTCTCTCCGGTTTTTAGCCGTTGCCTTTTCCAAAGCTGAAGATTGAGTTTGCTTCCAATTCCATTTCGGGATGGTATCGATTTCGGAAAAAAAAAAGCTTTTGTGCTTTGTGTTCGGTTTTATCTCGTCATATCTAAGCTAATCGTTTTTACATATTTTTCTTTCATTTCTTCTCCACGTTACGTGATCAGTTTACGTACAGTATTGAGTATAGGCCTCTTCCTTGCAGAATTTATAAAGAACTAATACCGATGTTTATTATATATCTTTTTTTATTGGGGGGGGGGTGGCGGTTAAGAACTGTGTGTAGGCCTATATCAACTTCCGTATATACTCTTCTCCGCGCGTAGAAGACCAGCCTGTAATTTGACTTTCTATTTAAAACAAAGAACGTCTTATTGGGTTAAACCCACGGTCAAATATACCCATGTTTCAGTATTTCTTTTTTAAATATTCTGTAATGTTTAATATTTAGATCAGAAAAATTATGACAACTTATTGATTATGGAAAAACTTTTATTTGGCGTTGTGATAATTTGAGAATCATTTGTTGTGTTCGGTTGTCACATGTTTACTGGTTTTCAGGTCTTAATTTGTAATTTGGATTATGACGTACATTTTTTACCAATTGATTTGGTTCTAAGTTTTGTTTTGCGATCTATCAGTTATAGTATTTAATCAAAGATTTTATTAGTGATTCCTTTTGGGCTGCTTTTAAGTTGTACGCATATTTTGACTCCTTGAAGGATTCATTTTGACTTTGTTACTGGCATATTTTTTATTGTTTAAATCAGTGTAGTTTACGAGAAGTATAGTATTTGATTAAGATAGCAGGTGTTAAATTAGTGTAATCATGGTATGTTGGTGGTATGTGCATTCCGCATGTTTAATATAATTTTCTGTCAAACAATTTGTATCATTAATGAAGTGTTTAAGGTACTTGGATTTTGTTTAGAAATTCTGATATGACGATTGAATGTGTATTCAGAGCTTGTGTTACAAACTAATTTATTTGGACAGTTTTCTCTTAACTATGATCATTATATTGTACAAGTAACGAATCTTCGCCACACATGTCTATAGAGAAAAAAATGACACTAGATTGCCATGAAAAATAGTATGTCAAGTTATCCATTATGTTCCCATGTTTATCGTGCTATTGATTATCGTGTCAAGATATCCGGAAGAAATCCTCCCTATTATTCCCAAAGGACGTCGGCTGTATTTCCTCAACAATTCTGAAGTCATTTTCAGTTGTTAGCTTTATTATATTTGTTACATTTAGCCTCAGTGTCAAGGGTTTTCATTATATTTTGCTTCAGTTTCAAGCGTTTCCGAATTTTGTTTTAATTTCGAGTATTAACGTTGTTTTGCTTAGCTTTCAAATGTTTTCGTTATATTTTGTTTTAGTTTCATTTTTTCATTCTGCTTTTCATTTTAAGTGTTTTCATAATATTTAACTTCAGTTCCAAATATTTTCGTCCCATTTTCAATCACCAACTGTTTTCCGTATTTTTTGCTTCAATTTCCTGTATTCATTATATTTTGATTCTCCTAACATTTTCTTCCTTTACCCCTGAATTTGTTTTGCATTAATGTAACTGTAATTTTCCATTTATTTACCGAGCTCGTTATAAATATCGATAATCCCTAGATTCTGCCTTGTGGCAGAGGCTGTATAAAATAGCATGTCCCTAAAAACAGTGTACCCTTGAACTGCCAACGTCACACTGTGCAAGATGAAGCTTACAAGGAGCGACAAGCTCGTAAGTATCACCTTGAAATAATCAACGAGTAAACCTCTCGGAATATCCGAGGTAAGAGCTATCATTAATCTAAGCACTTGTTCAGTGACAAATGTTTTTGGCCCTGTTGTCGGATCGCTTCCTTGGGATTGGGGGAGTGGGCGGGTCCGGTTTAAAAAAAAATTAGTGGTGGGTTTAATGGTTTGTGGAGGGGATGTGTTGGGGAAAGCATTTTCCTAGGACACAGGAAAAGTCTCCCGTTGCAGAAGTTAGCATTGCAAAAATATCTCAAACTGTGCTGCCTTGACCTAGTTTTTTTTTTTTTTTTTTTTTTTTTTTTGTCGCACGAGATGGCAACCTTGGATGTGAAAGTAATCATTGTGAAGTTGGAAGTAGGCATTTGCGTCCCTTTAATGGATGTACATTCCAGTGTGTTTGTGAATATTTATTGTTAGCAATAATGTTTGAGATACAAGAACTCGTCTGTCCTCTGGTGTTTATTTGTAAGCTTGAAAAGTACCATAATTGCTCTATATTTCTTGTGGTTATTTCGATCTAAGAATGTTGGTGGGAAGAGGAAGCTAACCAGGGTGGCACGTCACAAAGCCCTGGCCCCATTACAGGACGATTTTATCCTGAGAGAGAGAGAGAGAGAGAGAGGAGAGAGAGAGAGAGAGAGAGAGAGAGAGCATTATTTTATATGTTGAAATCAAGGTCTTTTTTTTATAGTGTGTCTTTTGTTTTGAAATCTAATACTTCCTGAGCGAAGCTAAACAAAAGCAATTTCCACGAAGGTAGCAGATGTAGTTACCTTAACTTGCCACTGTTTTTGCCCTGTGGAAGTTTACTTATCTTAAGGCCCAATGTGTCAGCCTTGTACAGTAAAATATGGAATAGGAGCATAAAAAAACGAGACCATTATGCAATAACAAGGACAATATTGATTTTATATTTATCACCTGGGTTAAGTATATCAGGTTTATTGGCTGATTACACTTGAAGGGTGATTGGGTGATTAGACATTTTGTAGGAGACATCATTTTCGTATACGCCTCGAAATGCATATTTGTAATTTGAACTCGAAACTCTTTTCATCTCCAAAATATCAACGGATATCTGCAAGTTTTTACGTATGTGACATTTGGTGTCACGTTCTGAGTTTTCAAAAATCTTTTAAATAACAGATGAGGTAGTAACCAACTTCCATCTCTTAGAAGATAGTTATAAGTTAAAATAGATACTTCAACTACACACAAACACTCTCTCTCTCTCTCTCTCTCTCTCTCTCTCTCTCTCTCTCTCTGTCTAAGTTTTAGTCGGCTGATATGAACTTCGGCTTGTTGATAATCGAATTTCCTTCACCCATTTCATCGTAGGAAGCACAGTAGGGAAAAATATTGAAGTTTTGTCTACCGTAGCTTCGATCAGGAAGGGGAATCTGTTAACCCTCCGGTCATTGGTGGATTTTCCATCTATTTATTACACAAAGTAGCTGAAAAAAAAAAACATTGCTTCGATCTTGGACGTTTTACATGTTTTCTAATTAAGCGGTTTGCTTTTGAAAAGTATTTTTATTATGGGAACTTGATTGCAAGGGTCTTTGGTGCCATCAATCCGTTCTCTGATAGAGTACCTCCACGTTTTAGAAAAGGACAAACGATGAATTTTGAATGTCGTTGACCTTTTATCTTGATCGTAATCGGCTATACGTTAGTTAGGTATCATTCATCGCTACTTCGTTCCAGATTGGGAATAAGATTTTTACTGTTAAGACTATGCACCAATGCTTGTCTCTGGATTATTATTGAGAAAATGAAGAGGCTAAGATGTCTCAGCATTGAAGTAAGTGAACGTTGATAGCGAAGTAAAGTCGAATATCTATAGTCCTTGGACAGGTTAGCTCTATTCAATGAATTTATTGGTAAAAGGGTATGGAAAAGGAATGTTCCGTAAGGTTTATGAAGCACTTTAGTGAATGCAAGAAGTAATATTCTGGACTCGAAGGGTTTCATCCACGGTTCAGTACTACTATCTTGCTTTTCCTTAGGAGTGGTAACTGGTCTTAGTAAACCGGGTTTATATATATATATATATATATATGTGTGTGTGTGTGTGTGTGTGTTTTGTGTGTGTGAATATACTGTATATATGCACATACATATATATATATATATATGTATATATATATATATATATATATTATATATATATACACAAACGTAATTTCCACGTGCAGCTCCGACTACTGCTTCTTTGAGTAAAATAGTAACACTGTTCGCGTTGTTAGACTCTTTTTTTCGAGTACTTTTTGTCAAGTTGACAGAGGAAATGCCTCCGAAAATAGTTTTCTTTCTCCGGCCACTTCAATTCAATTTCCTTTAAGGAAAGTACGAATTAGTCATCTTGTATTTTGTATCAATACATATTTCAACGGAACATTTACCAAAGATAGAGGAGGATAAGTTTAAAGATTTATTAAAAACAATCTTCAAGTACAATAAAGTATATTTTTTCTGCATCATGAATCTATATAAGTATTATGATGTTAGAAAAAATTTCTTATTTTAATTTTGTGGTGTTTCTTGCAAGTTGTTAGATATATTGATTTGTCTACTTTTTGGAGATATATTTCTTCCCCTTTTTATCATTGCGAATATTTCTTCTCTTTTTTTTTTTTTTTTTTTTTTTTATCATCGGTTTGTTCCTAATACAGTTAAGCTAGGCATTGTCTGCTATATTTCCTCGAGATCTGATAAGGTTGTCCTATAATTATACGGCTAAAAAGGCTCGAATCGAACCACTTACCTGCCTTCAATAACTTTAATAAACAATTATTTAGTTCCACCTGTGCAGGAAAACACAAAAGTATGCAATAGCTTATACAACCTTGAGTTGAGTATCTATTCAAATGTTGTGATTATTAAGAGTTAGTCAGTGGTTCTAAACGTCCCTTGTTCCCAAGTAAAGTATCCTACTCGTATTTAAGAAAATGGAAAATCTCCATTAATATAGTGAGTAAATGTATGATTTAAGAATATGATAGTAAAAGCGTTTCACTTCAATCTGCGCATTACATTTTTTTGTGTATGTATACACCTATGTATACATATGAATAAACATGCATACAGACGCGCACACTATATATATATGAATATATATATATATATATATATACTGTATATATATATGTGTGTATATATATATATATATATAATATATATATACTGTATATATATATATATATGTGTGTATATATATATATATATAAATATATATATATATATATATACTGTATATTATATATATATTATATATATATATATATATATATTGTGTGTGTACGCTTGAGCGTGTGTTTGTAATGAAACCATACCTATACTGGAGTAGCGTGAAAGGGAAGAGTGCCAACGTGTTTGAATATGAGAGGGATGTGTTTACACCTCAAAACTATTTTCGTGTAAAAACGGCCCCACAGTGTCCCAAGGGGTTGTACGGGGTACATGGTTTCGTTTTAATTAATAGTGTAGCATTGCGATTGGGTTTGAATTCGCTTAAAAAAAAAATGTCATTTACTTGACCCCGTTTATTTTTTTACAGCTTTCACTAGTTCGTTTATTTCGGTCCTCGAAGGGAATTTGTTGGGTTCATTTGCATATTTGGGTAAGGGAGGTTGGAAATCAAAGTGCTTTACGGTGCATGGGATCTCCAAGTGTACTTTTGGAAGGGTTTTGTGAACTCGAGCGTTCTTATATGATGTGAAAATACGGGAAAACTTGCACACATTCATTTGGTTAAAAGCCATAAGATATTTCAGTTTGTAGTCGCCGCGCTAAAGATATGTGTATATATATATATAATATATATATAATGTATATATGCAGATATATTTAATGTGTATAAATTGATTATATATGAATATATTAACACATACATACATGAATAAATGTATTGTTTTAATATGTATGTATACAAATATATGTTCGTATAATGTTCTTAATTATTTGTGTGTGTGTGTATATATATATATATATATATATATCTATATATATAGTTAAATAACTAATACATAACTTATTCCCTCACCAGCTAATCGAGAAAGAAAAAACTAATAATTCTAAAGTGGCAACCTCCACTCCATAAATTGTGTCGTGACGTCACTGCGGCGGCGTCCTTAAGGGAACAGTAAAGCATTAATTTAAATTAGGGTTGATTTATTTTGAACAAGTTTCAGGTGAACATTTGTCGATTAATGGTAAAAGCTAAAGCTCGTACGAGTAGTTTAGTTTTGACATGGGTTAACGATGGCCTTCTTTGTAGTACTCTTTATTGGTTATTGGAGAAATGATTTCTATAGGTAATTAGGGATTTTAAGAGGTTTCTTATGATGATGTTGGGGGAGCTCTTTATGGGGAAATGGGTCTGATCTATATTGGGAATTAGGAAGTCCCATTAATAGGGGTCGATGATCTAGCTGCCATCACGAGAGAGAGAGAGAGAGAGAGAGAGAGAGAGAGAGAGAGAGAGAGAGGGAGGGGGGGGGACTCTCTCTCTTAGTACAGGGGTAAACATCGGGTAAACTGGTTTAAAGCCTGGTTGATATTGGCGTGCGTACAGTAAGTGAAGTAAACATACTTGGGGAGTGAATTATCGGTGTATGGTGGATGTGTGCAGAAGTTGTGGCTTCAGCAGGTGCTTTGAAGAAATATAAATTATTTGGTTTTATAGAAGTGCCATTTTAATTACAGGACTAGAGCGGTTTTGAATTTGATGAAAACCGAATTGTATTCAATAAAAAAAAATTGTTTAAATCTTGATAAAGGAAATAATGGATAAACTACTGAAATTTAATGATAAGATTTCATTTTACCCCATGTATACTTAATAAGGGTGGATCGTGAAGGGTGTTGTTATTGTTGCTACTAGCCAAGCTACAACCTAAATTGGTAAAGCATGGCTACAAGCCCAAGGGGAATAACCGGGAAAGAATCCCAGTGTGGAAAGGAAATAGAGAAGTAACGAATAAACTGTTATTTAGAAATGAAAATAGATATAAAATACATTAAGGTCAGTATTAAGGTTTAACAGAAAAGTATTTGCAACAAGTTTAGACTCCTGAAGTTTAACCAATTTAACTACGAGATTAGGAAGAGCATTCCACAATCTGGCTACAGCTGGGATAAAACTTATAAGACTACTATGTATTAGGCTATTGAGTCATATGATGGAAAAGGCTAGAAATTAGCTTTACGCCTTGCACTACCTAGTCGATGGTACAGTCTGAGATCTAAATGTAAAGGATGGTCGAATTATGAAAAATCTTATTCAACATGCTTAAAGAACTAACTGATTGGCGGTGCCATAGATTAATATCCAGATCAATGAAAAGGATTTTAATAGACCAAGTTTTTCTCCAACAAATTAAGCTGAATATTGAACAGAACAGTATTCAAATTTCTGGCAGAACTAAAAATTATAACGTTCCCTCTAATTGATCACCAAAAATCTTACAAGAAACACTTTATTGCAATTTTTTGTGCAATTGAAAGAGAAACTGACCGATTGTGTTTTTCAAGAGTAAATTTGCGAAGGGGAATTTTAAATGAACATTTATGCATTTCAAGAGACATTATCAATGAAAAGGTCTGGGTATTGATGAGCCACTATCAAGTTTTACCACTTTGGTAACATGCGGGTATTTATCAATATTTGCAGGTGATGTGCAGTATGTGCTTGTTATCATACCTCACGCTTAAGTATTAATTGATTGTTGGAGTAGACAATTCAGGTGAGGGATCTGAAGTTTAATAATCTCTTATATGTAATACACACACACACTCACACACACACTTACATTATATATATATATATATATATATATATATTTATTACTTATATTTTGTTTATATATAATGCGTGATTGTGATTATCATTTAAGTGAGCTCTTGCGTTGTTGTGTGTATATGGGTATACACACAAACACACACATCATATATATATATATATATATATATACTGTATATATATTAGACATTGGTATGCATTTGTGCTGTCAGTTGGATGAAAATGATAATCCATTGAGGTAACACAGCTCATTCTTCTATACTTGACCCTCGGAATAGAGGAAAAATCTTTGAAATTCTTGTTTTTTTTTCAGTGTCTGTGACATTTGTCTAAATGAGATAAAAACACTGCTAGTCCTAAGAAATGTGGATGGTGGAGAGGGGAAGGGGGCCCTGAGTAGAAAGTTTGAGAGCCAAAGAAAAAGGGGGATGTTTGTGTGAGGCTGTTGGGGAGGGAGGGGATGTGAGAATGAGGGAGATTTTGAACACTTCGAGGGTAAAGAACAGATTCATGGCGCCTGTGTCCACGGAGGTGTGTGATCGTGAGTGTGTGTGTGTGTGGGAGCGTGGAGTTTCATGTGAGGTGTTTTGGCAAAGAGGGATATATCTTGGATAGCAGTGACTTTCTTCTCCTCTGTCTCCCAGTGCTTTAAGAAAAACCCACACACGCACACACACACCGGTGGTTTTTGTAAAAAGTGAAAATTGAACATATCTGGTTTCTCGGGTTTTCTGTTGTGGGTTATATATTCCAGGATTGACAACATGTGAGTATGGCATGTATGAAAGGGCATACGGTTTCTTTCCCTCCTATGTATGTAGTTGTCTGTATGGATGTTTTTAGATAGGGGAAGATCCCTCGTGTTTTGTGGGAATGTTGATGTTACATGAATGAATGCAATCTTGGTTTTGATTCTTTTATTGCCTTGTAGGTGCTGCATAATAAGTGTATCTGTGTAATGTATCAAGTGCCAGTTTGCATATATATATATATATATATATATGTATGTATACAGTATATATGTGTGTATGAGTGTAAATAGGCGTATTTATATATATTCAATCATAAATCAATTAGTCTGAGTATACTGTATATGTATCAATTATATTGTGTTGGTTTATCTGGGCCTATCCCTGTAAGTAATGTGTCTTAATGTTCAAAAGATGATAAAAAGTCTATGTATATATGTATTTATATGTGTATGTATGTTTATGTATGTATGTATATATATATATATATATATATGGTACATACGCATATTTAACTGTCATTTGGTGAAATATATAATGTGTGAAATGCTAGTTTAGTTGGTATGAACACCATTTATTATGGTTGGAGTTTTCTAATACTTCGCCGTTTACTTTCTACTCAACAGGTTGCAAAATTTCTTAAATTCAATTACCCTAGAAATTTAGTAAACAGTGATGCCATCATTTTTAGTTATGTATGTATGAAGTGCTTTTAGAATTTAGTATAAAGGCTCTGAAACTTCAGAAGATTACTAGTTTTCATATAGTTTTTTTTAACTACTTTTTTCGTTTTTAGTAATTTCGGGATGATGAAGAAAAATGTGGGCATATCCACGGATTTTTGTACATATTAATGTATTTGATTTATATATACTGTATATATATATATATATATATAACATATATATATATATATAACATATATATATATATACATATATATATATATATACATATATATATATGTATATATATATTATATATATATATATATATATGTATGTATATATATATATATATATATGTATATATATATATTATATATATATATATATATATGTTATATATATATGTAACGTAGATTGAATTCAGACTAGTTTAGTCTTACTTCTTCGAGTCCTATTGAAGTAAGACGAAACTCGTCAGGATTAACGCTATATTTTCGTTTTCTCTGCGGTTTAATTGCATTCGAGTATTGTTTCCATATGAGTTTTACACACACACACATAATATATATATATATATATATATACATACATACATACATACATACATATTGTGAAAGGTTGAGATTCCGTCATGTATTATTAAAACTTAAAATTAGTATATGTAGGAGATATAATTAACGGGATTAGTTACCATCATTAACTTTGGGACAAGGTTGCGCATTGCAGAAAACTCTACCCCTTAACTCTCTTAAAAACTTCACTAGTAAATGATTCCACAACACGTTAATGTTAACAAATCTTTAGATATGTCTCGACTTCGTTTTCAAAGAACCCTTTACTACATGATAAACCGTTGCATGCCATTTTTGACACCTGATTTGTATTACATTTCTAGAGAATATAGAGACCATTCAATGTGTCCTCTTTATGCCATAATTTTATATTTCTCTCGAAGTTTTCGTTTATTTTTTTAATTTTTATGTAATGTTCATATCATTATTCTCTCTCTAGTTGTGTTAATTTTTATCTTGTTTGAAATTAATCGGATATCTCTCTCCTTCAATTATTCTTTTTACTTTAAATATTTCTCTCCAAGTAATGAGCACGGAGTAGTGGGAATTCAATGGTAAAAAAATAAGCTTAATACAATAGTAAAATATTTCATTCTCTGTAATTATGCACAAGATGAATGGAAACGGCCTTGAAATAATGAGTAGCAGAAGAATCTTAATTGAAGGATATGATAAAAAGATGGATTAAAAAATTTTATATTTCAAGTAAAAGTTATGGATTCTAAGAACTGCACATAATTAACTCCGAATTTCTGGATTCAGTTTACCCAAAGGGCATAAACGAATTGATATAGGATATGAAGATAAGAGGACCCTCATTATCTAGAGGTAACGAAGGAACAAATGCTTCACAGATGATATCTCCATAAAACTTATCGTTAGGTAATAAAATCAGAACCAATAATAAATATAATTTAAATAAATTTCCTATAATCAAAATATAGAAAACTGATTCATTCATTATTGTCGAGGTTTATGGAGATCTCTTATGTAACCTGAAATCCTTCAGTTTTTTTCTAAATAGTGATTTATAATTTATAAACATCTGCAACTTCCCTGCTTTAGATCATATATATAAGAAATAAGAACACCAACGTTCTGATTTACATGGTCATGAAACGTAAAAAGTGGTTTTCATGCCAGAAAATCATAGAATAGTGTTCTTAGGGGATGCATTTATACAAGACTTAAGATTAGTCCATGTAATGATATTTGTCGTTATTTAGTTTATGATGAGTAGACTATTTGTTCTCAGAACAGGAGCCATTATAAGTTAAAATATTACAAGAATCTTAACAATTATGGCTCGATTTTTTTCCAGGAGTGTATACCGACTATCATTAGTTTCTTTTTCAGAATTTATTGTATTCCTGAAATATACCAGACTGATTACCATTACTTGTTAAAATACTCCTTTTGATCCCATATACTACCACACTTGTGCGTGGACCCAGAGTATTGTACAAGATGTTGGTAGGTGAAAGCTATGGCGTATCCTTTGACCCTCTGTCAATGTCTTGGCAATACCAGACCCACATACACAGACACACTAGGTTCGGTTGTGCTATCTTGCTGCTATTGGGATTGGTTGAAACCTAGTCATTGTTTTGAAGTACTTGCCACTGAAACAAGTTAATGAATTAGTAGAGTTTGTGCCTTACCGAGATACACTCCTGATTTTCAAGAAAGTTAGGATTACTGTTGCTCGGTGGCCTTGCAATACCTTTGTAATGGGGATTTTTAACGCTGTCTTACTAATGAGTGTGTTTTTCAAAACACATTCCTCGATTTTTAGGGGCCAGGTCACAGAGGCGTGACCTTGCAGTCTTGGCATCCTCTAAATGATTTGCAGAGGCCAGACGTCTTCAGTGGGATCCAATTGGCTATAGTTCTGCTGGCCACTTTGGTGGAGGATTAGTCATATGATCCGGTCTAAGGCCACGCTTGGTGCTTTCTTCAGTGATATAAAAAGTCTCGGCTTATATTTTCATAAGGGATGAAGGGATAAAAGAGAGGATTTTAGCAATCTTTGGAAGTCATAAATTCTTCAGGAGTTTTAATACTTTAGGCAAAAGAGAAAGTAACCATAAAAAATATCTTAGCAGCTT
>NC_090747.1:86407270-86564770 GCF_036898095.1 Palaemon carinicauda
AACCTTGAATTAGCTTGACTATGTAAGAAGCATATCACGGGAAAATAGGTTGGATAATAACTTTTTTATTCTGAGAAATAAGTGATGCATGTTTGATCTCTAGAGAATTTGAGTGCTCTGCAATAGGTATTCTGAATTTAGTGATTTTCTATAATTATAACCCAATGTAATTTTATTCTACTTTATTATTGGACCATTTGTGTATTTTCTCTGTTCTTGATATGTTTATAAACATATTATCTGTGAACAAAATATACTTGGACATGTTGGTGTTAAAGTTTTATGCCTTTTGTGAGTATTTTGTGTTTTACATGCTATATTCATTATTACTATATATCTTTAAAGTAATTTTTTCAACAATGTTACTACATTGGGCCATGTTGAACTTAGTGTTTGAAATTTTTTTTCTTTTAGCTCAAATTTTATGCTGTACACAGTGCTATCCTCGTCTGTTTAATTAAGCTAGCAATGCATAACAAGCATTTTAGATATTTGACAATTTTTTTTTTATCTCGGAACTAAGTTTGATTGAAGTTCTTATATCCTATGGATTTTTTTTAACCATAAGCCTAACGCAATACAGTTTCTGTTTTTATAACTATTTAGTTTGAATGTTAATCTATCGTTAGTCCAAGCTTCTCATAAAGAGGTTAAGATTAGTTTATATAGAAGCAGAAATTACAGCACAGTAGTATTAATCACGTAAACGGGGAAACTTCTATTCTCTGTTGTTTGTATATTTTACGTAGTTGTACAACACACTTTACTCTGTAGGTTATATTTATTCTTACCGTAACAGTGCAGTATTGATAGTCTACTGGATGCCTTCTAATCAACAATAATTCCAACGGGGTGTTTGCTGTTCTACTTGTAGTACTTATATTTATTCATTTATTCTATTCACTTTATGTAATCTGTACTGCTATTGATACAGAAATATTCTATTGTAAATTGTAAAATGTCCCTCCGTACAAAGCGGCCAATGGTACCTTTTAATCGGGTAACTACTGATAATAATGTTCCCTATCCAGTTAAAAGTCATTTGCTTTGCATTGTGAGATTTTTTTATAGCATAGTATTCATATTTTCAGTTGCTTTAGTAGAGAAATAGAATAACACACATGCGCATATTTTGTAGTAAATTTTCAGAATTTAAAACTAAAAAGTTCGCAAATTGGCAGAGATTACCTATTCATACTAACAGTTTGTTTAAAGAAAGTGGTTTATCTTATCTCAGAATTTATGTAAAAGTTATGCGTCGGAAGTAAACGTGCTTACCTATAGAATATGAATCAGATTTCACAGCTCTATCCTACCTGTTGTGAAATATTTTGATTTTGTATCGCCATTTGTATTCACTATCTTAATTAGGCCTTTAGTCTTGAAAGTAATCTCATCACTAAGTTTCTTATTCATCTTTAAAAGCTCATAATACAGGATTGGTGTATATTTATATAAAACATCATATATTTACAGTTAAATATATTTACTTGAATGAAAGTGTAAACTGGAGAAGCGTAATGGGTGTCCTATTATGATACGGTAGAATATTATGCCCAATATTTCACAAGACAAAATTTTTTGCCATGTTTTTTCTATGCATTTAATTAGCTAATTAATTGGGAAAGCTTCCTTAATTATTAACACATACTGTGATTTTTCAAATTACTGTGTTTATTGCTTACATAATATGTTTAAGATGTTTATTAGTACTCTATGTAAGTAAAATTAATATATATAAACTCTTCAACACAGTAATTACAATGTTTCCCCTTTCTAAAAGGTTTTTGGTGTAGTGCAATAGTTTTGGGTGATAGCTTTTTCAGCAAACATATCTTTTGAAGATGAATTTTATTCTTTATTTAGCCGAATGGTTGCAAGATCTTATCCAAAAAGTATTAGGTAAAATGGGAATATTTTTTCTTTTATGTAATGAGGAAAATTTTAAGTCTTCATCTTTCTATATGTCTTGATAAGTAGGTGGATGATCGAGTTGTTATCTTCAATAGGAATAACTTCAAGTAATTTTATGAAACAAGGCTTCTATCAAATTATTTTTTTGGATAATCAATATATTTCCCCTTATATATCTTACCTAGAGACTAGTAATTTTGAGCCCCATCTGTAGGAGATATAGTAAATTCTTAACAATTATGTTATTACTGTGAATATTTTTGCTGAGAATATTCTTGGTATACTTTTTTAGACATAGTGTATTACTCCTTTCATTCAGATACTGCATTTTATTTCCCTCATTATTAAGGAAAACACCTTAACTTAGCAAAGTTATGTAACTCCTGTTCAACAATAACTGTTTGGTGGGAATAAAAATTGTACTCCATTCCAGTGTTTGAAATGACTTAAGTTTCACTCATTCTGTTATGCTTATTAAGTGAGAGGAGAACAGAATGCAGTTTTTGAGCTGAATAGTTTTATTTTATAGTAGTGTACTGTACTTATTTGGCTGTTCCATAACATGGTAATTATCTGCATTTGTAATTTGATGAGCTTCATTAGGCAATTTTTTTTTTTTATCAATAACAAGAAATGAATAGGATGATTACTTCAATGTGTTTTGTTTTTCTGAAATTTAATTTTACATCATGAAAATTTAACCGTTTAATCTTCTTATTAGATTTAATTCACCAAGCTTTTAATTCTAGTAAAACAATTGATGACAGGTTTTTGTATATTGTAGAAAGAAATTTAATTGTAAATGCTCTAGGGTTTTCATATTGCAGTGTTTTTGAGGATTAATTACCCAGAAAACATATGATAGGCTGTGGGAATATAATACAGTACAATAAAGTTAGAATGCTTTAGTATTTTAGATGCCTGTATTTGCTTGCAACATTAGATAAAATAATGATTGTGTAAGATATATCACAACATTTTTTGCATATTAATTTTCCATTATTTTCCTGCTTGTAATATGCTTGTGCTGTAATCAGTATTGAACCCCTTCTTCTGATGATTAGACACTAGTTATTCCCTGTTCCTTTTTTGAGGTTACACGAAAGCTCCATTGTTGTAGAGCCTGTTAATCTCGAGGACTTGCCTTTCTTGATATTTCTTCTCCTTCACTTTACTTCATTGGGATGATATTGAATAATGTTTCCTTTCAGAGACTGATTTTAGTAACTTTAGTGAAATAATCCTTTCCTTTCATTTAATTCAGAAACTTCAATGAGTCCTCCATATTACATCAGTTATATGAGTGTTTTGTCTTTGCAAATTACAAGCCAATTACTTTTTTGTCTTGATGACTGATGAAGGCTCATGTTTAGAATGAGAAGCTTCTCTAAAAATATTTATTTTTTTTATTTTCACCTCATTCCCTAATCTTTGGCCACTGCTACTGCTATATAACTGAAAGTCAATAATGATTTTGGATTTGCTTTCGTTCCTGTTGTATTGGTCACCTTACGCTGCCACCACCTAACTTCATAATTTTATTTAGGTGTATTTTTCTTTTTTGTATTTGTCAGTTTCGTTCATTGTACAAATAATGCAAAATAAAAATGGGTGTCATTTGTATTTCTCAGGGGGGTCTCCAGAACAGCGTGGGACACCCCCTTAGACCCGCTTCTGGAAATCCTGCGTCTGCGATTGCTCAGGGTTATGAAGGTGTGTTAGCTGCTTGTTTTTCTCCCTTTCTCTATCCTCCTCCTCCTCCTCCTCCTCCACCACTGCCTACTACTCCTACTCCTCCACTGCTTACTCATCTTCTTCCACTGCTTACTCCTCCTCCTCCACCACTGCCTACTACTCCTACTCCTCCACTGCTTACTCATCTTCCTCCACTGCTTACTCATCTTCCTCCACTGCTTACTCCTCCTCCTCTGCTTACTCCTCCTCCTCATCCTCCTTCACTGCTTACTCCTCCTCCTCATTCTCCTTCAGTGCTTACTCCTCCTTCACTGCTTACTCCTCCTCCTCATTCTCCTTCAGTGCTTACTCCTCCTTCACTGCTTACTCCTCCTTCACTGCTTACTCCTCCTCATTCTCCTTCAGTGCTTACTCCTCCTTCACTGCCTACTCCTCCTCCTCCTCCCTTCTCCTCTTCCTCCCTTCTCTTTTTCCTCCTCCTCCTCCCTTCTCTTCCTCCTCCTCCTCCTTCTCCCTTCTCTTCTTCCTCCTCCTCCTCCCTTCTCTTCTGCCTCCTCCTCCCTTCTCTTCTTCCTCCTCACTTCTCCTATTCCTCCTCCCCCTCTCCTCTTCTTCCTCCCTTCTCTTCTTCCTCCTCCCTTCTCCTCTTCCTCCTCCCTTCTCCTCTTCCTCCTCCCTTCTCCTCTTCCTCCTCCCTTCTCCTCTTCTTCCTCCCTTCTCCTCTTCTTCCTCCCTTCTCCTCTTCTTCCTCCCTTCTCCTCTTCCTCCTCCCTTCTCTTCTTCCTCCCTTCTCCTCTTCCTCCTCCCTTCTCCTCTTCCTCCTCCCTTCTCTTCTTCCTCCCTTCTCCTCTTCCTCCTCCCTTCTCCTCTTCCTCCTCCCTTCTCCTCTTCCTCTTCCCTTCTCCTCTTTCCCCTCCCTTCTCTTCCTCCTCAAATTGGCATGTGAACAACACTAGCCTGGCATCTGAAACAGTCCTTGGCATGTCTTGTGTGTGTCCTTGCTTAGCCCATTCATGATATTTGCTCCTTTGGGTGAAAGAGCATACTGTAAATATTTTCTTTGTTCATTAACTGCTGTTTTATTCACTTTATTTTTGTTTAGCAGATTATCCTGTGTTATTGCAAGTCAAAAAAATAGTTAGGTTTGTAATGCCTCCCACTGTTTTTCACGTAGCTAGGAAAGTTCCCTTAAAAGCCCCTAAACGAGACGACTACTGGGAAACTACTGCTGATCCTGCTAGAATTGCCTTGATCTTCATTATGATAGCGGATTATGATTAAAGACCTTAAAGTGGCCTCTGATTGAAAGATCTACAGAAGATGGGTAGAATCAAGTTTTAAATATCTATAGATATTAGATCTAAGTTATAGATAGTCAATGTCAGTTATGGCATTTTGGGAAATTATGTTTAGGAATGAATCTGAAAGGTATATTCTTGTATTTTTTAGCTTTCCAAGATCAGTACCGTACAGGCAGTAACATTTCGTGTTGTGCTACCTACTAATCTATTTAATGTTTATCCTTTGATCAGTGCTACAACTAACATATGAATATTTGACTTTTAACTTTATGACCATTTTCTTTTTCTAAATCTAATATCATACCTTACATTGGGATTTACAATGGCATTTTGCCAGATTTTTTCCCTGATTATAATTTTAAGTACTTAAATGTACTTGGAAAAAGTCATATGGAGGTTATGTAACACTGAATCATTCTTCAGGCCGTAAATTTCAATTAATTTGAGCATACTTTAAACAATACATTTATCATATGAATGTTATAGTTTTCTGGGATTTTGTTTATGAAATTGTTAGCGCAATGTAATGTTTTGCTGTAACATTTACTTTAACAGAGAATGTTCTTGTGATGTGTTTTTGAGTTTGTTATTCAAGTGTAAGTACAAGGGGACTCATCTTGCGTGGTTCACAGTCTATGCTTATGGATTTTGAAATAATATATGGTGTGAAATGTCTAAAAATTCCATATGCTGTAAAGTATTCAAAAGTATTAAAGATTAAACAGTTTATGTTGATTGTTGAGAAACTTTTGTATTTTGAAATATGTATTTGTTTATATGTGCAAAGGGTTAAGATAATATATTTCATAAGGGTTTTTTAACTTTGTAGAGCCTTGGCCTTATACACGACATCAAGGAACATATCACCCACGTATGTTGCGAGTCCTCTCTGTCTGCGGTGTGGTTGCATGCATAATGTGTTTTGCTTCTGGCTTTTAATTTGTTATCTTGTGAAGATTTAATCTAATATACTGTATGTCATTAAGGAACTTTAAGCCTTTGTGTTGGCAAGTTCTTTATCTGTGTGGTGTGATTGCATGTGCAGTATTTTTTGGTTTTGATCAACAGTTGTTTAATTGATGCAAGATTTTCACTTTTCATTTATAAAGTTTGCTTTTTCTTATGCTTGCATTCTTTATATTTTTAGAACTAATAGTTGGTGAATTGATTTGCCATCAGTTCATTATTGCATGGCATTATTTTGCTTCTGGGAGTACTGTATTTTTTTTTTTATTCAATTCATTTCTCTTTAGATATCAAGCTTTTTTATTATTTTTCACTTTTTGATAATGAATTACTAGGTATTATTGACAAATGATATATTATTATTATTATTATTATTTTTTTATTATTATTATTACTATTATTATTATTATTGTTATTATTATTACTACAGTTATTATTAGTCGGGCTACAACCCTGTTTGGAAAAGCCGAATGCTACAAGACCAAAGGCTCTAACAGGGAAAATAGGCCAGTTAGGAAAGAAAATAAGGGACACATCCCATTTCAAATGAGTAATAATGATCAGAGTACAGTATTAGATTGTGAACATGACAGTTTTTGCTGCATTATTTACACAAATCTACAAGATCGTTTGTATCGTAATCATGCGGCACTATTGTGCAAATTAATGTGGTACTGTACAGGATTTTTTTTTTTCTTAAATGGACTTAGTTTCATATACAGTAATTAGATGAGGTTATACAGTACTGTGTACTTGTCAGTTGGAACATAGATTTATTGACATTAAAGTACAGTAAAAGAATTTTGTCTAAATATGATTGCTGTGAAATCTTTTTGCTTCACATGAGCAATATCTTTGCTTTATCAACTCTATGGTTTTTGTTTGATCCATATCTGCATGTTTGTTTTTGAAATGTAAAAGTAGGTATGACTGTTATTTAGTTGTGGACAATTTAGTGAATTATATTGACATTCGTTTTGTATTTGAGATTTTATGCCGTTAGGGAATTTTTATTAAAGGGGGGTGGTAATGTGTTGGTCTTTATCATGATATTGTATTATATTTTTTATATCCTTTTTGTAGGGAATGATATGTGGGTATTATTTTCAAGGCTTTGTAGTTTTATTCGTATGTATAAATGTTAATTGCTGCATTCACTTGTTCTGTTCGGAGATAGCAAGGATGCTGTTTCACTGCACTTCATACAATAGTAACTCTTTAAAAGTTGATAGAACTTATGTTCCAGATAACAATGCTTAAAATATTTTCTGAATAGTCATTACGGAATGTCTGAAAATAAAATCTCTTTCTTTATGCAATATCTTAAATAGCTGTTACAATGGGTTTTAGTGTAATTTCAAGCTGACAAAACTATTACTGTATGCAGCTGTGGATCCAAAAATGGAATTTTATTAAATTTTTTATTCATAAAAACTGGGATAGTAAAAAATGTGTGGAATTTTCTATGTGAAGTCAGTAAATTGGAGTGTATAAATGCCCTATGAGCAATCAGATTCTTAAAGTCTGATGACAGCGACTACCTGTGAGTGAGAGCGATTTGAAATTGACAGGGGAAATGCAAATGCAAGTCTATATTTATATTGTAAAATATGATAGGTAGTGCTGTCAATCTGAAGTGCAACCGGTATTCATTCATCATGAGAATGCTTTTGAATTTACCAGTTAAAGATGTTTGACATAGGTCCCCTTTGCTAATGAATAACATTTATATATATTTATCCCTTTTACCCCCAAAGGACGTACTGGTACGTTTCACAAAAGCCATCCCTTTACCCCCATGGATGTACCGGTACATCCTTGCAAAAAAATGCTATAAAAATTATTTTTTTCATATTTTTGATAATTTTTTTTGAGAAAATTCAGGCATTTTCCAAGAGAATGAGACCAACCTGATCTCTCTATGACAAAAATTAAGGCTGTTAGAGCAATTATAAAAAAATATACTGCAAAATGTGCTGGGGAAAAAAATAACCCCCTGGGGGTTAAGTGTTGGAAATTTCCAAATAGCCTGGGGGTAAAAGGGTTAAACAAATCTTGTACAGTACCACGAGGTATAATCGATGACATATTTTTGACCAAGGTATGTTATAACTCTTGTATAAGAAGTAGATTAGTGTAGCTACATCCTGTACTAAAAAATTAGTTCTTATTTTTGTTACTTTGTATATGATTACTAAGAATACATCTTGTTTCAGTATTTATAACTTTACCAAACTTTTTAGCAAAGACCTGAAACTATACATATGTAAACATGGTCTTTGATATTTATGAACTCAATCATTTATTTGTACGTTATGTGATTAATTTAAAAGAATTTCCTAGTATGTAGAATGAAACTGTAGGAATTAGGAATGACGTTGCTGCCTCTTTCATGTGAATGGAGATAGATTACAGCGTAATGGTGTATTATGGTGCAGAATGGAAAAGCATTTGTTCCTTAACTGTCTTTTTTTTTTTTTTTTTTTTTGACATCTTATCCCTTGGGAATTTTTTTTTATCTAAGCTTTTGTCGGCATATTTCTTCTTCACTGTCAGCTTTTTTCCCGTGTTGATACAAATTCAACGTAGCTTATCCTTCTCTAAAGTTATTTATTTCAACATGCAAACAAGTTTTTTTTTATCATATCTCGATTATCCACGATGCCTTGAACTATTATACTCGCAAATTGACAGCACCGGAAAATATAGGATATATTAGGTTTAGTTCTTTTGTCTTCAATTTTTCATTAAGAAAATATACTAAGGGCAACGTACGGTATGTAAACAGTACATGGTAGAAAAGATTATTGAAAGTAGAGGGGTAAAGTTATTTGAGTAATCAAATAGAATGCACAGATTACCTAACCTAAGTATATGATGAAATAGAAATGGCTCAAAAAAGTACCGTACTGCAAGTAAGGGAATGTAAATTCGCTAGAAATATTCAACTACATAGTGTCCCGCTTTTTATTTTACAACTGCTTTACTCCTCGAACGAACATCATTTGCTACTTGCTATTATTACATCAAAGATCATTGAATGTTGATAAATGTATGATGTTATCAGTTAACAGAATATGTATGGTTTGTGCTTTGCTTTCTTTTACTGTAGTTGACTTTACGTAGTTAGTCACATCTGATTTTCTTGTTTATAATTTCCAAACCCTTAATATTAGAAGGTAACAAGTGAGATTTTTAGGGGCCATATATTGAGAAGTACGTAATGTAGACTAGTTTTAAGTCTTTACTTGCATGGGAAATTTAAACCAAGCGAAGAAGCCCTTGCTTTTCTGGTGAGTTCAAAACCACTTGCTGTTGTATAAATGACCTAAGTTGCTGCGCAGTATGGTGTGTTATAGCAACGTCACTATTAACTCTTTTTGTCCTTAAACTGAGAAGTGGATCAGGTTACAAAAAAGAATGGTAATTTTAATTTAAATTCAGTGTCCATATGAAGGAGTGTACAGTATAGTACTTGATTTAATCCTCAAGTTTCTTAGATTCTTATAAAAATAATGGTTTTGGCAATATTCATCATTCTTTATTGAGTTATTTTTGCATAGTGGTTAAGAGATGTTTATTTTGTTCCCTTTTTTTAAGGGAAGTGTATTAAAACATTTTATATTTTTTTTATTCTCAGCATGCAAACAGTAGTGTTTTTTGTACCATATTCAGATTTGTTCATATCTTTGACTCAAAAACCTTTCTTGAAGGCCTTAGATAAAGTAAAGTTTTTTCTTTTCTTTTACAGACTGAGAGCATAGAAGATGGTGGAGGAGGAGATGGAGGAGGAGGAGGGGGTGGAGGGATAACGTCAACTCAAACACAAGTTACTGTTGATTCTAACGCAACCAGCACTACCACTGTCACTGACACACCAGAAGAAACAGCCACTAAAACAACTACTAGCAAGTTTACAAAAACCACCAAGGTGAAGACAATCAAGATTGTTAAGAAGAGGAATTCACTTGTGGCAAATGCAATCAGTGAAATCAATAACATGGCAGACCCTCAGCCACGTAAGATTCTTATCAAGAAAAGTGAATCTCCAAAGAAACTTCCAGGTTCTGTAAAGAAAATCTCAAGTTCATTTGAATCTGAATCTGATAGTCCTGTAAAAACTGCTGAATCAAAAGTAGAAGATCTAGAGACAAAAAAGGATACAAATTCTATAGATTCAAAGGACTCTAGCAAGACAGAGGAGGTAAACGATTCCAAAACTTCAGAAGAGAGCTCAGGCTCTGAAAATTCAAAAGTCACAGGGTTGGTGGAGCCTGACTCAAGTAGCACCAATGGAACTGTCTGTGCATCTGAAAAGAGTAATGTTAATGAGGTATCTGAAGTAACAGTGACTAAAGAAGCTGTTAAAGAGGTTGCTACACCAACTAAAGAAGCGGTTAAAGAGGTTGCTACACCATCTAAAGAAGCGGTTAAAGAGGTTACTGCACCAACTAAAGAAGCTGTGAAAGAGGTTGCTACACCAGTTAAAGAGGTTGCTACACCAGGTTCAAGAATAATTGCCAAGATAAATGCAGCAAAACAAAATGCTGCACTTGATGCTAATAGAGCAAAATCAGTAGATGGACTACCAGAACCAGTCAAACCAAAATTTATTAGAAAAAGGGTTGCTACTAAAGTAGGTGATCAGGCCTCAGGTACCAGAGATGCATCCCCTTCTAAATCTTCAAGTACATCCAAAGAGGGAACTCCATTGAAGAGTACATCTAAAGATGGATCACCCTCTAAGTCTGCAACTCCTAAGGAGGGGTCACCTTTGAAGTCTACGACCCCTAAAGAAGGATTATTGTCAAAATCAACAACAACTCCAAAAGATGGGTCTCCAGCAAAGTTACCTACCACAACAAATGATGGAGTGCCTTCAAAATCAACAGATTCTCAAATGGAAGAGTCAACTTCAAAAGAGCCTGTCACCGATGGCAACTCTTCCTCTGCAACAGAGTTATCTCCGGCAGTTGTTGCAGAAGACAAAAGTGACCAAAATGTCACGAGCACATCTACTGATGTAGCTGCCTCTTGCAGTGCCAATACAGATGCTGGAGAAGCAATTGCATCAAATGATGCCTCTGAATTGAATGCAACCAAGAAAACTAAGTCGTCTAGTGCATTATCAACTAGGCCTAAAAAGTTTGTTGATGTGCCTAAAATATCAAAGACTAAGTCCACAGATGCTGTAAGTGTAACAAAACTTAAGGTTGGCTCAGTTACTGTAAACAAGAAGGCTAAGTCAGCTGATGATGTCAATTTAGAAAAAGCGTCTGAATCTACTGAAAAAGAAAAAGGAACCATCGAAAAGGTAGCTGAATCCAAAGAGAATGTTAGTTCTTGCAAATCAACTCTTTCTTCAGTTGAAGATGTTTCTTGTAATTCTGTAGCTTCGGGTGAGTTATCGGAAGCTGCATTAGACAGAGACTCTTCTAAGCTGAGTGAATCACCATCAGTAAGCGATGATAAGATTGTCACTGCGTGTGTAACAGTTACAAGCGAGTCAGATGACCATGCTGATGCGGGCAGTAGTAGTTGTGAAGGGGCAACGGGCATTACTGTTAGTGAAGCATCAAAGACTTCAGATGTAGATTCTCTTGAATCTGAACTTAGCAATGTTAGTGTTTTTGTCATTGTTCGGGATATGAGTGGTTTAACAGTGGTTGTGACAAAAGTGACCATAGTTACTCCAGCGACATCAACTTGTGGTGAATTAATGCAAGAAGTTGGAAGGCGTTTCAAATACGAGCCTGAATCTTTCTCGTTGGTATTGCAGTGCTCAGATGGTAGTCAGGTAAGTCGAGTCAGTCTTGAGTATTCATATACATGTAGTATTGTACTGTATTGCCCCATGAAAGGAGAATTATATGTATATACAATCCCCTTATGTTCATACGGCTTCTCTCATAGCTTGGCTTATATCGACATTTACCCTGAAACTAAAAGTTTCCTATTTTCTTTATTTCGGTAGCATAGGCCCTCTATTACATTAAGAAATCTAGTAGTTAATGCCGATAATCTTGTTGGTACCCTGTAAATGCTTTGTCTTTGTCTTTGTCTCCTAGTTGACTTGTGCTTGATAAGGCAAAACCGAGTTTATCTCCCTCCAGATTGTGTATATAAGCATTATAGAAGTGTTATTTAGGTTATTAGGGATTGTAAGGAATTTCTTTTGAATTGAGTAGTAATTCCTGTGTAGATTGCTTAAGGGACTTATTTCTGGGTGATCACAATCCTCATTCTCTTTGTATCTTGTTACAGGTCAATATTGTGATTTAAGTAATACTTGTAAAAAATGTAAAAGCCATTACTGTTGCTTTTATTGAAAAATGTGTTCTATGCTTACTGACTAGATTAGAAGTTTCAAATTTGAAATGAAACAAACTTTTAGTCCAAAGGAAAATTCAGAGAAGACTAGGCTAGTTGATTACAGTTGGAATGATAATGATAGTTTCATCCAGCCATTAACTAGCTTTCTGACTTTGATAGTACCTGTATAGTTAATGGTGTTCAAAAGCTCTTGTCATCTTTTGGTTCTTTTGTTCAATCTATGGCAAAGGTAGAGTTTCAACCCCTACCCTAACTCCTCAAGGTTTGGCTAGTGGTTCTAGTTCCACACTAAGTAAGGGTTCTGATTATGCCTCTCTTAAGAGTGCAAAGAAAAGCTGCTAATTTGAATTTCTGTTTATTGTTTGGTTTTGAACCTAACCCACAGAGATGTTCTGAGCTTTATAAGATAAGTCTTTTGCCTCATCTTTTTATTGATTCGGATTTAGTTACTTCTATTGAACCTATAATTAATGTAAGTAAAAGGAAATCTTTAAATGCAGGGTTTGCAAGCTGGATTACTAAAAAAAAACTTTGTGTATAATGAAGTTGGGAGTATTGTTGAAATACAGTTGTGTACTCTTGCAGATTTTTTATTAGCTTTTATTTCAACTCTTAGAAAGAGAAGTTTGCAGGCCATCAGGATCGGAATCTCATTTTGTATTATCTGGCTTGTTTAGATAGAAATATTTCAGACGGTTCTTCTGAGGCTGTAGCAGCCTGTGTATTTTGTGATTAAGTGTAAGGAGCAAGTGCTTTCCTTTATGGTTGATGTCTGATGTACACAACCACCCCATTTTTTTAACCTACAGTATTTGCAGTGTTTATTAGATATACCAAACAGAACCCCTGTTTCTCCTTATATCATTACCAACTACATCTAGAATTTTTGCCAAGATTTTTTTGTGACGGTGGTAAATCATCAGGATTTTGTTCTAACATGATATTCCAGCTGAAATACAAACAGGACTTGTAGTCTTTATAGGAGAATGTTGTGATGGTCTTTCTCAACAGATCCCTGTAGGAGGAACATTTTCCCACTTTTATCAGGTTTGGGAAAGCCTTTATCCCAAACAGTGGGTGCTTTCCATTGAAATCCTCTGGCCTCCAATCTTCCATTGTCCAAGGAACCAACACCTTTTCCAAGATATCTATACAAAAGTACAGATTGTCAAATTCATAAAGAAAAATGTTCTATGATAAAAGAGATATTGAACCCATCTCTGGGTTTTTACAACAGGTTATTCTTAGTCAAATAAGTTTTAGGAGGTAGGAGATCTGTTCTTGATGTTTCAAATCTAAACAAGTTTATTGTTTGTAATTTTTTATGGAAATGTTGCTGATAGTCCTAGGAGCAGTAAGGAAAGGGATTTTATTTTTTTTATAGACTTAACAAGCATTTACTTTCACATTCCCATTCATCTAAATTCAAGGAGTTTCCTTTGGTTCCTGAATAGTTCAAAGGTTTATCAATTCAAGTGCCTATATTTAAGTCTAATGCCTGCTCCACAAGTCTTCACCAGGATGAGGACCCCTATCTCCAAATGGATAATATATCAGGGAATCAGGGGTCTTTTATACCTGGATGACTGGCTATTTTTTAATGCTTCACTGGAAAGGATTTGGTTTCAGCAGGTGTGGCTACTAAGGTTGAACAAAAGGTTGGGAACCCTGGTCAATTAGAAAACAGTGTCTTCTAATTCCAACTCGGAGGATCCTATATTTTGTGATGATGATAGCAACAGTTCCATTTTGGGTTTTTCTGTAGGAAATGGATTCAGTCTTTTCTATTCTTAGAAAAGTTCAAGATGAAGAAGTTAATGTCAGTTTTGTAGTGGAGGAGAGACTTATGGACTCTGGCTTCTTATGAGAAGTTATTTTTGATGGGCTGCCTAAAGATCAGAGTTTCCCATCTAAGTCCTAATTGAAACGGAGTTTTATTTGGAAGTGAGGATGTCAGACCTGTTTCTGTTTATGGATTCTTCACAGGAAGGATGTGGTACTATGACAGATTTTCTCAAATTTTTTTGGAAGTGGAGGACGAAAGAATCAACTCCTCCTCTTATTAGTTGCTTGGAAGTTTTAACAGAAGCCCTTGAGGTTAAGAAGTTGCTGGCAATAGGAAACTATGTGGTTATATTTTTAGACATCATTTTATCAGGAAATGGAAACCAGGTTGGAATCACTATACCGGATAGAAAGACAAATTAGAGAATAGGCACACACGCTCAGTTTAGCCCAGGAAAATTGTAGATCAATTAATCAGGAAAATCCAGATTCTTCCAAACATATGGTTTCTGCATCCGTCTTTGGGTGTAGAGATTTGAAATTGCTGGGGAGGACCAAACGTAGACATGTTTGTAACATCTCTCTTCAGTTAAAAGATAAAGATGGTTTGTTTCCAGTTTCAGATCTTTTAGAATGAACTGTAGATGGCTTGTTACAGAACTGGTCGAATTTTGATTTGTACGCCTTTCCACTGTTTTGACATAATTTGACAGGTGATAAACATGTTCAGGGTGTGTTCAAACCACAGGATAACTGGTTGTTCCAATTTTTGCTTCATAAGAGGTCAGTTTACAATCTGGGGTCTCTGTTGTTGAAGTGTATGAGGAGGTTGCTGTACAAAACCAATTTTCTTAGACAACTGCTTAACCCATGTGGGCTATATGTTACTGTATGAAGACTGTCTACCATTTTCTCGAAGACAAGGGGTTTTCAAAATCCTCTAGATCATCTTATCTTAGGTTACAAACAACAATCTACTAAAGATTTGTATCAAAAGCAAAAAAAGAAAATCAATGGAATGAATGAAATGTTTATTTTCATGAATGCAAGTCAAGAAATGTGTCAGTCACTAGAACTATGTAAAGTAGTTTGGATATTGTTAAATTTTTAAATTTTGTTTCTTTAAAGAAACTGTCTATTTCAGTTATTAAGGTTTATTAATACTGTACTCCAACATCTAGGATTTTATTTATATAGTTTAGGTATTTTTGGAGATGTATTTAGGTCTTTAGACATGAACAACTTATGAAAGCCAGAGCAATTCTTTTTTATATGAATTATTACAATATTTAAAAGGGTTGCAATTTGGTTAAGAATTTCACGGCCAAGACCCTTCCCGTTGATGTTAGCATCAGCTAATTACTAAAGAACTGGAAGCTGTTTCCTATGTTGTAATGTTGGTTTTGAAGAAAATAATAACATATAATCTCTTATGCTGACACCAGAGCTAAGAATGATTTTAAAGATGAAAGGGTTGCCCTAGTTCTTTCATGTTCCCTCTTAAGAAAATGAAGTAGTGTTACATCATAGAGTAGGTTTCTGTGTGCTCTGAGACCTGTTGAGTATTTTCTGGACAAGACTGCTGACATTAGGGATATAATGTCCCTAATTTGTTTAGTTTGGTTTCAAATTTCCCTTTGTCTAATAATTGGATGCAAGTCAGATGAAAGACTTGGATGTTAGGATTCCTGATATTTGAAGTGCAGCTAACTGTTAAATATTTGTAGGAATCATTCTTTGGAAATAGCTGCAGCTCAGTCGAATATCAAATCGGTATTCGCTAAGCATTATCTTCAAGGGTTCCGGTTTATTTATTGAGATTGCTGGGTTTTAAGTACTGTAGTAGCTGCTGTTGATGTATAATAAAAGTTTGGCTCGTTAATGTGTAAATTCAATTAATTTTGAAATTTATTGTTTTCATTTTGTTTATTCGGTTGAATACTTCATATAGTTAAGTGATTAGATGCTGTTGTTGTATTTGGAATTACAATTTGAAGAATCAGGTTATAACAAACTTTATTTGAAGATGGGCTTTTACCAAGATACTAGACTAGGAGGTGAGCCTGAGGCACTAAGTACTATTTTAGGAGTTTAGAATTCTTATTTCTTTTCTTCAGTGGCCTGCCACCACCAGTTGAGGTTCATGGAAATAAATGGAATTAAATCCCATTATCCTCTTTAGTGTTTTTAAAGCAATGAAAAAAGAATTGAATAAAAAAATATGTTTATTAAGTAAGGGAACAGTGTCTCAAAAGAAATTTTTCATATACTTATGGTCAATTTAGTATTAACCCTTTTACCCCCAAAGGACGTACTGGTACGTTTCACAAAACTCATCCCTTTACCCCCATGGACGTACTGGTACGTCCTTGCAATAAAATGCTATAAATTTTTTTTTTTTCATATTTTTGATAATTTTTTTTTTTAAATTCAGGCTATTTCCAAGAGAATGAGACCAACCTGACCTCTCTATGACAAAAATTAAGGCTGTTAGAGCAATTTAAAAAAAATATACTGCAAAATGTGCTGGGGAAAAAATAACCCCTTGGGTGTTAAGGGTTGGAAATTTCCAAAGAGCCCGGGGGTAAAAGGGTTATCTAAACCAGTATCTTTTTTTATCTCCAGTATTTTATGCAAAATGTTAGTGGTTGACCATTGATTATAATTTGCCTTTTAAAACCTACTATTATTCCAATGAATCTTCATGTGAAGGAACAGATTTGAGCCCTTAATTTAAGGAAAAAAAAAATTTGAGCTTTCCCTGTTAGGTATGATACTCTATCTTTTCATAGTGTTCTCCAACCATGTGTGGGTACCACCTCATCAGGTGGTAACTTTGGTGAACACATGACTGTCTTGGTTCAAGTCGACCATTCTCCTCTAGTTAACAGTGTTGAGCTTGATTCTTTGGACAGGTAAATCTTTTCCCATTTAACAATAACAGTCTGATCAACAGTACAATACCCTGATAGGCTCTGCCTGTTTTCTATATTTTTGTGTTTTTGTAGTTTGCTTGGAAGTATAGGCTACTTAGGTCGAGATTATAATGTACGTGTCCTAAGTTTATGTCTCTGTACTACGGGCAATTACAAAACTATTTAAGATTTTTATCCACTTGTCGGTAACTATGGTTGATGGAGGACTGACTTGATTGGTGTAGGAGCACACCATAACATAAGATTCAAATGTATCTTGATTATATAGAATCCAGGATTTGGTATAAAGAAGTTAAGTGCAAGAAAGTGTTGAAGTGCCTTGTTTAGTGTGAAGAGGTCAAATGATTATGTAAGAGGGTGGCTACCTCTACATTAGAATTGAGTAAGGATGGCAAGTTATATGCATATGCTATAGCCCTTTGTTACTTTATCTGTATAGTTATAGAGGGAATTTAAAAATAAGGCAGGAGTTTATTAGGTACTTATATAGCTAAATGGGAAGATGTTTGTAAAAAATACTAAGACTGTACAGTAGTTTGTTAAGCTTAGAAAGGGAAATTACTTTAGGACCCTTCATGTTGGGAGTTTATTAATGCATCCACCCAGCAGGTACCTTTTGATCAGCAGAGTTAACCCAACGATAGTCGGAGCTAACAAAGGATTTGACAGCCTCTTGAATGTGTCTGCCTTACAATCACCAATGTTTGAGGTCCAGGCAGAGTTTACCTCCCAGTATAGTCATAGGGTTAGGGTTTAGACTTCTTCATTGTAGTCTTGCAGTTGAAAATCTTGACCCCCTACCTTCTTTAAACACACAGAGGCTACTGCTACATGTAAAATGTTGTTGGCATGCCCTGAAGTTTGCATTCTGGAGGCTCGGGTGAACTCCCAAAATGGGGGACTCCTCAGCCAGAAATAGAGAACAATGCCAATGCAAGTGTCACCAGAAAAACAAGTCAATGTTCATAGAAGTAGACATCATGGTCTATCAACTACTTGGCCTGCAACAGGAGCCAAACCAAGGTCCAATGAGATCCTCTGAGATTCATGGGTCAGTCAGTAACCTGTTCTTTGAGTTAAACTCTACAATGCTTGTTTCCTAAAGTCATTATTCTAGAGTCACATAAGGAAAGAGATAATCCAGGACTGAGAATAGACATGGTGAAAGCAAGCGACATTAGATGAGTGGCCAAACCCTTAAATTATGTCAAGAACATTTCTTTAGAAAAAGTGTTAAAGGCATCACAGTGGAAATGGGACTCTGTTTTTGCTATGCATTACTCAAGTAAAATGAGTATAGAGTTTGGGTATTTTTGTTTGCTACGGCCTACAGTTAGCATCTGGAGACATACTAAGTTTGGGTGGTTTAAATCAAGTAAGTTTGTTTATTGGATAAGGGTTTTGGGCTCTGTTTTAAGTTGTTAGTATACGTAGATTTACTTTAGGTTTAGAGGTTAATCTTGGCATGGTACCTCACAGGTGACCATTAATTCAATGGTGCTGAGTACACGCAGGTGGTATTTGCAGATATTGTACCCGATATATTTATTTTGTCTTTGTGTGGGGGCATGCATTGAGAAAGGAATTTCAGAACTATTCTGTAATATATTGATAATATCTATAGTCTTAATTTGAATTATTTCATCTTGCACAGGTATTCAATTACTGTATATTGTGAGAGGACATGTACTATTTAAAGTTTTGTTGTAGGTTTATAATTTACCACAATCAATATTTAACTACTTTCTCCCGCTAATTTTTTGAAATAGGAGTTAACATTGTAAATTTTCTGAAGGTTGATTTACACTACACATTTTGCTTCACCATAATGTAAAAGGTAATTAGTAGGACTTACAGTAATATGATTTTAAATTGCACGAGAACTGTGTAAAGTACTGAGATTAATTACGCATAGGTAATGGTTGTGGACAAATTTAAACTTTTTTTAGAATTTTATTCTTAGGTTTCTTGCATTCGAATATAAAAAATGTCCTGAATGGCAAATTTTATGAAATTCCATCATTGTTATTCTTATAGGCTTTTAATTTTAGGTTTTTGAAAGTAGACAAAACTGCTGTACTTTTTATTCCAGACTAGTATTTGTTGATAGACATTGAACCTTAATAGTGTGGTTAATTTAATTGTGCACAATATTTAGTAAAATTTCTGGTAAAATATATGTTAAGTGTTTGAATTAGCATATTTTTGTGAGACAAATTAAGGGCTTAGGTTTCTATGTGATTCTGAATTTTCCAATGGAAGGTATTTTTAGTGTACAGTGCTATATTCCCTACATTTATAGGCCATGAATGCTATTTTTTTTGTATGATAATTACAAATGTTTTTTTCTTTCAATGGCAATTTTTACACCATTTTATAAGATGAATTAATGGTCTTTTTCTGTCTGATTTATTGGAACCTCAGTGTTTTTTTGTATTGTGTAATTTCATTGTAAATTGAAGTTGAAGTTTTGTGCTTTTCATGTTCATCCATATACATCCTACTGTAAGGTCTTTATCATAAACAGGTAGAAATTGAGAAGATGGAGCCAGAGCGAACCCTTGCTGATGCGAAGTTTCAGACTGAAGGAACGCCACGTAATAATTGTATTCTCTGTGACCTCAATGGTCATCTTCCACGCAGAACAGATGAAGATGACCTTAGTCTTGGTGCTTCAGCGTCTCCAACCGCAAATGCTACTGAAAGAAAGTGGTTTGAAAGAAGCACAAATTATGAAAATACTTCTACTGAATATTCATACTCTTCAGCTTTGATAAAGCATGATACAGGTAAAGTTGAGTTTGAAAGTTCATTGATGTTCACTACTAAGGTAGAATGGGTAGAATTTCATTTTGGTAATCCAGCTATTTGTGTACATACACACTTTTTAGTAAGTACAGTATTGTAATGTACTATTCAAAAAGATACTATGAAACTAAATTGGTATTGTTTTCTTTTAAATATTTGATTAACTATAGATATTTTGGTTTCACAGTAAAAATTCATTATTTTGATGAATCCCACCTGTAGGTCCCATTGCTGATATCTAAGAAGTATGAACTTCTCGATCTTAACATAATCAAATTTTTCCTTCTCACATTACCTTGTGCCCTCCCCTCTGTGACATATGAGATTGAACCTTCACCCTGTGGTTCTGGAACCCCATCTTGCCTTGTCATCTCTTAATATTTACGTAGTGATATGTCAGTCGACCCAATTGCTTTCACACTTTTTTACATTTTGGGATATATTTGGCCTTCTATGTCTGTGTTCATGAACATTTTGGTTCAGAAGTATTTAGAAATGTTTCACACCTTTTCTGTCACGTGTTCTGTATTCAATACAGTGAAGGGGAAGCAGTCTTATAGCGATATATAGGCGATATATAGTTATACAACATTTAGAAGGTATGATTTTTCCTCTTGGTCTAAGAGATTTATGACAATTGGTTGATGAATTTGTTTACACGATAAATTAGAAAACCCTCTACCTTTATAGTGTAGGGGTCTGTACTACCTCATGTCACTGAGGGAGGCCAGGCTTTTATCTCCTTGTAGGGGAGAGATAATTTGATTTCGTTTACTATTAACAATCCAAAGTCAGGCCATGTGTTGTAATAAAGGAAACTAGAGTAGTTTTTTTTTTGTTTTTTTTCATGCCAAGATAATTATCAGGAAATCACCGTGTACAGTGTTCTCAATCAAAAAGTAAGGTAAATCAAAGTCCTTTAGAACTTTTTCCTTTTTTCATGTTAAATGCAGGGTGAATAATTTTATCTGGTACTAAGCTACCCTTTACCTTTGTATGAAAAAAAAAAAAAAAAAAAAAAAACTGCCTCTCATTTGTTATCAAGAGGGGGTATTTTTTATTATGTTTTATTGTATTATTATTATTATTATTTATTGATATTATTATTATTACTTGCTAAGCTACAACCCTAGTTGAAAAATCAGGATGCTATAAGCCCAGGGGCCCCAACAGGGATAATAGCCTAGTGAGGAAAGGAAACAAGGAAAAATAAAATATTTTAAGAACAGCAACAACACTTTAACAAATATTTCCTATATAAACTATAAAAACTAACAAAACAAGAGGAAGAGAAATTAGATAGAATAGTGTGCCTTTACCCTCAAGCAAGAGAACTCTAACCCAAGGCAGTGGAAGACCATGGTACAGAGGCTATGGCACTACTCAAGACTAGAGAACAGTGGTTTGATTTTGGAGTGACCTTCTCCTAGAAGAGCTGCTTACCATAGCTAAAATCTCTCTTCTACCCTTACCAAGAGGAAGGTTGCCACTGAACAATTACAGTGCAGTAGTTATCCCCTTGAGTGAAGAAGAATTGTTTGGTAATCTCAATGTTGTCAGGTGTATGAGGACAGAGGAGAATCTGTAAAGAATGGGCCAGATTATTCGGTGTATGTTTAGGCAAAGGGAAAGTAAACTGTAACCAGAGAGAAGGATCCAATGTAGTACTGTCTGGCCAATCAAAAGACCCCATAACTCTCTAGTGGTAGTATCTCACACTGGAATGCTACCCGTATATCTCGACTAATCCTGCAAGCTTGTAACGTTAGTAAATCATTAACATAGGTAGAGTAGTTTTACAACAATCACTACCAACATTTTTGGTTTTTCTATGAGAACATCATTATTGTAACTATGAACTTTTCTTCAGAGAATTTTTTTTTACTAAATAAATCATTTAATAATTATTCACACTTTTGGTTTACATTTTAGTATTTGTTGTACAATGTTCTCTGGTTGTGTTTTACTCCTTTTCTATAGAGAATATCGAGTTGAATATGACCAAATTTAGTAAGTTTTATAGAAAATAATGTTTGTAGTCAGATGAACAAATGGAAACAACATATTGAGTGTTGCATTTTTATTTCATATCAGCAAAACAAAAGTTGTTACAGTTTTATTTTGCAGAAGAACTTGATATATGTTGTCACTTTATTAAAATTTATGAATCTAGTTTCCCTGTAAATGACAAAGTGAGCATACTATATTCCTCTTTTATGGAGGTTCAGGTTTACAGTGGAGAAAAGGCCTAAAAACGTGTTTGGTATCTTCTCTTTTCCTTCCCTTGTCTGTGGACACAGATTTGGCCTATATGGTTCAAACGGCTTTTTTATGTTTATTAAGTAGGCTCTCATTGAGAACTAATTGGAATTTGTCTTTAAACATAGTATCTCATCCTTTCCAATGCTGATGCTGATCCTGTATCCAAATTTAAGTAGTTTTTTCATCCTCAGCACTTCACATTTTATATACTGGATTGTGGAAGGTTGTTGCAAACAGTGAAAAGTTTCTACAGAGGTAGTAAAGCATGTGTTAAGATAGGAAATTAAGTGAGTGATTGGTTTCCGATGAGATTGGGGCTGAGACAGGGATGTGTGATGTTGCCATGGTTTTTTAACTTGTATATTGATGGAATGGTGAGAGAGGTGAATGCTCGAGTGCTTGGACAAGGATTGAAACTGGTAGACAAGAATGATCAGGAATAGGAGGTAAATCAGTTGTTATTTGCAGATGATACTGTACTGGTTGCAGACTCGGAAGAGGAGCTTGGCCGATTAGTGTCAGAATTTGGAAGGGTATGTGAGAGAAGGAGGTTGAGAGTTAATGTGGGTAAGAGTAAGGTTATGAGATGTATGAGAAGGGAAGGTGGTACGAGGTTGAATGTCATGTTGAATGGAGAGTTACTTGAGGAGGTGGATCAGTTTAAGTCCTTGGGGTCTGTTGTTGCAGCAAATGGTGAAGTGGAAGCAGAAAGCAGAAGCACGTCAGAGAGTGAATGAAGGATGCAAAGTGTTGGGGATGTGAAGGGAGTGGTAAAGAATAGAGGGTTGGGCATGAATGTAAAAAGAGTTCTGTTTGAGAAAATGATTGTACCTACTGTGATGTATGGATCGGAGTTGTGGGGAATGAAAGTGACGGAGAGACAGAAATTGAATGTGTTTGAGATGAAGTGTCTGAGGAGTATGGCTTGTGTATCTCGAGTAGATAGGGTCAGGAACGAAGTAGTGAGTGTGCGAATGGGTGTAAGAAATGAGTTAGCAGCTAGAGTGGATATGAATGTGTTGAGGTGTGTTGGCCATGTTAAGAGAATGGAAAATGGGTGTTTGCTAAAGAAGGTGATGAATGCAAGAGTTGATGGGAGAAGTACAAGAGGAAGGCCAAGGTTTGGGTGGGTGGGTGGATGGATGGAGTGAAGAAAGCTCTGGGTGATAGGAGGATAGATGTGAGAGAGGCAAGAGAGCCTGCTAGAAATAGGAATGAATGGCGAGCAATTGTGACGCAGTTCCGGTAGGCCCTGCTGCTTCCTCCGGTACCTTGGTTGACCGCGGAGGTAGCAGCAGTAGGGGATTTAGCGTTTTGAAGCTTCCTCTGTGGTGGATAATGTGGGAGGGTGGGCTGTGGCACCCTAGCAGTACCAGCCAAACTCGATTAAGTCCCTTGTCAGGCTGTGAGGAATGTAGAGAGGAGAGGTCCCCTTTTTTGTTTCATTTGTTTGATGTTGGCTACCCCCCAAAATTGGGGGAAATGCCTTGGTATATGTATGTATCTATCTTTATGAATTTAAGCTTTTATGATACATAAAATTGAATTTTTTGATAAAAAAAATAATGAAAAATTAAAATATAAAACTTATCTGCCCTCAGAAACCCTAGATATAAGGAGAAGTCTGCAATATAGATTTAAATACAATATATTTATAAATCTCTAGTGTACTGAGGGGGCAATAGGTAATCCACAATATGGCGAGGGATTACTGTATCGGCAGTTATAGGTAGAAGCAAAAGGAGTAAAATCTTTTAAAGATTTTGATTAGCATTAGTATAATGTGTATTTTTAACTGTTGCATGTATTATTTTTTATTGCCAAAAACATCATTGGAAGAGTAACTAGAATAAATAGAGTCTGGTTGGTCTAGGACTGTTCTTGCAAAATTTCAAGAAACAATATCCTAAACATATATTGTACAGATCCCCCTGAACTTTTAAATAATGCTTTTCATGATTTTACAGATGTAACTCATTCTTACCTGGGTACGCTAGCCCTTAGACATGTTCTGTTAAGATTTTATATACGAGTAAGCATATTTTTATTGAAGTCTTATGCATGCAGGATATGCGGGTCTTGTGAATCAAGCGATGACATGCTACCTCAACAGTCTTCTACAAACGCTGTACATGACTCCAGAATTTCGCAATGCCCTGTACCAATGGGAATTCAAAGGATCTGAAGAAGAAGCCAGCAAGAATATTCCTTGTCAATTGCAAAGATTATTTTTGTTGTTGCAGGTAAGGTAAACTAATGATTACTGTATAGAATAGTATTTAGTCAAGCAAATTGACAGCATAATTTAAATTTGATTATCATATATTCCTCATTAGATAACAGTTTATAATTTTCATAGAGACTTACATTTTACAAAGTTACTCTATCCTATTATGGAACAGTATTAGTGTTGGAAGATATTCTCTGTAGTTTCTTCTATACATATAGTAAAGTAGTTATAAGCTCATTTAGATTTTGTCTTGTCTCATCATTTATCTAAAATCTATAATAAACAGTATGGATAGGATTTTTAGACATTTGTTTCATTACAATTTTATCATCTCTATAAAAGTTTCCTTAATTGTTTATTGAATTTGCCAGACCACCAATAAAAGTGCTGTGGAAACTACTAATCTAACCAAGAGTTTTGGCTGGGATAGCAGTGAAGCATGGCAACAACATGACATTCAAGAGCTGTGTCGTGTCATGTTTGATGCTCTTGAGCAGTGCTTCAAGAACACGCACCAAGCAAACCTTATCAATGATTTATATGAAGGTAAGTAAACAATAAAGAATGATATCTCAATTACTGCATTTGCAATACTTCAGGCATACAATGTAGAAATATGTATCTTGAAATTGTTCCAAATCCTTTGAAGATCTTTGAGCATAAGTACAGCAAGGACTGTAAGAGTATATGGAATACTGTGCATAAGTGTGCATTGTCAGTATATAGGGGAAGAACCTGCTTCCTAGATGATACAATGGTGTGGGAAAAACCACTGGTCTTTACATTTGGTCTTGCATAACCAGTAATATGAAGCCCCCTAAGTAGAGGACAGTACAATTGTCTCATATGTGTTAAATGACAATGATAACTGACAAGTCTTAAATAAAAAACTAATTATAATATTGTAGTGTGTTTGTCCATTATAATATTGAACAGTATATTATATTATAATTTTATATTTCCCAGGAAAAATGAGTGACTATGTTAAGTGCCTGGAATGTGGTAATGAAGGGGCGAGGGAGGATACTTATTTAGATATACCCCTTCCTATCCGACCATTTGGCTCCAGCTCAGCTTACAAGTCTGTGGTAAGTTGATTAAAATTGACATTTATTTTTAGACAAGATCTGTAGGCTAGATGAGTAACTGAAGTTTTTTGTTATTTTGTACTGTTAATTATTTTGAATAATTTTTTAAGAATAGAATTATATTTAATGAAATGAGTTTTTGTTTCTCTCTGTAGACAAGAGAACTCTAATATTTGTAAATATGACTGTTCATATATATTTTGTAATTTTATTCAAGGTGATGGATGATTTTCAATGTGGGTAATAATTTTTATTCAGTGTGTTCTAGTGGTTCAATACTGTAATTGTATTTGTTTCTTGTTGCTGGTTTCTTACTAATAGGTGATACATTTGCCATGCTTACAGCAATCTCATATGATTACAATAGATCCATCATTTCCATTTCAGGAGGAAGCCTTGAAAGCATTTGTTGAGCCAGAGCTACTAACTGGGAATAACAAGTATAAATGCTCAAAATGTAATTCCCTGTGTGATGCTCATAAAGGCCTCAAATTTACACATTTTCCGTACCTGCTTACAATACACCTCATGCGCTTCGACTTTGATTACAATACGCTACATAGAATCAAGTTGAATGACAAGTAAGTAGGGGATTTATGTAAATATTGTATTGATTATTCTGTTGATTAGGATTTTAACTAATATTTGATAAAAATTATAGATAATCAAGAAAATTTATTCTTATTGGGGGGTTGAATGGAGTTCTGGAATGAATGAACCTGGTCTTCAAATATATTTTTAAAGTACAAAATTTTGTTTAAATTTGTGATAAATGAAAAAAAAAAAGTATATAACATTACTTTATTTTTAAAGTTGACATGCAAAAGAATGATAAAACATTAGAGCAAATAAAGAATACCCATTTGTTCCAGGCATGGAATTGGGATGTTATCGTAATTCAAAATTTTTTTTAATTGAAAACATTTTTTTCAGAGTGACCTTCCCAAGTGTTCTAGATTTAAATAGTTTCACTGAAACTGAGGGTCTATCTGGGGCAGTAATCACCCCAGATAAGCCATCCGTTGACAAGGTTGATGATGCATCTACAACTGACTCAGGCTCAGCACTTGATGTTGAAGATAGCTCAGTGGAAAATACCTCAAATTCATTGCATGAATCAGACAATCAGGTAAAATCAGCTACTTTTGAATGTTCATATTTAGTGTAGATATGTAGTGGAAACTGATTGATTGTATTGACCCTTAATATGGTATTCTAGGTCCAATTGGAAAATCATATGTAGAGCAGGTCAATAACCTTTCATACATACCAACGTGGTCAAGGAATGTTGATGTTTATATGTGTGTATATAACGCTTTAATGAAAGTGAAGGGAATATTGATGATGAAATTGAAAGGTTAAATTGTTTTTGGCATTATAGTTTTGGTGTTTGTCAGATTTAGAAATTTCCGAATATTGTTTGTATTTGCAATTGTCATTGAGGAAATGTAAAAGATGTGACTTAAGTATGTTAATTTGAATCATGGGTTTTGTTAGTTTGAGTATCTAATAGGATTTTATCTTGAAATATCAGTATAATAACATGTAAGCACATTTTTTTTTCAATTTGTTAGGTGGGAAGTATTCAGTCTATATTCATTTTGATCAGTGAATGTTGAAACTTTGTTGTGATATGTTTTGAAAGTTTTGATTTGAAAATTTTAATTAGAGGTGAGAAATTACATACATTTCTAAGAACCCCTCAGATGCATGATTCTTCTCTTGATGGTCTGTTAATCGATATTTACTTGTAAAATTTAAGATGTTTCCCATGTTTCTTACAACAGACAAGGCCACTAGTAAAGTAATGAGACGGACTAGTGATTAATGGCAAAAGGCAAACTAGCAATGTACTGTGGGCTCTGTTATTTCAATCTCTTTGATGCATCGTTTGGATAATCCAGATTTTAATCTGTTAATGCTTTTGAAGATGTCTCCTGGATTTGTTAGCTATTGCTACACTGGGACAGTACTGTGGTTTACAAAACTGTTATGAGGATGGCCTCACTGTTCTTCTCATGGAAAAGTATTTTTCAAGTTCAAAGCATAAATGAAACTTATTTTAGTTAGTGGGGAAATCCAGAGAGGACTAGGCTAGTTGTTATGGTGGGGATGGTGATGATGATAACACGCGAGCACCGTTATTTTAATACAGCATTTAATCAGCCAAGCTTTAATAGTGATAAGCTACAAAAGCTCTTAACCTATCAGGTACCTTTGTTAGATATCAGAAGGCTAGCAAGACTAAACTCAAAAATGGTAATTTTGATCTTACTGTTCCGATTTTCAAATTGGGTCTAGTGATATTAGTGTCCCATTCAGTAAGGGTCGTGAATGGTCATTGTGCCTTACAGAGTTGAAATCCTCTCACAAAGCCTCAAATGATATATTTACTTTAGAACCTTTTGCTGCTAAACCTGTTAATTCCCGTAAACCTTGTTGCTCTACTAGACAACTAGATTACAAAGCAGAAGGCAGAGCTGATAGTCTGAATCCTATGACCCCTTCTCACGCCAAAGTAAGCTCCCTTAAGCAACCACTTACAGTCAGCAATGTGAACACCAGGGGAGGTTCATAGAAATAAACATATTTTGATAATAAAATTTGTTATTTTACTCACCTGATGTTTATATACTTGAGATGTCAAGAGGATAGGGAATAGTTTAGACTTCGAGATCGAAATAACAAAGAGCCCTACTTCGCTTCTTGCTGTTAACTACTGGAGTGTCCCGCTACTTTACTAGAGACTTTTATATTAAAAGGAAAGCAGATAAGATAATTTTTAAACTTTAGAAGTAAATATCGATCAACTGAGTTTAGAGAAAAAGCGATATGAACATTACTTGAGTATGTAAATTTTTTTATTCCATTTTTTTTTCCTTTCAGGATGAAGATGAAGGTATTGACGTCAGTAGTATTTACAATGAAAAGAACAAATCTTGTCTAAATAATGGCCGATATGTTTACGAATTATTTTCTATAATGGTACACTCTGGAAGTGCATCCGGGGGACATTATTATGCCTACATTAAGGATTTCAGAACTGGAGAATGGTTTTGTTTTAATGACCAAAGTGTTTCTAAGGTATAGTATATTTTTAGTTAATGAGTCGATTAGAAAAAAATACTGTATATTTAAAGTTTGATGCTATTAGTACCTTGTTCTGAATTAACCATTTTATTGAAAATTATATTTTTTCGTTGTGAATTATTATTCTTTGGTAATGTATCTTTAAATTTTCAGATAACATATAATGATATAAGAAAGACCTATGGAGGTTCCAGCACTAGAGGGGGTTACTACTCCAGTTGGAGCTCAAGTGCCAATGCCTATATGCTCATGTACAGACAAATCACAAAGGAGAAAAATGTTCATGCATATACTAAAGATGAACTCCCTCAACATATCAAGGTTTGTTATCCTACCGTGTATATGTCAGGCTTTTTTTTTTTTTTTTTTGTGTACAATAGTTGGCTTGGGGATTTGACGTTATGATATTCAGTATACCTATTTGGATTCTGTATCACAAGGGTTGCTGGTTTATTTTGGGGGGGGATTATTTAATAATTCCAGTTAATTGGTTTTTTAACAACCTTGTAGGATTTAGTACAAAGGATGACAGAGGAGGAAGCAGCAGAGCGTGAACAAAGGGAGATTGAACGTTGTATGTGTCGTATAAAATTGTTCTGCCAATTGCCAGGACAGAACCAAATGGCTGAGAAGAAGTTAAGAATCCATAAAGATTCTACTCTCAGGGAAGCCACTAAGCAGGCATATGAGGTAGGTATTTATTAACATTAAATGTTAATTTAGATAATTACAGTTCTATGTTTGCAAGTTATGAACATATAATAATATTTTAGTGAGGCTTAACAGAGAAATGTCACATTGAAGGTTTATTGATTGTTATAGGAAATGGGACTCCAGAATATAGTGCCTATTGAAAGATGTCGTCTCGTCAAATATGAAGAATTCCATGACAGTTTAGAATGTTCATTCGAAGGCCAAGAAGATGAACTTATCTCGGAGATTCTTGGTGGTGTAAGAAATAATTATAAATTTGATCTTCTCTTGGAAATCCGCGATGAAGACAAAGCCTTTGAAGTTTACAAACCAGGAGGTATGTGCATTTAGTTTTTTGTCTTTAACTATAACCCTGTGGGTTTTAATTATTCTCTTTGGTTTAATAGAAGGATATACTGTAGTTTAAATGATGAGAATTGTGCTAAATAGTATCCATATTTTTTTTAAGGTTGGTTGTATCAATTATGGCTGGTACAATTTATCTTGATCTCAAGTAAAGAGTTTTTATACTTTAATCTGGGCTTAAGGGGGACCATCCACTATGGTGTTTGACATAACAACTTTAGAAAATTTGAAATCGTTTTATTGTGTCTGTGTATGCAGAAACATATTGTATGTGGTCTCCAGAAATTTTAGCCAATTTTTACAAATAATGAAGATAAAGCGGTCTTTAAATGACGACGTCGTCTGCATGACCGAGTTTGACAGAATCGTCTTTGCGTGTTTATTTTTGCATTTATATTGCAATTTTTTCATTTATATTTCAAAATCTTGTATGTCTGGCAGAGATGAAAGCCATTGGTAGAGGGTAGGCGAACGTCAACTACGATCTACAAGAAAAAATCAAGAGTTTCCAAAGACTTATAGAAGTTCCGTTGCATGTGTGTTTGTTTACTTGCAGCTCGTATGTACATTGTTTTCATAACGTCCTCGTGAACTTTATAACAAGGCCAATGTTACCCGAGGTCAAAGAAAGCAAAGAAAGAACAAAAAGTGAGCTGAGAGCAACAAAAAAGAGCCAAAAAGACAGGGAAACATGAAAAGAGTACAAAGCTGGAACATTCTAACTAAAACTGTAGCAACTCATGATACCCTTACACCAAGTGTTTAAGTAAACTTAGGGTATAGTACCTCGTTTAGGGAGCCTTCATGTAGTAATAAACAATAAAAGTACAAAGTAAGGTTATCATAATAATGTTATCTTGATTTTTTAAGAAGGAAGAAAAAGGAAAAATTTATAACAAATCTTTGGGAGCTCATAACTCAAAAACGTACTTACTGTATTCATACTTAGGTACATTTTTCTCACTTATTTATTGTTTGATTTAAGAGAGAAATATGTCATTGAAAAGAGGAATGAAAATACCACAATTTGGAATAACAGAATTTTAATTTTCCTTTTTCTTTTTTTCATAATTATTTTACGTCGATGAAGAAAATTAAAAAATGATTCTTTAAAAAAAGGGAAATTGAAAATCTGTCACACTTATTCTATTTATGAATTAGTTTTGATGGTATGATATTCAATACAATGGGTGTCATATTAGTGGAGAAAAATGTACCTAAATTTTTATTTTAAATCATGATATTTGCTAATAAATAAAATTTTTTTTTTGATCAAATGACTTGGAATTTGTATATGATGAAGGTATTATATACTGTATTTCTAAAACATATAGAAATTATATATTTTAAATCATTAGAAAAAAATATGCAGGGCATAGCCCGTTAATTGGATTTCTACCCCGTTTTAATGTTCATTATTATTATTATTATTATTATTTGAATCGAGTGTCTTCTAAAATTTAGTTTAAGTTAGAAATTTAATAACTCTTGGTACTGCTGGCTTCTCATTATTGCAAAATTTTTTTTACATAAGGTTTTCTTGTGTATTATGCTTGTGAATGGACAAATAATGGGGAAATTTAGCCATATTAATCATAATTTTCATGTGGCATTCCTTTATTATTGAGTAGTAGTTGAAGTATTTCAGAAAAGCTTATCAGATCTATGTTAACCCTTTCTGCCCCAACCCCCCTCTAAATGATACAGCTAGTAACGGCCAGGTTTTTGTTTTTAGAAATTTTATATCAACATATTGTAGTAGAAACACTATGCAAGATAGGACTTTAAAATATTATTGTATAGCTGATTAAATTTCCTTTCCATTGATGTATAATGATATATACATTTTGTAAAATTTTCATATATGAATGATAGCAGAAATATAAAAAAAAAAACGTAATTATTGGGCATAAATTATGTTCTATGCTGGCTGAGGAAGTCGTTTTCACTCAATATAAATTATATCTTATAATGCTCAAATGGTTAATTTGAATCTTGTCATTCTACTTTGAATAATAATTTTTTTTTTTGTAATTGGTATGATTAAAAATACATTATATTAGAATACTGGAATTTTATTGATAGAATTCTTTAACCCTTTTACCCCCAGGCTCTTTGGAAATTTCCAACCCTTAACCCCCAGGGGGTTATTTTTTTCCCAGCACATTTTGCAGTATATTCTTTTTAAATTGCTCTTAACAGCCTTAATTTTTGTCATAGAGAGGTCAGGTTGGTCTCATTCTCTTGGAAAATGCCTGAAATTTTTCAAAAAATTATCAAAAATATGAAAAAATAATTTCTATAGCATTTATTTGCAAAGACGTACCGGTACGTCCATGGGGGTAAAGGGATGGGTTTTGTGAAACGTACCAGTACGCCATTTGGGGGTAAAAGGGTTAATGGAGAGTACAGGCATTTGCACTAATTATTTTGAATAAATTTATTTTCAACTAGGCAATCCCTACGTGAAATGACTTAGGAGAGGAAATGTGCTTTTTAAACTTTCAAGACATTAAAAAAATATGTCAGCTGTAGGCATTGTGGCAGGTAGCTGTTATAGGTGTAAGTTGTCGTAATAAAAGATTACAACTTCCAGTGGAAAACCTTCTATTTTTTATGGAGTTTGGTGTAGTTCTTTATCAGTATATGGTTTCATTTCTGAAAATTTAAAAATGTTTGAATAGTATTAGTGTTATAATGATGTTATTCTACTGTTACATATCAAATACCGTTTTGATTATACAAGACATATTTTATATATTACAGGTACAACAATTAAAGCCCATATTGTAAACCTGACAAGCGAAGAGGTTGAGGGACCATATACTCTACGGGGAAGTTTAAGCATGACTGTTCGAGAGCTAAAGGAGCTTGTAGGACGTGCTCTGAACTTGAACCCGGATACTATGCGGATAGTTTTGGAAAGATATTATAATGACCTTCGTCCTCTGAGTACAGACTCCAAGACATTAAAAGTCGAAGGGTTTTACAGATCTAACAAGGTGAATATGACTAAGAATAGACTTTTCTGTAGCTAATCAATAAGCTTTGAGCAGTATGTAGCATAGTGTGGCATTCATTAGTGTATGAAAAAAAATATCTTTCACTATAGTACAAGGCCGTCAAGTTTTTTCCTACACATATACTAACCCTTGTCCTTTAGTAGGAATGTGTTTTTAGTTAGGCTGGAGACAGCTGTTAAAACAGTTAACAAAGTTTCGGTAGTTACTAGGAATCCACTCCCCCTCACCAGCACACTGTGAACTCACTTGGTTTTCAAATGCCTGAGAGTACCGACATACCCCCGACGCCTTATATATACATTTACACACATGGTCTACCTATATATAAATACACACACACACACACACATACAGTCTACCAGCCCTTTCTGCACAGGGTAACTCCTGTAAATTCTAAGAGCATTCAATATCACAGTCTATATCTGGGCCACTTTATCGTCATAATCATCAATGAAGATTAGGTAAATTCCTATTCCAGGCTGGGTGGTTAACAGTAACATCAGCAACCTTTAAAAGAAGTTTATTCCAAAGGAACAGTCCACTTCCGATACTTAGATCATAAAATGGAGTTCCAAAGGAGGAATTAAAAAGCAATCCCTCAAAACTTTTGCTACTGTTCTAAAGAAAATAATCGATCCTCCAGATGAAATAATTTTTTTCATCACTTGATGTTTTTTAACTTGTGTACATTTCAAAAATTTTAAGAGAGCGCGAGCGATGGGGAGGGGGACGGGAGAGAGCATTTAATTCAACTATACTATACAGTAATTATTCCTATTTGCCATGAGGTTTTCAAAAATAGTTGAACCAATTTTGATACTTTTTTCTATTGAACTAGATCAAAATCAAATCTAGAAAGAAATATTTAGTGATTATCTTTGTGTGCATTAATGGTTTGGAATTATAATTTCCTTTTTTGACCAAAGACAAGAGTTTAATTGTTTTATTTGTTTACAGATATACGTTGAAGCAAGTGGTAAAGAAGCTAATGACTTTTTCACTGGGTCTTGTATGTATCATATTTTAGATAGACATGAAAACACCATTACGCTGTACTGTCCGCTACCAGATACCAGTAAAGGTATGGTATTTTGGAATACTGTATTAATTTGATCATTCTGTAGTTTATTGAATAACACAAAGCCCACAATATTTAGATTTTAATGATCATTTTTTAATGATAGCTCTAATTGTTTATTACAGAGGCCTTAGAAGAACTCCAAATCCCCGCATACAAGGAGGAAGAAATTGATCCAGTTGAAGTAGCAGAGACGAGTGTAAGTGCCAACAACAGTGGCACTGCTACTACCTCTTTTGTAGACTCACCAGCTGACAGTGCTGCCAGTCCGGCCAGTTGTTCAAGTAAAGACAGTGGAGTAAGTACGGCTTTGAATTTCGAAGGGTTAGAAATTGTTATTTAACAATCACTACATTGCAGACCTGTTTTTCCAGGCATTTGACTGATAGCACAGCTTCCATTAATATTTGTTTCTTTTGCCTTCTTGACCATTCACTTATTATATCTCGTCATTCCCAAGTTCAGCTCTGAAGTTTTACAACCTAAATTTGTATGTTTTTTTAAACATCGAAACGATTATGATTCAATTTTATATATAATTGATATAGAAAAAAGGCAAATTAGTCACGTAGACCAAGTAAGAAATTTTATGTTGGATGGTAAATATGCTATTGTGAGGTAATTTAACCATATGTTAACTTTCTTGCTGTAATATGGTATTTAAAGAAAATCAAAGCAGATTTCGTTAATTTGCCATATTAGAATTGAACTTGCCATAAAATTTTCACTCGGATCAAAGTTATAAATTCTAGATAATTATCATCTGGGACTAAAGCTCTATAGGAAGTCATTTCTTATTAATATTTTTAGGTTAATTTTCACTTTCACTAGGTTACATGTCATAAGTTATCTACACACTCGATTATCTTCTAAATGATATATGAAACTCGCCTTTCTCCAAATTTCAGATTAGCAGTAAGGGTCCAAATGACATGTCCAGCAGAGATATGGCAAGTAGCAGTAATAGTTCCATAGTTAGTAATTCATCGGAGGTAAGCGCTTCTTCGCCATCTACGTCATCGTCAACAATACCCAGTCCTGGTACATCATCTACGTCACAAGAAAGTACCAGTTCCATGCAGGGAGTGTCTGCTTCCACTTCCACAGCTTCTCCATTTGCTACCAGTGCAGGCAATGGCAGTGATGGAGAAGATGAAGGAATAGCAGATGCCGACAGTGGTGCTGGGTCTTCTAATGTAAATAGTGATCAAAGTGCCAGTGAAGATTCTTCCTTAACCAGTGATAGTGACAGGTATGACTCATTTTCAACATTGCATTATCAAGTAAATGTTTGTTATTTTATCTTTCAGCATTGTATATGTATTATTTGGAATTCTATATATTCTCACAGGAATGGATTTTCCAGATATACTGTTATGGTATTTTAATTAAATGCTTCATCCTCGTGAAGTAATTTTAAAACATGGTTATAAGCTTCCTTTTTGCTAGCCATAAACAAGTACGTTTCATTTGTCAATTGGTTGGTATGAAAAATAAGGGTTTAAATCATATTTCAATTTTTCTGTTCAATTTTATATTTGGAGTGAATAGTGGACAAATTATGAGGAATATTTTTGGAATTTTTGTTTTTACTTTATAGAAACTGGAATTCTTTTCACCTTTGGCGAACTTTCTTGTAACATAGGAGTCTGTATATGTTTTTGAAAAATATTATGGTATTTTTTCATTCGTCATCATAAATTTTTGTTTTATAGATGTATGTTGCAGGAGAGTAAACATGGGAAACTTGCTATTTTTAGCAAACCTGAAATGGGAATAGTATAGTAATAAATGATCAACTTAAATATCCATAAAGGTTAGCTTAATTTTATTGAAATTTGTTTTTGACTCGGTGCCTTATTATACTACGATACCTAACAAAGATATATCATACTATTTCAGAACCTTAGTCGGAGAACCACCTGAAGATAAGTTATCCGATGCTAGCAATTCTCCAGATTATGGAAATGTTTCATCTCCTGAGGACAATAGTCGAGATACCAAAGTAAGTACACTAGTGTGTGTTTCTTGTGTTAAGGATGCCTTCTACCTATAAGTAAGGTTGGAAATATCACTCTTAAAGGAACTTTTTCATTTTTGATAAAATTAAAAAGAAACCTTGTTTTATTTTTTCAAGCCAAAATTAATATTTGTCATACAAACAATACAGGTCACAATTTTGGTCGTCAAATTACTCCAAATATTATGAACTTTAGTTCATAAAACTGCTCAAAGGCTACCTTTCACCCCCAGTTGTCACCACAAACTATCATCATTATTTCAGGTAACATGAGGAAAAACCGAGGAAGGGGAATTTTTATGAGTGATTGATTTGAATGAAAATATTACTTTTTTCATCTGTCACTCATACAAATGTAGTGGTAACAGTCATTTGTAGTCCTGAACTTACAGTAGGGAGAGAGTTCAGATTTGATAATATGAAAGCCAGATAACTTTAAAAGTTGAATAGACCTTTTGTGGGTACCTCGACCATGTTCACTGAATACAGTCCACGGGGAACTGAGACTCCAGTTATGAACTCTTACTATGATAGTAACAGTGATCCATGTAAGGGCTAGAAGTAGCACTAGTGGCCACATTATGAGAGGCAGTGAGAGGAAACTTTTTGAGTTGGCTTTGCCTTCAAATTTCCTTTGATAACTGGTAGATCATGCACATTTTGTTTAATGATCCTTGTTATTTCATATTGAGAAGATAATTATCACTCTGTGGGTAGGTAACATAACACCGTGAAATTGACGCAATAGGAAGACTTAGCTTTTTAATGTTAATTAACTTCGGTGTGCCTCCAGCATAAACGGTCTTTCATGTGGGAAACAAAGGCAGCTTCAGCATTCGTGGGAAAAAAATAAGCACAAGAGAATGAGTAGGCAATGAACCCATTGAAGCAGACACATTTACTGATGGGCATAATGGCTGGGCTAGAAGAATTTCTAGGACAGTCAACATGGTAATCGACTGTCTAGGTTATCCACCCCAGAGTCAGAAGGCTGCCTTTCTTTGACTACAACCCAGAAGCAGACTAGCACAGCCAATGTGGTGATTGACCAGCTAGGTCAACCACCACAGAGTCTGAAGGTTGCCTTTCTTTAACCAGAACTCAGACCTGTAGACTAAGATTCAGTTGCAGACCAAGCTAATAAATCCTTTGGTGCATTCCCTGCTTTGTGCAGTTTGTAAATCCTTCCCTCTAAAATTTTACCCACTATTTGAAGGAAGTCACATGGTGACACTAGAATTGTAAACCTGTCAACATTAAAGTTGAGGATCCATCTTCAAATTCAACATAAAAATGTAATTCAAACAATTTGTAACATTACATAAATACACAAGGCATCCTAAACAGTCGAATAAAGCACAGCTCAATAAACTTGCATACAAAAATTCCCTGTAGAAAATGCATGTACGGTTGTGAGCATTGGCATAAATGTTGGTAATTTAACATGAAGTTAAGAACTGGGTAAAACTTAATTTGTAGAAAGAAGAATTATTAGTAAATAAGCAAACTGACTAAACATAGAATGTAGAATGATAGGAACAGAAGTCTAAAAAAATAGTCACTCAACCTATGGGATGGTTACCTGATCAGTAACAGACCATTACTGTATTCGTACAGCCTACAGTTTATCAGTCACAATTTTCCATAGCTAGCAGTATTTCTATATACTCTAATTTCTAACTATTATCCTCTTAAACTCAACTTTTATAATTCATTTCAATAAGGTAGATTAGCAATAGGTACTGTAATTTTGTAGTTCATAAGTAAAAAAGTATAAGTTCAGTAGTTCCTGAAGTAAAACAAACACAGGAACTGGTCATAGAGAACCAGTTATGTAATGCTGGTTAACTACTGTACTACTGTAAATACCAAGGAAATACAACAAACAAAAGTGAATAGGTAAAAAGCCCCAACAATATGAAGAATGCATTAATTACACACAACCTTAACAAGCAAAACCCCTCATGAAGCTTAGTTACTGCCACAAAATCAAGACAAATGAAACAAAATTCCAAAAATACTGTAATTCAATAAACATGCAAACAAAACTAGTTGAATAAACAACAGAGGAATTAAAAGTAGTTCATAGTTTCTTACAGTTACCTCAAGCACAGTAGCTGTTCTTCTACCACATATTTGAAGACATCTATTATCGTATAATCATTGAATTAATACAAAAATAAAAGGAAACGATGAAAGGTTATAAAAAGATTATTGAAATAAATCGTGAGGTAAGGGGATGAAATGTTAAAATACTAATTCAAAAGCAATGCAAACAGCAAGGAAATTAACTTGCAAGCTCTCAAGAGGTAAGAAAACACTCCAGACCATTACAAAAGAGACACTGATGAGTGATGTGACATTTATGCAGTTGAAGGTACTTCATGTATTATCTTTGGTCCAAAGGTTTCCGTGTGTCAGGATATCTGGAGACTATTTGTGGTTTATATGAGTGACAGTGCTCATGGGTTCATCAGAAGCAAAAGAAAATAGAGTTGTGAATTTAAGATTGTTATGCATGTTCAGAAGATAACAAGTAAGAAGAATTTTTTGTTTTTCTGATGTTCAAGCATGTTGAATTTTTTTCATGTATAGTAATATAGTATAAGGAAATTTTTTTTTAACCAAAATATGCAGCTAAATGTACAGTTTACACTGTATTATATTAATATTAGAATCACTTTTATTTAATTTAGAGACATAGTAGAGTACTTGATATAGATTATTTTGCTATGTACAAACAGCCCTTGATCTTCGCAGTGTTAGGTAATAGACCACTGCGAAGATTGAAAAACTGTGTATTATTGGTGCCTTAGGGTCAGTGAACTCAAGCTCTCATAACCAACTAACCATTGCGTGTGTGCAATCGACTAGCACCCTAAATAATGCACTTCATTGTTTTCACGTACAGAAGTCCACTAACTTTACTGTAAGTTTTATTACAGTACAGTAATTGTACAGGGCAGTACTGTTCACTCCTATTTTAACATACTTTACTTGACCCTTTTACCCCCAGGCTATTTGGAACTTTCCAACCCTTAACCCCCAGGGTTGTTTTTTTTTTCAAGCACATTTTGCAGTATATTTTTTTAAATTGCTCTAACAGCCTTAATTTTCGTCATAGAGGTCAGGTTGGTCTCATTCTCTTGGAATATGCCTGAAGTTTCTCAAAAAATTATCAAAAATATGCAAAAAAAAAAAATGTAAATAGCAGTTTTTTGTAAGGACGTACCGGTACGTCCATGGGGGTAAAGGGATGAGTTTTGTGGAACATACCAGTATGTTCTTTGGGGGTAAAAGGGTTAATAAACTAAATCATATATAACATTTAATAAAGTTCAAAATTTCATTCCATTTGCTTCATAATCCCAGATCATTAAGATTTAGCTATTCACTTTTAGAATTAAGTTTAATGTTATATATAATTTAGTTATGTTTAATATTTACTTTGATAGGATTTCCTTCTACCCTCTCATTACATTCAATTTTTATTGATTAAACCTTCAAATCATTTTCATCAATCTTATAGGATAGCTCAATGATAGTCCTTTCCAAGGAATCCTGGTAACGGGAAGTTTCTCACTATATCAGGCTTGGGAAGACCTTTTTCCCAAGCAGTGGATTTTTTGAATACTTAGAAGGGATATCGAATTCCTCTATCCTCAAATCATTCTCTTGGCAAAGGAACTCCTTCCTTTTCCAAGTCACCTAGAAAAATTGAACAAGGCCAATATTAAAATTAAGCAAAAACTAGTTACCATATTTTCCCATGTCATAAGACATTACAACTGGTGAGATGCACCCTATAATTAGCAAGGCAGTTTTTGAAATATAACCAACTGAGGATTTAACAACTAACCATATCAGCAATTTGTAGTCTGCGACTCCACATTGCCATTTTTCATGTGGCACGTAAATTTTTATATTTTGGGTGTACATACAGTATTATTAAATGTTAGGTTAATTTTTTTCCCAATTTTATTACGTATATCAAGAACTAATAAACCAGTCGTAGTTATCACCAGAATGCGTAACTCGCACCATGTTTTCAAATGTTTGTTGACATGAAAGCAGTGTTGCCAAATGTTTCTGTTCAGATTTCAGTAATGAAGTAAAATTCCAGTAATATACCTTAAATTCCTCATGTACACATTTTCACACAGAATCAATTACTAACCAAATAAAGAATTCTCTAGAAATTCCATTAGGTGGAATATTTTTTATGCTGTTTTGTGAGATTAAGTCTAGTTACTTTTCTGCTAACTTGGTAACATTGCACTCAGATTACAGTGAAGTTATTTTTCAAGGTCATGTTCAACAACTATCTGTGTATTATTTCAGAACTCGGACTACAAAGGCATTATCAAAATATTACTTTATTACAAAATATGGGAAAATAGATGAATACTGCATAAACAAATAGTACATTCTAGCATTGTCTGCAGGATGCCATTAGTTTGCATATTGATGATATTGGTGAGTTATCAGCCGATCATCAAAAAAAAAAAATACCGTGTTGCCTTCATTAGATAAAGTTCAGTATCAAAACAAAATAAAAATAATTTATTTTATATGAATGATAATTGTAGGCGTGTATTTTGTCTGGCAAGTATGAGTTCTTGTATGTCATTACTGGGGTGTTTGAGGGTTGTCAAACTCCTCCATCCAACTTTATCTTCATGTTAAGGTGACGGTGAATTATGGGGTAATTTTTCTGGGAAAAAATGTCTTATGACAGAGATACGGTATATAAGAACAGGTACATGTTTAGGAAAAAACTGAATTCAGATCACACAAATTTCAATAGTTAAGATGAAAAAGATTCATTATATTGATATTACAGTATGCAGTATATTGGCCCTTGATTCCTGGATCACAACTGGATGATTTGTTTCTCTGTAGAATAATTGAAGATATCTGGAATCAGCTTGTTCTTGGATATCCACCAACTTTACAAACAGTTTCATAGCTTGCCTCACTCAGAGAAAATTCTAATGGCTACCATAGTTAATGGGGACAGGGTGCTGGAGAGAAGTCTAAAACATGCTGTCACTATCTGCTGGGCACACAGGCACTCTATGATATTTAGAAAAACGTAACAAGATAAACACCGTAATTGGGTCTGTGTTAACAGCTCAAAATTAAGGAACAAATTAAAACGGTGTTGGAGGCCTCTGTAAAAAGTTAATTTGATAAGTGAATGTAAAGCACTAGGTAGGGTAGGGAGTAATGACTCAACTACGGGCTGCAAGATTGCAAAAGCCCGTGTCTGGCCAAAAGGGCCAGGCAATCAAAAAAAAAAAAGGAGTAATGACGGTTTCTCTTAAAGGTATGTTGGAAAAGGTACAACCGACTGATATTTGATAGAATTTAAAAAAAGAAAATTAATAGTGTCATAAATTTTACTTTATCCAAAGAAAGATCACTTAAAGGGTAAAATAATGGTACAAACAGTTATCCCTTGCATTAAAAGAATAAAAGCAGTTGGAGTTATGGGGGAGCTGCTTTAAGATATTAGTAATACTCTGCTGTAAATATTCTTCGATTTTAGAAGCAGAGACGTAACATGGATTTTTACACAAAACTGTATCCTTAAAAGGTCTTGAAATAATGACAAAGACCATAAAATTAGCATTTAATCGCTCGCTAAAGAATACAAGTATTGCCAAAATATAAAGAACTTATAACCCGTTTTTAGGTATATCAATCAAGGAAGAATTAACATCAATACTGTATCTAGTAATTAAATTTTATTTCCCTTTGTAATTTGCCATCGAAAATGCCTAGGGCAAAAATCTCAAGACAGTTCAGTGAAGCAAAAAAGTGGCTTTTGTAGCCTAAACTCTTGGAAAAATTATTTGAAGAATTGTAGTAAGAATGGAAATTTAAAACATTCAATTATATTCTGTAACCTAATATAAACAGTTGGTGATTTCTAATATTATTATTATTATTATTATTATTGTTATTGTTATTGCTATTATTTACTAAGCTATAACCTTAGTTGCAAAAGCAGGATGCTATAAGCCCATGGGCTCCAACAGGGAAAATAGCCCAGTGAAGAAAGGAAAGAAACTACAAGAGATGTTCAAGAATAATAACATTAAAATAAAGCTTTCATATATAAATCTTAAAAACTTCAAAATAACAAACGGAACTGAAATAAGATAGAATAGTGTACCCTCAAGCAAGAGAACTCTACCCCAAAGACAGTGGAAGACCATGGTACAGAGGCTATGGCACACACACACACACACTCTCTCTCTCACTTTTTTTTTTTTTCGAATCGCTGCTTTGCTCATTTCACCACATTTGATAAATATCTTGAAGCATAACACTACCATTAGATATTCGTATTATAATACACTATTAATAAAATAAAAAACTATATACTGTATCTCTACATTTAACTGCAGTAATATTATTAGATATTTGACTATAATACTAATGATGACTGTAGCAAACACTCTGTAGCAAAATTTTAAGCTCGTGTAGCAAAACCACATTTTAAAAGGTGAAAGAAAGGAGATTTTTTTAAACATAGTGAATTGTTGACCTTGTTATCTTATATTTTTTTGGTGGGATCATGCCTTTCTCATCCAGCCACATTGAATTGCTGACCATGTCGTCTTATGTTTCTTTTTGGAGGGATCATACCTTCTCATCCAGTTACTGTGAATTGCTGACCATGTCTTATTATATTTCTTTTTGGGGGATCATACCTTTCTCATCCAGCCACAGTGAATTCCTGACGATGTCTTCTTATATTTCTTTTTGGGGGATCATACCTTTCTTATCCAGCTACAGTGAATTGATAACCATGTCCTCTTATATTTCTTTTTGGGGGACCATACCTTTCTCATCCAGCTACAGCGAATTGTTGACCATTTCTTATAATTGGGGGGGGAATCATACCTTTCTCTTCCAGTTACTTGGGTAATTTTGGTGTGACTTGATATTTTACTTGAATATAGATTTAGGGATTTGAAGACCACTATTAGTAATCTAGCATTATAGGGAATATAGTCCTTGTTTAAAGTTGTAGCAAGTTGTTTCAGCAAACGGTTATTTCTACTTCATATTTTAGGCTTGGTAGGAAATTTTGAATAACTCTTGTACTGTGGACCATAGAAAGTAGAAGATAGTGTATGTATAAAAGTACCAGTGTGTCATACTGGATTATTGACTTGAATCAGGAAATATGGTGTTGGTATGATCAAGGGAAATTGAAGTTTGTTCATACTGTATTATGATTGGTAATTAGCCACAGAACTTGTTGGGTAATTAAAAGACCAGCTCACTTTCAAACCTCAAATGATACAGAAAAATACTTTTTGTGCCCCCATTTTCATTTAGTTTACCTGCTTGTGCATATTATTTGCATCGTGATGCTTGGCATGAGATATTTGAAATATGGAATCTGCTGTATATTTTAGCTTTGAATCATATGTTTTCTGGAAACCTATTTGTAATAGATGTTATCCTGACTGTAGTCAATTTTTTGTTAATACAGAACTTGAAAAAAATGTAAGGTTTAATTCAAAGAAAGATAGATTTGACCTACATTATTGTATTACAAGCTCCCCTTCCCAAACTAATTTCATATGTTTCATTGCAATCTCATTCGTCATATATAATGACTTATTTCCATTGATGAAGAAGTTCTGGTAACAATGACTTCTATCTTCCAAGATTTATAGGCCTATACTCCTCATGCCCAATCCTGTAAAGGTCGACCCCTTCACTCATTTTTTCTGACTTTCTAGGAATGCTTTTGTAAGTTTTTGTTTTGGTACCTTCACTTTATTTCATTTCCCATACCGTCTAATCAATTTTTGTGTAATCCGTGCTACTATGTTAGCTGTTTTTTTGTAAGTGTATAGTTTAGAACTGGTGTATTCACCTTCTACATTGGGTTATTGAGCGTACCGTTTCTTATTCAATGTAATGTATTTATTTCAGTTAATGGAGTTATTTATCAATTAAGAAATATTTCATTTTCCCCTGCAGGGCTGTGGGTCGTGTAAAACTGTTACTATGATTTTGCAGTTATTATTGCTGTTCAATTTCCTTTTTTTGTTTGTCAGAATATTGTTATTCTTTCACAGTATCAAATCATCAGGTCTTGAGATACAGTAGTACCTTGGTTTACGAGTTTAATCCATTCTGGGAGCAATCTCACAACCCAAAATACTTGTAAACCAAAACAATTTTTGTCATAAGAAATAAAGGAAAACCCCTCTTGCATTCCACATATCGATAAATACACATTCACTAAACTCATTTTTAAAGATTTGTAATGTTATTTAAGTTTTTGAAAACTGCACAGTTAATTATTATTGTTTGTTCCCAGGACCAAGCTCTTGAGTGCTAGGAAGAAATATGTTTTCAAATCGCTATAGCAACCATAATATTCGAGCTATAACATTCATTTGTGTTTTTTTTTTAAATCGTTATATTTTAGGACAGAAAAACCAAAATTGCAATAGAATATTTATCTATAATAAATTTTGTGATGTGCGGCAAAAAAATGCTACTTACGCATACAATGATATTTGTAAAAAGAAAAATACTGTAATACAATACTGTAATCCCTCTTCATATTGCAGTTCACCTATCGCTTTGTCAATACATTGCAGATTTATAAATATAATTTTTTATATGTAAATATATATTGGGGGCTTCTAAGGGCAAATACGTTTTAAGTTTTTTATATTTTAATAATTTTTTTAATTGTCAATTTTTGGCTGAGAATTAATGAAATAAATTACAGTAATACCGCATATGTATCTCGTGTATCATGCAAGATCCATTTTTTCTTGGGAGACCAAATTATAATGAAATAACCTTTTTTTTCTCTATCTCTTTATCCTAACTTCTTGTGCAATAAGTTAAAAAAACTAAAAGATAATAATAAAAGTATCATTAAAGGCCACTCATGAATGGCAGAGGCAAGGGACAGTGACATTGCCTATGAAGTAGGACAATAGTCTCTAGAGACCGACCATACAATATATGATCAGCGCCCAAGCCCCTTTTCCACCCAAACTAGGACCAAGGAGGGCCAGGTAATGGCTGCAGATGACTTGGCAGATAGACCTATAGGCTCCCCCAAACCCACATACCCTTAGCTTACAAGAATGGTGAGGTTGCAGCGACCAAAGAAACTATTGAGTTTGAGCAGGACTCGAACCCCAGTCTAGCACTCACTAGGCAAGGACAGCATCACCAGGCCACCACAACACCCCTAAATGCATACAGCTATAAACGACCAAACGTAGATCAGATGACTTAAGAACAACCAATTTGGATAATAACAGCTTTTTTGCTTGAATTTTAACTTTTGTATGATATTAAGCAATCACTTTTGTTGCAAATAACGTTAAGTAGAATATGACTGGTATATTATTATATACCTTTTCGGTTTATGACAAGGCAAACCAAAATACAGTACACAAAAACTACCTAAAGATTTGGAAGAAAGTCAGTAATTTCATGAGCTTTGTAATCAAGCATCGTAAAGGTAAAAAATTATAATATTATAGGTACCATATGAAATTAAATTTTCAATAAATATTTCAAAAATATATATATTCTGGGATGTGTATTATGTCCATTGGTCTTCGGGGGTGAAGACTTTGAGGACGTATGCGTATATCACGTTCGCCAGTCGTCAAAGAGTTGAGGAGCAAATTCTAACCCAAACATCAGAAATAAGTGAATCACTTAATTTATGCTTTTTGGACACCTTTTTTCTACTGTTACGTTTAACTTTCGCCAGGAACTTATCTAGAGACTGCTATCATCTTTTCTTTATGATTGTATGGAAATGCATCACTTTGTCGGTAAAGATTTTCGTTGCTTGGTTTGCCAAAGCCTAGTCTGGGTGATGTGTCTACATTATTTTTAAGTTTTTCCATATTCTTAACATTTCCCTAATTGCACTTGAAGCAAGAAGTTTGTTCCTCTGTGTACCTCTACATCCTCACAACGCATTGTTGCTCCTCATTCAACTCCATCACCTCCATGGTCATCAGCTGCTTGCTATGCTTGTCTAGAAAATCATTGATGTCATCCTTGTCCACCTTCAACCCCATTGTCTTACTAAGGACTTAGTATTATCATCAACTACCTCCTAGATGGGTTGAAATCCCTCTAATTATATTCAGCAATGCGTTCAACCCACAGTTCCCTCCATGCAGAATTGAGGGATCTCTTGATGACCCCCTTCCCTGGCATTATCATTCATTTGAGGCAGCTGACAGTGTGGAGTCTCCAAAATTCGTAGGGTGAGCTTGGTCCTTTTGATGACCTTGAAGCATTGCTGAAACATTGCCTTAAAATAAAACTGAAATTTTCAGATCATCTGCTGATCCATTAGTTTGGAATATTGGAGTGGTGTTGGATTCCAAAAACTTTATTTGAATTAATTTAAATTCCTTCATTGGCCATCTTCAATGGCTAAAAGGTGGACCGGAGTATTGTCCATGAGCAACAAGGTTAAGAGTGGGAGGTTTCTTCTTCATTAAGTACTTTTCAACCTCGGGATAAAACACTTCATTGGCCAGTTCCACAAACAAGATGTGAGTTGGCCAAATCTTGTCTAACCTTTTGACCTCCACATAACTTTCAGTTGCTTCTTTTGCACCTTGCACTATTTAAAGGCTTGTGGATTCTCTGTGTGATACGTGTGGAGAGTTTTTTTTTTTTGCAATTGCTGCTGGTATTAACACGGAACAGCGTGTTAGTCGTCTTTTATGGGTTTGTGACCAAATGATTTCTTTTCTTCTGCAGTAATGAAGGTCGTGGATATCATATTAAAGTAAAAGGACCAGTCTTTTCTCAGTTAAACACATGCTGTGCCATGTAAGACTCAGAATCCACAAACTTTATAAATTATACAACAAATGTCTCTGCTGCCTTAACTTCAGAACTTGAAATTTCACCTTATCGCACAGCACAAGGGATGCCGGTTCTTCTATTGAAATTTTGAAACTGACCATGGCTCACTGAATATTTCTTTTTTCTGCCTGCTGACATACTGGGCTTCCTTTTAAAAAGGTTAACATAAAATACCTTTCTTTTTCCACAAATAATGTTCTGCTAACCAATTCTCATTGAATCAGATTCAGTTCCTTTGGTCACTGCAACCTTACTATCCTTGTGAGGTAAGGATGGGGGTTTTGTGAGCCTATAGGTCTGTCTACTGAGTCATCAACAGCCATTGCCATGCCCTCCTTGGTCCTGGCTATATATGGTCAGTCTGTAGGTCATTGTCCTGCTTGAAAGAGCAATGTCACTGTCCCTTGCCTCTGCCATTCATGAGGAGTTTTTAAGCCTTTAAAGAAACTAAGTTTTTATTATTATAAAGAATCCATGAACGTTGTTTTGTCAAATATCAACAGTACCCCTTTTGCATCAACAATTGCTTTGATTTTTTCCTTTTTTTCTCAAATTTTAGAAAATGCGGATGGTGTATGATTCTACATTTCTGCCAGGTCTGCCCCACACATACCTTGATCATGCGTCTTGATAATTTATTTTTTCACTTCTACAGTAATTTTCATATACAGTACCATCTTTCTTGATCATCTTGGGTGCAATTTTATAGATGCTGTACTGTACTGCTCTTGTTAACTTGACGGTGAACAATATCAATCAATTCAATAAAGAACATGGGGTTACAACTCTACAATGAGCAATTCCAAAGATACTCGCAAGATAACTATTGGTGATACTGGCACGAGTGGTGCTCGAAAGTGAAAAAGTGAGGGTAGGGTGAAACAAGATTATATGAAAATCCCTTGAACAATGCGTGGGTGGTGTATGGGTACTACATGTCTGCTTTTATGCCCATCATGTGCTAGTCTCATTAGTACTTGACCACAAAAAAATGCTTATATTTAGGGAAATCTTTGCTTGCAAGCTGATACATTGCTCGTTAACTGCTTTGGATTTTTATGCTTGCACATAGTCATTCCTAAACCGAGGTACTACTGTTGTAACAATTAGATTAGTGACAACCATCCAGCAGTTCTGCTAATATCCCTGTCTGACCGTCAAGTTTGTTCAATTATGATCAGTTTTCTAGTGTCCATTTAAGTATCTGGTGCCTTGTTGTTCCATCAGGATCCAATCTATGTACAGTAGTTTCAGCTCACCAATCTGGAGGATTGATAGGTGAGAAGTCCCCAGTCCCAGCAACAGAGGACATCTTACCAGTCCCAGCAACAGAGGACATCTTACCAGTCCCAGCAACAGAGGACATCTTACCAGTCCCTTGATGATGGCAATATGGATCACTTATAACAAGAGTTTTTGTGGTTCCCCTGGGTCCAAAAGTTCAGATGTTCTCAGACATTAATCATGAATATGGTCTTAAAAGGAGTAGGTTCTTCATACATACACTTACATACATATACCGAGGCACTTCCCCCAATTTTGGGGGGTAGCCGACATCAACAAATGAAACAAAACAAAAAGGGGAACTCTACTCTCTACGTTCCTCCCAGCCTGACAAGGGACTCAACCGAGTTCAGCTGGTACTGCTAGGGTGCCACAGCCCACCCTCCCCCGTTATCCACCATATTAACTTTTAAAGCTCAAAGCCATGTTTTTCATATCTGAAAGAATAGAGTTGAAATATTTTTTAACATAACTAACACTTATGCTTTCTTGAAAGCTCAAGAAAACTCCCACTTACAAAATTTTGTCAGTTGGCCTAGGAAGTCTTGATGTGGGTGTAAGAACTTGATGTAGATCTCATTGTTACACTTGTTTAGTGATCTAAAATGGTGTCACAGATGCCCCCTGAATAGTTCCAAGCTATTTTAGTAGAGTGGTCTATTCCAGTTATGGAACATTTTGCATTTTGGCTTTCCCCTTATAGTTTATATGATTGTTAGAACTGTGGTGAATAAAACCAAGTACTGTATAACACAAACAGAGTTTTGCATACAAACCTGTTAATCATACAATGAACATTATCCACCCAGCACACAAGTTCTGCTGTCCTATGCATAGTTTATAAAAATGTCCGGTAATTCATTCACAGATAGTACCAAGGGTTCTAAGAGACCATGCATCATAATGCATGGTAAAATTGAGTGTGGTGTCATTATATTCTGTCTATGATTAAAGGGTTTTATAGATTTTTTGAAATATTTTATATGATGCGAGTAGTTGAACCAACATGCTAGTATGGTAGTTTTATACACAACTAGGGTGGTGTGGTGGGTTGTTGTGGAGGAAGGCTGTCTAGGGCTTGTAAGATTACATAAGATTTAATTAAAGATGTTCAAATTAAATTTTTTTTTGCATTTTGAATTTTTCTACAACATTGCTTATAATTTCATATTTTTTTCTGTGTAAGTTTTATGGCATGCCTTTAATAATTTTTAGGCACTTGCAACCCAATTAGATATAAGGATAAGATTTGAATGGACTAATGCTACTTATGAAACTTATTTATTCAAGTACTCCTTGCTAATTTTTGTTTTATTTTTCTTTGTTGTATAATTAAGGGTTCATGAATTTGGATGTTTTGGGAGTTTCACTTGGCCTCTACTGGTGACTGTGTGCAGTAGAACAAGTCTGAACAGAATATCCCATAATTTGAGATTATGTTCCACTACAGAATTCCTTAGTAATTATCAATTTTGATAAACAAATACCAAATGCCAACTTATTATTTTAAAAATTTTACAATTAATCAATGAACATTACTGTAGTTTGATGAGGCAGAGTAATTTAGTTACAAACAGAAATACCTTGAGTGTTACTTGTAGTACTTATTGACAAAATAATCTGTAGATAACTCACAATTAATTTTAGTTTATTTTCTTGTATGTTGAGTGGGTCATGTTTTTACTCTTAAGATTAACATGAAAGTGCTGTTATAGTGGACCCATAATGATGGAGTGGCATCAGTAGCACTGAACTGTTGAAGAGTATTAGGCTGACTTTGTTTAGATGGTATGAGTCCTTTTACTTTGCATGTTGTGTTTTTAACTGTCCAACATCTTCCTGCTGTGAATCTAGAATCCTTACATAGAAAGAATAGTTTTAATTAAATGCTTCAGGAGTCATTACTAATTTGGACATTCTGTATTCCTGGTAAATAACTTCAAGGAAACTGGTATTTAGGTGTAGCAAAGAAGTGATTGTTCAAGGTTAAAGGAGTTGACTTCAAATCTTTTTAGGCTTTAACTTTTACAGGGAGAAAATGTGTTGAAACTACAACCAGACTGAAGTTGAATAAAAAGTTTCAACTGTGTTGTATTGTTCCAGATAAGAATCAAAGTTGATCAGTATTATTTAAGTGGGTGGGTTTTTAGCCAAGTTCACACAAGTCTTCTTGGAAGTAAAAGACTAGAATATGAAAGTTTTTGTTGTCTTCAAAAATCAAATTAAACTCTGTGAACTGATTTTAGAATCTATTTTTGTTTACCAAGGGTTGGTATTAAAGTACTTACATCTCATTGTTTGATAACTTTATTTGTATAAGTGGTTCAGAAACAGGGCATAGAGTGAAGAATGAATTTGTAAGGTATGGGGTTACAAGAATGTCATAAATTTGAATGCCTCCTTAGTAATGTAATGTATTTTGGGTGTATCTTACTGTAAGGATTCTGTTTCCTTTTCCTTTTAATTGTTATATATTTAGCCTCTTTAGTAGTTTGTTCTCCCTCTTTCAGGGTGATGACATTGGTTGGTGTTTACCTATTTTCCAGGACAACGATGCTGGATGGGGTGAGGATGAGAAGGAACTGGAGACAAAACGTTACTTTAGGGCAGAGTACTTCACAGAAGAGGAAACCAACCAAAAAAGTAAAGAAACTTATTTTGGGTGAAAGATAACAAAGTGCTATACCAAACTTCTATAATTATATACTCAAGTGATTTCCTTACAGTAATTTTTGGTAGTATTTCAAGATATGTTCTGCTCTTTTACCTGTATCTTTATATTTATATAGAAAAAAAATGTGAAAATTGAAATTGGAAAATACATTACTTGAAATTGCCTGATGAATATACATTTAAATGGTTTCTGGACATTCTTTTGATGCTTTATTTTTGTTTTAATGTACACTACAGTGTTTTGATATTCAGCAAGCTCTTTGAAAATATATTTTGCTAGTCAGATTTTTTGGGGGGAAGGATGAAATTTTCAGCAGCCACTTTCTCATAGAAGTGGTAGATGAGTTAGGTCTTAATTTGATATCTCATTGAATCAAAGAAAATTAATTATTTTTTTAAATGACCTTTTAAATTTGCAATTATGTTGTTCTTTTTTACATACAGTACTGTACTGTACATTTTAGGCCTAATATGAAATGTTTTCACATATTTCAATGTGCGAAAAACATCCTAACTTTTGGTTCAAATATATATTGATTATATTCAAGTAGATGAAATGCTCTTTTATCCCTTGGTTCGCTTAAAAGTTTAGAGCTATTAGTATACAGTATTATGCTTTTAATTTCGCTATGAAAAGTCACTCTGTGAAATATTATCATGCTTATTAACCTCCTTTTCAGTGTTAAGAGTGCATGTCGACAAAAGAATCACTATGGGACAACTCAAAAAGGAAATGCAGAAGTGGGTTGGTGTGTCAAGTGAACATTTCAAGCTCTTCAAAATATACTCTAATAGGTCAGTATACTTGAATGGTTTTTTGAAATTATACTATTTCCACGAATCTTACTTTTGAATCGTAGGCCATTGATTCACGTCATGAATAAAAAGGGGACTGTAAATTTCTCCCACTGCAATTTTGCTTTGCATTTAATTTACGGGGGTATCCAGAAAACTCTATTAATTTTCTCTACTTATTTTTCAATATGACACAGTTGGGCATACAACTTGGAGCTTCAAACTCTTATTTGAGATAGTGCCCAGAGAAGAAATGGGGCTGAGTTACTTAAGTTTTCATGACCAGCCACATGTTAACTATAATAATGGCATAAATGTAGTATAAAAAGAAAGTTTTCTAAAGTTTTTTCATTTAATAAACTTAAGCAACAATTTAGTTGATTTTTTTATATGATGGTGAGCGTGGTTCATTGTAGGTATGACATATGTACTCAGGGTTGCTATCTAATGATCAAAAAGTGCGCTGTGCATCCTTTATGAAGTACCGAATAGAAAATTTTGGAATATTCAGTGCAAGAATTTAAGAAGACTCATCAAAATGCTAAAGGCCTAAGATTCAGATAGAATAAAATGTTAACATGGATAAATGCTCTTAATCTAACAGAACTGGTTCTGAGAAGAGTCCAGTTCTGCCAACGAAGACAGCCTGTCTTTCTCTCTGGTATGCTTGGTTCAGTTATCAGATTGCACTTTTGTGCTATCAGGCAGGATAGAGGAGCATCCACCAAATTGTCAACCTTCCCTTTGTCCAAATGCATAGCGTTTCTAGTTAAAAGATTGATCACAAAGGCTCAAAAATTTGCTTCCAAGTCAGAGGAGAAATTTGTAAGTTAGAGGTGGGATATTAGTAGGGCAGTTACACCACTGAAATTCTGGAGGAACTGTCTTTAGAAGGAGTTTTTGAAGCAGATATCGGCTTATCAACACGGTATTTGCCAAGCAATATCTTGAAAAACCTTGATTTTCCTATCAAGATTACTGGGCTTTAGTTGCCATAGTAGTAGAGGAGGATATATTTAAATAAGAGTTTATTTTCTATTAGTTTTATTAATGGATGAATTAGAGATATTTTAAAACTTAGTTGTAAGGGTTTTGTACTGATGCACCACTAAAAGGTGATTGTGGTGTATAAAAGCATGTTTTATTTTACTACTATAAATTTCCTATCTCTTTCTTTGATGACCCACTTCCATCAGAAAAAGAGTCAGTTCTATGAACATCAGATGAGGTTCTTAGAAATAATTGGAATTTTAATTGAATGTTCATAACTACCCTCCTCTCCACTGGCTAGGTCAAGAGGGTAGAATATTAGTTTTAAAGTCGAAACAGGGTTAAGGTGACTTTAACTTCTAGATGTTGTCCAGGAAAATGTGAATACTTCAAATTATGAAAATGGATTCTTTAGTGTTTTGGGGTAATGACGATGTTGAGTTTGCTTTGGGGATAAAACTATATGAAAATCATGTTAGTATAGAAATGCAAAATTTTATTATTAAAATTCAATATCTTATATTTATTCAACAGCCAAGAATTTGAGTGCACAAGGATGACAGAGACTCTAGCATCATATGGTGACAATACAAGATTGAATGTAAGGTTGGGCAGAGCTTTATTACCTGGTGAGCAGAGAGGCAAAGTGTATCTTTTGGAGCCAGATAATATTGATGATGTAAGTTTATGAATTTATCCATGGTTTATTTCTTTATGTATACCTAACAGTTCATTTTGTAAGTTATTTTCAACACTAAAGTTACATATTTATATTAAGTGAATGTCCTTTAGTAACTCAGTGGTATGATTACAAAATGCATTCATGATTTTAATAATGAATTATCATTAATTTATGATTCCAAATTATTTACAAATCTATGATCGTGATTTAATTTTTCAGCCTGCTCGCTTCCTTATTGACTGGGTTGTCACTAAGGGTGAATCCATTGGTAATGCTAAGAGAGCAATAGTCAAAGAGGTAAATACTAGATGTAACATGACTCTTACTCCAGAACTCGTCCGTTTACGTAAAAAGAGTTGGAAAAATCCTCAAGCCATTTATTTGGATGACCAGAAGTTTGATGATGACATATCCTTATATTCCAATTGGGAACTCTTCTTGCAGGTAGGTTTGCTACAGTTTATGTTGACTTTTTTCTATACCACATAACAAAGTTCCCAACTATATGGCTGTTATTGGTTACAAAAGCTGGCAAGAACCTTGGTTAAAATTGATGGATTGGGAAAAACTTAGTTTGTTACTTAAAATGTCAAGACAAATGAGATATCTTGAATGCACATGGGTGTTTTTAAATACTAGATTAAATCTCAATTCACAGTGTAGATATGTTTCATCACACATTCATTAATTATAATTACTGCACTATGTGTGCTCTTTCATGGTCACAAATCTTTCCAGGTTCAGTAGTCTTGTTCAACCAACAGAAGCAGAATAGTAGTTTCGTTATGTATATATGATCTAGATCAGAGGTCCCCTATGTGTGGTATACCCATCCCTTGGGTGTACATGAAAGTTTTTCCAGTGTTATACCACTTACGGGCAATATATGAAATATGCATTTCTTAACGAAAGCTCTACTTTTATGAACCTTTGTATAATAAATTAATAATACCAAAACTTAATGTACAAGTATCAAGCCCAATCTGAACAGTTGTGTGATGTTTTGAAGGATTATAACTTTTGAGATATCACTCCACTCGCTGAGATAGGGTCTTTATGAATAGGTTTTTGGCATGAAATATTCTATAATTTCTGTAGAACAGAAAAGATAATTTTTAAAAAGTTTCAGATTAATTAATGGTTGAATGTTTCAAATACAGTTGCCAGTCTTATGTAGACTCAACTACTAGCACTTCTTAATATCTATCAAGTTGGTAGACTGGATCCTTATATTCCTCCACTTTCTGAAGTAGTTTATCAACTTCTCTTTGGCTATAATTTTGAGTGAAATATCTTAATTCCTGAAGATTATTTAAAAAAAACTTTAAATGCTGAATCATTTAAATTTTTTTTTAAATAATGCACTGTTGAATCGTGTTTATTGACAGCAAGTCAGACTTGTGTAGGCTAAGCCCCTAGTGCATTATGAATTTTCATTAGCAGTTTTTAAGTACATAGGTGCTAGTACCTCTGCTGCTAAAATGGATCCCCGGCCTAGCGCAGGCACAAATGAATCTGTTATTAGTAAATAGAAGGCTGCCACCTTACTGCCCACTGTCTAGTAATATCAAGAGAATAAGACGTTAGCTATGTCTTAGAGACCGAAGACAAAAGCAGGTACAGTGTACTCAAAATGAGGTTATCACCACTCACCACTAGATTATCTCAATAGCCTTAGAAGGAAGAAATGGAGAATTTTCAGTTTATTGAGGGTAAGTGTCGATATAAGTCAAGCTTGAAGAGAAGCAATATGAACATCAGGTGAGCATAGAAATAAGTTTTATTAAGATATCATTTTACCTTCTAATACATATATCCTGTTAAGATGAAAAATTTTTAGCCAATATCTGAATTACATAACATAGTCTGTACAAACACAAAGACAACAGAAGTGGTGATTATTGGTACTTACAAACATTGTCTGAATGAGAGCTGAAATATGGGTTTGCCAATGAGGATATTTAATCAGTTTGTTGCCATATTCAGTACGTATACCAAGAAAATATAACTCTGCCTCGTAGGAATTGCACATATGTCAGTATAAACGCCAGCAAGGAACCGATGTGACTGCTCATTTATATCAATAAGTAGGGGTTAATTATGAATTTTTTATTTTCGAAATGCTAAAAATAATTTAATATACAATCCTGACTATTGATGAATTGTTACATTTCCTTTTGATAACATTGTCATAGTATATTATTATTATTCAGTGATGTTCACAAGTACAGTTATTGGAAATGGAAAATAAAGAAATGTGTTAGACAGATGTGCAGTATTTAAGATTTTGTTTATAGTGTACCCTTTAAACTACTTCATTATGATTTACTTTTACACAGAAAAAAAAACTTTTGCTATGATATGAAACAATAACAGTAAAATCATTAAAAGATCTTGATGTAAAGCTAATATATACGATACTATACAATTCATTATTGTCTCGATAGCTTTGGATGTTTGGTAACATAAGCTAGTCTAATATTATAAACTAAATTGGAGAAAATGCACTTGTAAACTATTTCCAAACATAGGAATACAGTATTCTTGAAAGGCAATCTTCTTCATCTCAGCTTTAACCCATTTCTATATAGGGTTGCCATTATTAATGAGTCATCTCCATTGATTTCTGTTCTGTGCTTCATTTTCCTCTAATCCTCCTCTGTCAAGAGAACCCCTTCCTTTTCCAAGGTACCTCAACAGTTTGCCCAAAGTCCATATTTTGAAGATAGAAATTGCAAGTCTTTGATCTTGCCTCAGGGTTTTATAACAGGCTGTACCTAGTGCCTAATGTATGGGGGTTGGAAGCCAGTTCTGGATGTCTTGATTATGACCAGGTATACAGTTATAACCATGTTTTTTTAAGGAAACTCCTACGGGCCTGGGGTCAGTAAAGAAAGGAGAATGGATGTTTTGATAGACTTGCTTACATTCATGTTACAATTCATCCATGATAAAAAGCTCAAGAATATTTCAATTCAATGCCTGCGCTTTGGACTCTGTACTGCTCCTCAAGTATTCACTGGAGTGATGGCGGAAATTTCAAATGAATCTGATTTCTGTTGTATCAAAACAACTAATTAATTTTGAACGCATCTTTTGAAAATGTTCAACTTCAGGTTTCTTTGCTCAAGTTATTGAGAAGGTTGAGAGTCCTTGTCAATATGGAGACGTCTCTTCTACTTCTGACTTGAAAGAATTTTTATTTTGGAATGATAATAGCAACAGCTCCCTTTTGAAGTTTTCTATCAGAAAAGAGGATGCACTTTATTTCATTTGTGGAAGAAGTTCAAGCAGATGAAAGTACTGCTGGTTCTTATGTGGGTGAGATGAGGCTATTAGGGATCATAGCATCTCTTGAAAAGATTGTTTCAGTGGATCAGGAAATGAGTGATTTCCAGTTACTGTACATCTTAATCATCATTGGAATGGGACTTCCAATCTATACACAATTTGCATATCAACAAAGCAGAAACAGCTAACACTGTTAGAATGGTGGAAGACCCCTTATCGTTTGGGTTTGGGAGTCATTTAAAGTAAAGATTTCAAACGTCGTTTCATATATGCTTCCCAAGAAGAGTTTGGTGCAACCATAAATTATCTTCATCTGTTGGGCAAGTTGTCAGTGAAGGAATCAGCTCTACGTATCAGTTGTTTGGAACTCTTAGTTGTTCTCAGGGGCTTTCAGGCTTGTGTCTCTAGCGATGGGGAAGTGCGAGATGGTGTTTTCAGACATTTACGTTCAAAAGTTGAGGGAAACCAGGTTTGAATCCTTTCTCTATATAGCAGAAGTACTCTTATAACTGACAGATCTTAGGGGAATAATTCTTCTACTTTAGGTTATTTCAGGGAGCATGAACATATTAGCAGATCAGCTAATTAGGAAACAATGTAGAAAGTAATCCCTTGCCATATGGCGGTTAACCTATCGCTCCCTCAGTACATTGCAGATTTATAAATACTGTACGTGTATATGTAAATCTACAAGGTTTGACTCTACTTTATACCACAGGTTTCTGTGGGCAGGTAAGTATTATATTATTATTTTAGTATTTTTTATTGGAGACAGAATTTTCTAGGACCAAATGTTCTGGGACTGAATCTTCTGATCAAAAGTTACTTCTTTTTTTTTTTTTTTTTTTTTTTTTTTTTTTTGAAACAATGTGAATTAATGGTTTGGATGTTGTTACAGGTATTGGAAGGTCCTGAAACCAAAAGTCATAATATCGATGAGGTGGCATTGTTTGTTCGAAGATGGAAACCTTCAACTTATACCTTGGATCCACTTAAAGAGGTTATCATTCCTAAGCCTACTATGGAGGAACTTAAGGAAAAGGTTTGATAATACAACCATATTTATTTCCTTATTTACTTAGTATCCTAATTTTTTCATGTTTTATATTTCTAGTGAATGGGTTATATGGTAGTGGTCATCTGTTAATCATGTTTATGTATATTTATAAGCAAAATAAGTAATTCTTTACTGTATTTTATGGTATATGTGAAAGTACTTTGTATCAATTTTTTTTTTATAACTATGATCTCTATCATCCTTAGATGTTTACTCTTTGTTCTTGTTTTTTATCAGCTATCAGAATTGTCGGGCATCGATGTTGAGAATGTAGAAGTTGCCAAGGGTAAGGGGACATTCCCATGCGACATGTCGGTATTAGACATATCAGATGAACTTGACTGGACGCCCCGTGTTGGTCAGTTGAACCAGCGACCGCTTTATATTCTAGATGATGGTGCTATGATGTATTTCAGGTAATGTCTTATTTATATATTTGCGAACAACATACTTTATTTTATAAGTATATGGTATTTCAGAAAACCTGCCTATTTCCAGTCATTACATTAGGAGACTCGCAGTTGCAAAATTCTGTGTTTAGTGGCAATATACACTCCAGGATGTTTTATTACTTGTAAATATTCCCTAAAAACTGTAATTATTTACACCAATGCCTCAGTATACGAATCTTCGACAAACAAATTTTCAACGATACAAATGAAATAATTTTGTCCCTTGCTTCAATTCACAACAAAACTTCAAGGTTACAAATTTTTTTATCAATAATTTGGAATTTGAGAAAGCTGTCGAAAACGAGTGAAAATATGAAAAACCGTATATACAACTTTATGTAATTCCCGAGTTTATAGTAAGTGCAAGATGGTGTATTCATTTTATGAAAAGGTAAACCAAATTGCACAAAAACTACTTAATGAATTAAGAAGGAAAATTTGTAATTTAGTGAGCTGTATAATCAAACACCACAAACTTAACTAGAAATTATAATGCAAAAGAAACGAGGGGAACATGCCTTTTTTAAGGCAAATGTTTTGATCATATGTTAGTCTTTGCATGATCTTTCATAGACCCTGATACCATGATAGTGACATTTAACACACAGGGCTATGACCCATTATACCTTGTCACTTTGAGTCACGGAATACAAGGACATGATGCGCCATTTCTTCCCTTATCGGACTGTGCATCTTTGTCCTGGGTGGTTGCCAGCCAGGTGGCCAATGGGACTTCCTCCCTCCTAAGAAAGACTTCTCTTTTAAATGGCAAAGGTTTGTTTTTGCGTAGGAGCAAACCACAAATGTTAAAAATAATTTTTATTTTTCCTAGCTATACAAACCTGAATCATTTAATTATTTTGTATTTTCCCTTGCTATACAAACCCGAATCATTGTAACTTTTACTTCCTAACAACCTACAAGTCCCAACCAGTTACAATGGCATGCCCAGTGCAAGCCAGAGCCTGTCTACCAGATGCTTGGGTTAAGAATCGATCGCTACCATATTGGTTGCCAGATCTAGATAACTCTATAATTCTTCATTGGTAACCTCCAGCTCCCCCTTTTAAATGCAAGTACTTAGGTTTGTATAGCTAGAAATAATACAAATCAGTTTTGAAGTTTGTGATTTTTAAAAGATCCAAATTTTTAACTATTAAATCCTTTCCTTGAAGGTCTCATGACTAAAGTCTTTTTATTGTTGGCATTAGCTAAAGCTAAACACACCTAGGCTGCAAAGGCTATCTGTCAAGTAACTTTCGGGCAGCACAAGATATTTTGTCTCTTTTGTCTGCCTTCAAGAGGAAAAAAATCTTTTTAAGGCTAAGAGTATGCCTCAATTTTTTCTCATATCTTCTCTGAATTTGGATAAAAGCATTTTAGGAGTAAAGAGGTTTCTTTGTCCAATAAGAGCCATTCAGTATTATTTGGACAAAAAATTTGTTGGATTAAGGTCTCCCTATTACTTTATGATAAAAAATGCAATATCATTTATAATTAGAAATTTGATCACAATGTTTTCACCCTACAGTAATACCTTGAGATACAAATTTGATTCGTTCCATGACCACTGACGTATCTCAAAAAAATCGTATCTCAAAATAATTATTCCCATTTGAATTAAAAGAAACAGAATTAATCTGTTTCAAGGTAAGAAATTTACCCAAAACAAGCTCAAATTATGCTCAATTTACACTCAACAATCACTAAAGAAAGATAAATACAAAACAGTAAATTGATATATGATAATAAATGTTAATAAAAACAATAAAAAAAAATAGTTGTACTCACTGCCTAGGCGAGTGCTAGCGTACGGGATTCATGCAAGGAGGGAGGGAGAGAAGCAAGGCTACTATGCACACACAATAGCGATATGGTAGCTGTAGAAAGCGGCAAGATAAAAACATAAAACTTTGAATGAGCATACTGAATGCTTAATGTTTAAGGCTTTAAATTTTTAAGAATGAAGAGTTAAAAACAGTAAAAAAAAATAAATAGCTGTACTCACTACCTGGCGAGCGCTACAGCGTACGGGATGCATGCTAGGAGGAGGGAGGGAGAGAAGCAAGGCTACCACCTCACACACACACACGATATGGTAGCTGTAGAAAGCGGCAAGATTATACACAATTAAAAATATTGAATGAACTTACTAAATGCTTAATATTTGTCTTCACGTAACAGAAAGGATGAATCAAAAAAAGAAATAAAGAATAAAATTGTAACCAAATTACCATGGACACAGGTATGAGCAGCTAACGAAGGTGAGCCAGGAGGAGGAGGAGGCAGGGAGAGAGGGCTGAGACAGCATAGCCTAGCCTACGATACACATACACAGACATACACTTTTTTCCGTGCTTTGCATTTTGTATTTTTTTTTTGCTTTTAGCTTTTCCTTTTGCATTTTGTATTTTTTTTTTTCCTTAGATAGGCTAATCACTTCCACTATCACTTTTGGCCGTTTGGCCTTCTCACCTTCAACTCTTGGACTGCATGGTCGTTTTATAAAAAAAAACGAAGGGGTCTGCTTTTACCTCTTATTTTTTAAGTTGTTTCTGAAATGTGTTAGGCATATATCATTATAATAGGCACTCGCTCTCCCTGTATGCAATTTCTCAGAGTGTCTTTTTTTCAACAAAATCAGATGCTTTTTGCCACATGCCGAGGATCTCGCAAATTTCTCTTGAAATTAGCACCTCCTCTTCCTCGACCTCCTCACTGCCGAGTTCCTGCATCACCTCCATGTGGGCAACCTCCTGTAACTCCTTCAGCTCCTCCGTTGTCAGTTCTTCCGCATGTCTTCAACCAACTCCACAACATCTGCCTCATCTACCTCTAGCCCCAGGGAACGACCAATAGAAACTATTTCCTCTTCAACAGGTGGTTCTTGTGTTTGATTGAACCCCTCAAAGTCCTACTCTGCAACAACACTTGGCCATAGCTTTTTCCAGGATGAGTTCAAGGTTCTTCTGGTAACACCTTGCCAGGAAAGATCAATGAATTTAGGGCAGATTACGATAATATAATGGTCTTTCCAAAATTCTCTTAAAGTGAGGTTGGTGTTTTCAGTAACCTCGAAACACCATTTGAATAGGTGCTTTGTTTAGAGTTTTTTTAAATTTGATATCACTTGTTGGTCCATAGGCTGGAGGATAGATGTCGTGTTGGATGGCAGATACAACGCTTTAATGAAGTTATATTCATCCAAGATGTCATCCTCCCGGCCAGGAGCTTTGTCCAACAGGAGGAGACATTTAAGCGGGAGGCCATTTTCTGTTAAATATTTCTTAATAGCAGGACCAAAGGCTAGGTTCATCCACTCGATGAAGAACTGCCGTGTTACCCTGACCTTACTATTAGCACGCCACTTGACATGTAGCTTTTCTTTCAACACCTTATGGGCTTTAAAGGCTCTGGGATTCTCAGAGTGGTACACCAACAACAGCTTCACCTTACAATCGCCGGTAGTGTCGGCTCAAAGGACGAGAGTAAGCCTTCATAGGCTTATGTCTGGGAAGCTTCTTTTCCTCAGCGGTGATACAGGTCTTCCTTGGCATTTTTTTTTTCCAAAAAAGCCCTGTCTCATCCCAATTAAATACCTATTGAGGTATGTAGGCTTCCTGGGCAACAAGCGAAAGCGTTGAATAAATTCTTCAGCAGCGTTCACATCTGCACTTGCTGCTTTGCCATGCCTAACGACTAAGTGGATGCCAGTTCGTTTTTTTAAATTTTCGAACCAGCCACGGCTGGCTTTAAACTCATCTCTAGTGTCTTGCGATGACTCTCCTCCCGCCTCAGCTGCATCCCGTTTAATGGCATTGAAGATGACAACAGCAGTTTCAGAAATTATATTCCAGACTCTCCTAAGAAAGTAGTTCGAGGTAAGTATGTTAGGAAAAATACAAATTACTTAAAATTTGTGATTTTCTGTAAACGATTCACCAGCCAGTTCCTTTTCCTTTGTCCATGTCAAAAGTAGGCGCTCCATCTCATCATGCAAATGAGAACGCAACTTTGACATAACAGTTACGCCTTTATTGCGTCCTTTTGTTTGAGAATGGTGGATATGGTGGACGCATTGTGGCCAAATCACAGATTCTACACCTCGTTCATGCTTAACTATTATCTCATGCTTTATTTCCATGGAGATAATTTTCTTGTTTTTTTTTCTTATCCCCATCCTTATCCTTAGGACCCATGGTTTACATAATAAACGTTGATAAAATAAAGGAAAACCACGAGAATCGTAAACACCCAATAACACAATGTTTTCTATACGATGACAATGAACACAGTGGGAGAAAGAAGTTTAGGTAACCTCGGATGTCGAGTGAGCGTTCGGATTGACCCGGGTAGCCGAATAAACACTGCCACCTACCAATGGTGTCGTGTGGTTTTTGAAATCTTATGTTAAAAAAATTGTCGTATCTTAGGGCGTAAATATAGATACTGTACAATGTATCGCTGTATTTAAAAAAAATTGTATCTCAGTACATTATCTTCAAAAATAATTTCTTGCTTATATACTGTAGATTTCTAGGCTCTGGGGCCCATAGTGGCTGCAGAGCCGTAATCTAATTAACTTCTAGTTAAGTTGATCTTTAATGCCCTTATTTACAAGTATATGGGGTTTTAACAATTGATCTGGTATCAATCAAAGTATCATATAGATCAAGAAGTATAATTTAGACAAGCTACAGACCAGTATTTTTAATAGTTTTATTAAACAATCTGGAGTCTTGCATTTCAAAGGATATTTTGAGATGTTTGTTAAAAGAAATCTAAACCAGGTTAGTAAATATTAACCATGGAATATTGCCTTTGATAAAATTTATCATAGCTTTCTGTCACTGACGTCCCTTCCTCCTGTAAAGTTTGGGAATTAGCGATATGAATGTTGGGGGAAGTTCATAGAAATAAACAGATTTTCAATCATAAAATTTCTACTTTGAAACTGAAAAGGCAAAGAAACTGGCGCATCAGTTATCACTTATTGCTAGAATATTCTTTTCTATACTAAGGTCACATGTTTATTGCATCATCAGCCGTTGCTAGTCCACTGCAGAACAAAGGGCTCAGACATGTCCTTCCATTTGCGTCTGTTTATGGTCTTTCTATGCCAGTTAATGCCAGTAAACTTCCTTAGTTCATCGATCCATTGTCTTCTCTTCCTTCTCCTGCTTCTATTACAATCTCCAAGGACCCATTCTCTTATTCTTAATGTCTATCTATTGCCTGTCATTCTCATTATATGTTGTGCCCATGTCTATATCTTTTTTTCTTGCTAAGTGTTAGAATATCCTCTACTTTAATTTGCTCTCTTATCCATGTTGCTCTTATTCTGTCGCTGAGTATTATTTCCATCATTATTCTTTCTATAGCTTTGAGTTGTTCCTGATGTATAAGTTAATACCGGTAGGACCCTCTCATTGAATACATTTCTTATTAGAGAAAGTGGCATTTTACTTTTCATAATCGCAGTTTGTTTACCAAATGCTCTCCATTCCATACTTATCCTTCTTTTTAGTTTGGTCTTGTGTCCTGGGGAAACACTTACTGTGTAAGTATGTATATTCATTAACAATCTTTAGAGGCTCATTTCATAACTATTTGTCATCTGCATTTTCTTTTAAGATTTTAATTTTACTCATATTTCCAGTCCTACATTTCTCCTTCTTTCTTCAAATCTTCTATCATGTTCTGTAATTCCTCCCATGATTCACTAAACACAACTATGTCATCTGCAAATCTTAAGTTGCTAAGGTATTCCCAAATAATATTAATTCCTAAATTTTCCCAATCTAAATTTTCAAAAACTTCTAGTCATGCTGTGAATAATTTAAGAGAGATGGGGTCTCCCTGTTTAACTCTTTTCTCAATCTGAATATTCTCACTTTCTTTATGCCCCTGCAGCCGCGGGGGCATAACAATAATTAGAATAGCGCCAACATATCCCTGCATGTCGTAAGAGGTGACTAAAAGGTACGGGACGAGGGGGCTGAGAACCCCCTTTCCTGTATTATATACTCCTGTGAGACATCGAAGAGGTGGAGCTTGGGGGAGAGTGACTGCTCCCTGCACTCTAGTTTTGGTGTGTGTGAATGTGCGTGGATGTAGTACGATAGAGAGTAAAAGATGTGAGATTGGAAGTATGTTTAGGAATAGAAGGATGGATATATTGGCTTTGTGTGAGACAAAGATAAAAGGGAAGGGTCAAGTGATGTTTGGTGAAACGACTGGTAGAGTGTCTGGGATTGAAAGGGGAAGAGCAAGAGAGGGTGTGGTTTATTGCTGAGTGAATGGATGACAGGTAAAGTAGTGGAATGGAAGGAGATATGTAGCTTAATGTGGGTAGGGAATGTTGGGCTTTTGTTAGTGCGTATAGGCCAGGTTGTAAGAAAAGTGAAGAGGAGCGGCGTGAGTCCTGGAATGAGTTAACTAGGTGTGTAGAACTGGGTAGAAGGAATTATGTAGTTTTCATGGGTTACTTAAATGCTAGAGTGGGCGCTGGAGATGTAGAAGGTGTCATTGGGAAGTATGGCGTACCAGGTGAAAATGAGAGTGGTGAGAGACTGGTAGATATGTGTGTTGAGCAAGAGATGGTGAATAGTTCTATCTTTTTCAAAAAGAAGATGAAAACAAGGGTAAGAGTGGCAAATAGAAGAGTGGTAGAAGGGCGTGAATGGATTGTGTTTTGATAACTAAAAGAATGTTTGGAAGATTGAAAGACGTGCACGTGTTTAGGGGTATGGCTAACGGTATGTCTGATCGTTTTTTGGTGGAGGGAAAATTAGTTGTAGCAAAAGAGTTAGGCGGATATAAAAGGGAGCTAGTGAGGGTTGAAAAGTTAATAAAACCGGGGGGTAAAAAGTGAATATCAAGAAAGGTTGAATGTCATATGACAGAGTGAAAGTAAGAGAAACTGGTAATTTAGAGGAGTGGAAGTTAGTAAAAGGAAACTTTGTTGGGATTGCAAGTGATGTGTGGGGCAAGAAGTTTGTTGGAGGCAGCATGAGGAAGGGTAGTGAATGGTGGAATGAAGGAGTGAAGGTAAAAGTGGAAGAGAAAAGAATGCATTTGAAGAATGGCTGCAGAGTAATAGTGTAGAGAAATATGAAAGATAGAGAGAGAAAAATGTGGAAGTAAAGCGCAAGGCAACCGAGGCAAAGAGGGCGGCTGACCTGAGGTGGGGTCAGTGATTGGGTCGTTCATATGAGGAGAGTAAGAAGTTTGGAAAGAAGTGAAGAGAGTAATGTAAGCTGGTTCGAGAATTGAAGAGACAGTGAAAGATGGAAATGGAAGGTTGTTAAAAGGAGAGTAGGCAAGGAAAAGGTGGGTGGAATATTTTGAAAGTTTACTGAATGTTAAGTATAATAGGGAGGCAGTTATAATTGCTGTTGCAGGTGTTGAGGTGCCAGTGATTGGAGATGAGAATGAGAGAGAGATTACAAGAGAGGAAGTGAGGAGAGCACTAGATGAAATGAGAGTAGGAAAAGCACCTGGTATGGATGGTGTGAAAGCTGAAATGTTAAAGGAAAGGGGGTGTGACTGTACTTGAATGGTTGGTGAGATTGTTTAATATGGTTTTTATGTTGTCACTGGTACCAGTAGATTGGGTTTGTGCATGTATTGTACCACTATATAAGGGTAAGGGACATGTGCATGAGTGTTGTAATTCAAGGGGTATTAGTTTGTTGAGTGTGGTTTGAAAAGTTTATGGTAGAGTGCTGATTAATAAGATTAAGTATAAAACAGAGAGTGCAATCTTAGAAGTACAGGGTGGTTTTAAAAGAGGTAGGGGTTGTATGAAACAGATTTTTACAGTAAGGCAGATATGCGAGAAATATTTAGCAAAAGGTAAGGAGGTGTATGTTGCATTTATGGATCTGGAGAAAGCGTATGATAAGAGTTGATGGGGAAGCAATGTGGAATGTGATGAGGTTATATGGAGTTGGTGGAAGGTTGTTGCAACCAGTGAAAAGTTTTTATAAAGGTAGTAAAGCATGTGTTAGGATAGGAAATGAAGCGAGCGATTGGGTTCCGGTGAGAATGGGGCTGAGACAGGGATGTGTGATGTCGCCATGGTTGTTTAACTTGTATGTTGATGGAGTGGTGAGAGAGGTGAATACTCGAGTACTTGGACGAGGATTGAAGTTGTTAGTCGAGAATGATCATGAATGGGAGGTAAATCAGTTGTTTGCAGATGATACTGTACTGGTTGCAGACATGGAAGGGAAGCTTGGCCGATTAGTGACAGAATTTGGAAGGGTATGTGAGAGAAGGAAGTTGAGAGTTAATGTGGGTAAGAGTAAGGTTATGAGATGTACTAGAAGGAAAGGTGGTGCGAGGTTGTATGTCATGTTGAATGGAGAGTTACTTGAAGAGAAGGATCAGTTTAAGTACTTAGGGTCTGTTGTTGCAGTAAATGGTGAAGTGGAAGCAGATGTACGTCAGAGAGTGAATGAAGGATGCAAAGTGTTGGGGGCAGTGAAGGGAGTGGTAAAGAATAGAGGGTTGGGCATGAATGTAAAGAGAGTTCTGTATGAGAAAGTGATTGTACCAACTGTGATGTATGGATCGGAGTTGTGGGGAATGAAAGTGACGGAGAGACAGAAATTGAATGTGTTTTGAGATGAAGTGTCGGAGGAGTATGGCTGGTGTTTTGGCCATGTTGAGAGAATGGAAAATGGCTGTCTGCTAAAGAAGGTGATGAATGCAAGAGTTGATGGGAGAAGTACAAGAGGAAGGCCAAGGTTTGGGTGGATGGATGGAATGAAAAAAGCTCCTGAGTGATAGGTGGATAGATATAAAAGAGCGTGCTAGAAATAGGAATGAATGGCGAGCGATTATGATGCAGTTCCGGTAGGCCCTGCTGCTTGCTCCGGTTGCCTTGGATGACTGCGGAGGTAGCAGCAGTATGGGATTTAGCGTTATGAAGCTTCCTCCGTTGTGGATAACGGGGGAGGGTGGGCTGTGGCACCCTAGCAGTACCAGTCAAACTCGATTGAGTCCCTCGTCAGGCTGGTAGGAGCGTAGTGAAGAAAGGTCCCCTTTTTTTCATTTGTTTGATGTCGGTTTTAGAATGGCCGTGTTTTAGCCTAAGATTTTTTTTGACAATCAAAAGCATTTTCAGTCTTTAAATGCCATGAATAGTGGTATGTTATACTCGGTTGATTTTCCAATAGCTGGTTAATTACATGGATATGGTCAGTTGTTAAATACCCACTTCTAAAGCCTGCCTGTTCTCTTGGTTGATTAAAGTTTAATTTTCTTTATATTTGGCCTAATATGATCTCTTTAAATATTTTATATATTACGGAGAGTAATCTTATTGGGCTGTAATTTTTCAAATCATTTTGATCTCCCCTTTTTTTTTTTGAGTTAGTATAAAGGATGAAGTTTTTCCAAGCTGTAGGTGTAGACCATTCTTGCAGAAATTTGGTCTAGAGTTCAGCCAGTTTCAGTACTATGAAATCTCCATCAATTATTGAATCAATTGTTATGCCATCTTATCCTGCTGCTGTGCCTCTTTTCATTCCTTTTAATGCATTCTTTACTTTTCCTACGTTTACATTTGGTACTGGCTTAGGTGTTTTGTTATTTTGATTGGTTTAGTTATTTCTTAAATTACTGTTGTTTAGCATTGTATAGAAATCCTCTGCAATTTTTATCCCCATCTATATTGTGGATATTTTCATCTTTTAAAGCTAACATCTATTGATACCTTGTTCCAAGTTTTTTTTTTTTTTTTTTTTTTTTTTTCATCAATTTGATGCTTCTTCCTTTCTTTAGTGTTTCCTCAATTTTGGTCTGACTGTGTTTACAAATATCTTGGGTTTTTAGTTTACCTTTTATTTTGGATATTTCAGCAAATTCTATTTCATCTCCTTTCTAATTTTTTTCTTTTCTGATAGTTTTTCTTGATCTTGTTTAGGAACTCTTCCACCCATCTCTTGTGCTGATTCCAATACAAATTTTGTCAAATTACTGTTCATTTCTTTTTTCACATGCTTCCATTTCATCTTGTAGCTGGGAGTACTTATTTTGTATTGCTAAACTAAACTCATCAGATTTTTCTCTTATTACAGGAGTGTTTATTTTCTGTCTTAAAATTAATTTTTCTTTCCTTAGATTTAAAAACAATTTTCTTTTCACCATTTGATGATTGATTCACTTTAACTTGTTCAACAGTGTTACATCTTTAACTAAATTGACTTTTTCACCGAGAATCAAATAGATTTAATTTTTTGTTTCCTCATGTCTATTTCCTTTGTTACTTTTTATAAAAGGTGTTCATGATTATAAGATTGTTTCTTTCAGCAAATTTGATATGGTTCTTTCAGCAAATTTGACAAGCATGTCTCCTCTGTTATTCCTTGTGCCTACTCCAAATTTACCTACTGCTGATTTTTCCCCTCTTCTAAATCTCCCAAAACAAAACAAATGTAAATCAAGTCGTGTGTTTTCATGGGTATTTCTTCCATTTTATGGGATGTTGGTGCATACTGTATGTTTGAATGGTCTTCAGTTTATACTTCTTATTTAGTTTGATGTGTTAATTGAAGGGAAACAAAATAGGAAAATTTTTAGGTGTTGAAATTTTTGCGGGTGAAGGTCGAATAAGCAAAGCTTCTTTGGAAGAAGCAATATGAACATCAGGCGAGTATAGAAATAATTAATTTTATAATAACTTTTGTTTGCATATTTATTTTTAATAATCTCTTAATATATCTTAGGAGCTTCATATGTAGACTTTATGGCTAGTTATTGTAACAGTTGTGTAAGTCATTTCAGGCTTTGATTTTTTTATAATTCCTATAAGAGTTCCTTGGACAGATGATTTAGCAATAACTTAATTACTCGTGTATTTAACCTATATTTTTAGTCTTAATTACTCAGTATCTACTAGGGTGTGTAGTAGTTATAATTTGAGGGAACTAACGTGTAAACTAATGTTTTTACAGGGATAAATCAGAAACTCTCAAGGAACTAACAGATGAGGAACGAAGAGAATTAAATAGTTCGGAGAATCGACGCCTTAACCGTGATCTGCAGTATTCATGTCCCAGTTCAACTACAAATTACAGTAACATTAGATCTAAAGAAAGAGGTTTGAAAATATACTTAAACCATGATGATTAGAATATGCTAAGATGCTCTGTAAAACAAGGTGTGAAGTTTTGTCAAAGGAAGTACAGCTTTAAGTTAACGGACAGTACTGTACTGTAGGCTTATAACTATAACTGCCTCATCTTTATTTGGAAATTAAATTCAAACTTTAATATTTCACTTTTGTTTTCAAGAATGAAAAGTATCCACAATGCATATTTTGTGTATATTTTTATGATTATATTTCCTCCGATATATTACACTGTTCAGTGCAGCATATAGGTAAATCTCCTCCAGCTTATGTACCTAAAATTAAGGGTAAACTGTAGTACTGTTGTAAATGTCATAAAAACTGTGATGTATTTTGAGTCTCATGGCTACATTCTTTGGCTCTAAGAAATGTTGTAATTCACTTAGGTACAAAGCTTCCACAGCTGTTTTACTAAATGACAAATCTTGTGTTACATATCTTGGGGTAACATTCTAAAAATTCAAAAGTAAATTTTTACCCTAGTAGAGTTGTTTCTTGAAGTTATTTAACAGGACAACTTCGTGTAGTGAGATATATAAATATTGTCAATGATTAGTAACTCTCTAGCAATATGTTTATTAGACTTAGGTTAGATATGGAGTATGCTGAAGAAAGATCCTATCTAATCATTGCAAAGTTAGTGTATAAAATAAAAAATATAATGAAAGGCTTTATGGTGAAATGATGATTATATTTTCTCACTGAATTAATATGTCATTTTTAAGTGACCATTGGTGGCTGGAAACGTTGCTTCTACTTGTATAGTATATAAAAAAAGAACTTGCAAAAGCTAGCAGGAATTCTATAAGAAGACAATCTGTGTGGTTAAGTTTTGTGTGCTTGTTCAATCTGTCCCCCCTGTTTTCTTTCATTGCTCAGTGGGTATGTGAAGATTGTTACAAATACTTGTTACTCTCAATGTAATTTTACCTCATCATTTTAGTTACTAGCAAAAAGCTGGTTTTCACAATGCAGGTAAGTCATGATGTTAATATCACCACAAAAATATGAATAATTATATAATGATTTCATTGCAAACTTAACTTGGTTGATGATTATGTTTAGGCAATGCTGTATAGTGCATAATAATTTGCTGCTCAAGTAGAAGTCTGTATATGCTGGCTGTGATTTTATGTATATTTCCTGTTATGTCCTGAAAAATATGTGCTACTTATGTCACATTCCAAATTTAGGCTATGATACTGCCTGGTTTGTTGTCTTTAAACATTTTGCCTTGGGCAGATTGCATTCCACTTATGGTCATAGCCCCTTAGGTATTTTCTAAGTTTTGTTTCTGTTACCTGAAATGGATGCAATAATGTACAGTATTATTTTCTCCAAATTCTTTCACAAAGGAAACTACATTTTTAAAAAGAAAATTCTTAGCGCTCTACTTTCCCCTATTAACATTATAGAAAATATTAAATGTAACCATTCATTTGACATACAAGTAACAGTATTAAGGAATAATTTTTCCCTCTCTTTTCTTCCAAGTTTTTGAATCCCAAAGCATTCAGCGCTATTGTTCCTATTTAGTTATAGAAAACCATCCTTTGCCATAGATTTTTTTTTCAACATTTAAATATAATACAATTTGGTTACTTCAGGTTTCTTTATCTTAACCAATATCAAAATTTTATAACTAAAAATTTTGAGATATAAAAGAATCTAATCTGAAATATTCTCATCATGGTATAGGATTGTAATTGAATATTATAGCAGTGACGTGATTGTGGATGTAGAAAGTGTTATCCTTCGTTCAAAATCTAATGTGATATTCAACTTTTCTTGTGATTGATTGACCATGTAAGAATTTTTTAATCACAGCGAATACAGTGTTGCCATAATGCATTCATCTTCCAATATTTAGAGCTTGTAGTTTATTGTTACTCTACTGTATTCAATTGTTGTTGTATTATACCTTGTATCCTTCAAGACATTCTCTTTGATAAGACAAGTTGTCAAATGGTAAGTTTTTCTCTTGAATAGTAATGGCTGTCATTACTGTTAGGTTTATTGCAGGAAATTTCTTGTAATCCTAATCTTCCATCTTGTGGGAATCAGATTTTTTTTAAGTAGACATAACCTATTTTTATATTGGTCATATTCTTAATGATTAAATTATCAATATCTGTCATTCATGCACTGTAATGTACTTCCAGCGTAAGACCACCTAAGAATCAGAAGTTTTGTAAATTGTAACGAAAATGATGATTGGTTGATTGAAAGCTGTATAAGGTTGCAGCATCAGTGGCTAAAGCTGAATAGAAACACAAATAGAAAGACAAATAAGCCTGGTTTTAAAAATTACTATTGTTGGTGTGTAAGTGTAGATGTGCTTTGCATCAAAGCTTTTTATCACTGCATCCCATTTTATTAGATCTTCACCCTACTAATAAGCACTTCTGAAGTACACAAAAATTTCTGCGTGGTTTGTCTTCTATATTTTTTACCATTTTGTAATCTTCAATTTGTAATATACTTTCATTTTTATGCAATTGCTAATTGGATTGATAGCCACCAGTGATCACTTTCTGCAACACAACTCCAAATTGTAAGGCAAGTATTCTTGTTGCTGTATGATTTTCCATGCAACATTGTAAGAAACATGCTTATCAGCTCTTGGTGTTATTTTAAATAACAAAAGTCGTAAGAGCTTTGTGATCATATGTGCTACAATTCAGCTTCAAGAATGCAGCATGTAGATATAAGAGTAATTTCAGTTATTAGGTATGTGCAATAGAAAAAAGCTAATCTAGTACAATTTTGATCGAATGGTGTATTGTATCTCAAAAGTCAAAAATATGAAATAACTTTCGGAACAAAATTGAATGGTTTTAAATTTTTGCTAAAAATGGGGTAAACTGCCTTAGGAAGGTTGTATGTGAACTTAATTCTATTTCAGCTCATCACCCTTTTGGGTATTTGTAAATAAATGTCCCCAACCATTTTTTTTCTGCATTAGTGTATTAAATGTGCATGTCCCTTGTTTGAATGAGATAAACAGCTGGAACTGTGGTGATGTGTTCGATACGTGGGTAAATCTTAGTTCCCACCTTGTACATACAACCAGAGTATGACTGACTTTGTTTTGGGGCAAATGCACTGTGTACAGTGATATATTTTTTCTCTCTATCTTCTTTTTATTGTTAGGTAAATCCTGTATATAGTTACCAGAGGTATGAATCCCAGTCTTAACAAGCCTCTTAGGTGTCTGTCATCATTCTTAAATGGCTGTCACCCAATTCTGCCAATGCCTTGTATTATAATTGTACTTGTCACTTTATATACAGCTATATCTCATTTCCCTGTATTGGATATATGGGGGTTACTATAAGTTTTTATACATTTGAAAAGTTACCCTGGTATTCACTTTTAAAGTACTTTGAATTACAAAGTATTGTTTACACAAGCCCTAGTCCATGTTCACAATTACTACGGTGTTATTGTATATTATGTGCATATGTTATTTATTGTTTATGTTTTGTTAATTTCTGGGGAAAATGTGTTTTTGGGATACTGTTCAAATAGTTAAGTGCACAGAGCACAAGGAGAAAGTTTGATATTTTAGCTGGGACAGAACAGTATTTTGGAGATTACATGAATTGGTCAATTACTGGTAGGAAATGTGCTTGATTAGACAGTTTTAAGAGATAGTTATGAATACAAGGGCTTATTTATTATCTTATATTTTAGGCTTGGAAACCAAATCATTACCAAGATTAAATGCCTGTGTGAATGAGAGTATATGTATATAAATATTTATGAATGAATGGAGTAGTGAATGGATTTGTAATTTAAACATAAGCCTGCAAAGTTGTGTAAGATGGCTAAACTGTAATAAAACAAATTATTTGTGGAAGGTAACCGAGTAACTAAGAACTTTTTATGGCTTTTATATTAGCATTTCCTTTTTGTTACTTCACTAAACAAGTGATTTTTTCCCCATTTTATTCAATTTCCTGATTTTGTAGAGGCTATACATACTTGAAGTGACAGATTTCCATCACAATTTTCAAGTTTTAGCCAAGCTCCTAATAAATATGGTTGTCAGTAATACTTTGTTTTACCTATGAAAATGTGTTTTACATGCTCAAGAAGATTGACCATTAGGTTTTAGTGAAAACAAAAATATTGTTATAATAATTTATATGATAAACATACTGTATATACAGGGCAAAGTTTATGAAAGATTTAAATACTACGAATCCTCCTCCTTTCCTTGAAGACACTTAGCTGACGGACTGTAAAGAGAAAAAAAAGATTGCGTTACATATGAAAACATATTCATAAAACTGACAACCCTACAAATTTTATACATTATTTTTCCTAGTTTTACAATCCAGTCATTTAAACGAGGTTTCCTGTTTGGCTACAACAAGAATTAAAGAAATCGTCGTTGAATTCTGGTAACTTATGGTTACAGCTACTTTCATAGGACTGGTATAAACCACTTCACTTCGACTAAATTGATTTGATTCCCACCCCCAACAATACCCGGCTGCCATCTTGACCTCAGGTCATCAGTTCTCGCTCCAACCTTCGCCCACTCTGAGTGCCAGTTCACCAGGGGACCGATGGGAGGGCCATAACCCGAAAGTAGTTTGAGGTAAATAGTATCTTTAGGAAAAATAGAAATTACTTAAATTACCTCTATGCCACAGGAATCCCTACCCAATCCTGGCCGCTGGGTGGGCAGCCGATGGACCGGCCAGAGAGACCCGGGAGCAGACCACGGGCCCCGCTCTCCTCGGGGACCCCTGTCCAACGGGCAGCCCCTGCTGCAGTGGGAACGGGGGAACCCCTACTGGCCTTCTTTGGTGAATGGGAACTGCCATGTCTGCAATACCGCCTGTTCCTGCTGCTGCGGCGCCTGTGCCACCTCCGGGGCGACCTAGAATATTTTCTAGAGTACCTCAAGAAAGACCGCGAACGGCTCCTCTTGCGTCCCCTGCGCCTTCTCTCACGGGAGGAGGAACTCTCCGCGGAAGTCCCGTCCATAGATCGATCTCCGTCGGAGGAAGAAGGCATACGTTGGCTCTCTTTTTGTAAGGTTTGTCATCCTGCGGGGTCACTGACCCGGTCTTCCCCACCACAGGAGTTGCCGACCCGACCGAGGGAGACGGTTCAGGGTGGGTGCATCACACTCCAAGGTCTCCTTCGTCCCAAGGCTGCTCGACGAACTACCCGGGGTTCTTGGCACGGTCAACCAGGGTGGCGGAACAGCATCGGAAGAGCCCTTCACACAACGCTCACGATATGGATCGCACGTTCCCGATGATGGACCTGGAACAATACACAGAGAAGGCAGATCAGTTACCGGGGTTACAGCCGGAACCGCTACCAAGGGGGCACCTCCGCACCACGAGTTTGGGCTACAAACTCCTCCATGGAGAGGGTACCCACAAGGCGCAAGCGCGCGCCCACAAAGAAAATACCAAGGGATCTGCCGCAGGGGCCTCACCCGACGAAACAACAGGCTCAACAATCGGTTGAGGCCCAGCAACAGACTCGCCTACGGCCCCACCATGGACGGGGACTGGGGATGACCTTTGGGACTTCACCTGTACCGGTGATGTCCTGGCAGAGGACGACTCTACCGAGATTTCCCTTCACATAGTACGTTTCTCCTTCTTGGCCTTCTTCATCCCGACTAACTTCCATTGCCAGTCGGGCCAAACAACGCATTCAGGGCAAAAAGAATCCTTCGCGCACCTTTGTCCCAAACACGTGGAACAAAGGGAATGTGGGTCAACCTCTTCCTTGGACAAAAAAAAAGAGCCACACGCTTTCTCCGCAGAAGGCCCAGGCCAACGACGATGAGCCTCCATCACAGGGCAATAATACACACACAGGGAAAGAAAGGACACCTGAAAATATAAGGGAACACAGAGAACACAAGGAGACCACGAAGTCAGGGTCAGAGCGTGAGCGAGGTCGGGATGTGTGCACGTAGTGACCGACCAGCGAGAACTAAGGACCTGAGGACAAGATGGTGCGAGCATTGTGGGGGTGGGAATCGAGTCAATTTGGTCAGAGCAGCGTAGTTTATACCAGTCATCCTATGAAAGTAGTTCGAGGTAAGTATATCTTGTCGGAACAAACATATTTATCAAATTCAAATTTGTAGTTAGTTCCTTCGCAGAATACAAACCCTTGTCACTTAAATGGAGTCTTCATTGTTCAGTGGCTAATTTTCACTTGTAATGAGAGAAGAGACTTAACTATGGTAAGCAGCTCTCCAACTGTTTTGGGTTTAGTATTGTCTTGCTCTTACACTGGTAGATCTCTATAACAATTTTTATTTACCTGCCGAGTCATCAAGCGTTGGTAGAGGTCGAAACAAATTTGATAGGTGACAACTGGTGCGAATAGACACCAGTGATTACAACTCCATCGGAGTCTTCAACTTATGACTATGAGGCTCGTCAAGTATTTGGAGCTATGGGGTAGACCTAAGTGTCAAGCTCTCCTAGCTTTAAGGGCACTCTGGCTCTCATAGGTGTAAGGTATCTCCTTAGGGAGATTCCTGCCGTGCATTCTACCATGGATGCAAGTGCAACGGGGTCATGTCTGGGATCCAGTCTCATGCATAAGGTGACATGGTGTGGCGCTTCTCTGTAGTGTGAAAACGACTTAGTATGCTTAGGTTTAGCAATCAAGAGCGAGTCTCCCCTGGGTAGCATGTAATTGTGTGAGGCACATCTGGTTAGCGCTTGCATACATGGAGGCTTGTCTGGGTTGAGTGCATGGTAACTCGCCTATTCCCAATCTCTCAAAGGTGAGGCCCTCGCATGGGGAGATAGCGCAAAGTGGTGCTACACTCTTTACTGCTATAGGCTCAGGAGAGGAAGGGTTGTCCACTGAAGACAGTTCAAGTAGTCCACGCGCGCTCAGGTAGGCTAATGCCCTCAGATGTTTACGCCTGTATGATTGCACATGTTGAGTGACCTCATCAACACAAAACTATATGAGAAGCTTGTACGTCCCAGAGGGCAAGGGAGCAGGACACAAGCTAACACTTAAGCATGTCTCTAGTCTCATGATGTGATAATGAGACTGGTGTGACAGCATGAGGCTTCAAAGAGAAGAACCCAAGGAGGAGAGAGACTTCTCTGCCCTTGAAATGGACTAGCCAAAGATGTCCAGCGCAGGAGCAGAAAAAACACTACGCTTCCTTTAAAGCCAGCACCATTACTAACAACTGCCATACACTAGCCAATGGGAGGGTGACCACTTCTGACACTCTCCACAAGGAGATTCAGTCTGCATCCAGGCCGGTAACTACTGGCTACCTGTTTAAACTTTGTGATAAAGTTTAATAGCCATATTTTGTAATTGTGCCCAAACAAAAGAACTACATTCTTTGGGTAGCAGCACTCCCTCAATGAGTCAGAAGCCTTCTTAACCATTTTGTTGAAAAAGTGAGAAGTTTGGTATAGCACTGGTCATTTCGACCACAGGCATTGAACAAACTGTGGTCTACAATGAAACCTCCAGCCTTTTTGTCTAATGGTCTTTATAGTGATGATGATGATGATTGTTATTATTATCATTATTATTAATATTACTAGCTAAGCTACATTTTGAGAAGTGAAGAAAATAAAATCTAAATTTCAGTTACAAAATTAAAATGACAAATTTAAAGCAAGTTGTATTTATCCTAACAATACAAACCCTAAGCTCTTTATGAGCAAATATACTTCCAGCGAAGGTAGAATAGCCATAAGACTTAACAAGGTGTAACTACCGGCTATCCTTGTCTCTCACACACACACACCTGGGTTCTATCATCACTTTTGCTTGCAGGCAGGACTTACTGAGGATAGATGATGGTGGGCCAATTTTTATAAAGAGCTCAGGGTTTGTTTCTTCCTGAAAAATACAAATTACTTTACATTAGACATTTGTTTAAACACGAAATATAAACTCATTTCGCTTTTTATTAGGGAAGACTCTCCATAATGTGGGTTCTGACCAGGGGTTTTCAACTTCGTGCTATGCACATAAAAGGACAAAACCTCAAACACCTCGCTAAACCCTACGTGCAATAGCATGCTTTAGCAGCTTGAGCAATGTGTATTGTGTGATACTAGCAGAGTGACTAGTGTAAGTAAGATTCCACAGACTTAAGAATCTTGGACCAACCATAGAAGTTACGAGATCTTGTCTCGCCAAGGGGTATGGGGATGCAACAAGTATATATTTCTTTACCAGGTTGCCCAAGGGAAATGGTTTTACCTTCAGACAGAGGAGGCCAGCTTGCTGAGTACTGTAGGTGCAATTCCCAAAGAGAGGGAAAGATGAAAGAGCCAGTCATTCTTATCATTCCTCCCACACTTAATCCTGGGTAACTTCTTCCCTCCACCATCTGCTACTTGTCCATATAGGAGCCCGAGGTGTTAAAACCATTTGTTGTGGGTCACATTTTGCAGGCAGTGGGTGTTGAAGATCTTTTGACGCTTCCCTACACCTGCTTGAAGTAGCTGCATCACAGTAGTTCTTGAACGCTAGGGACGTACTTCTGTCCATAATGTCATGAGCTCTAGGTCTCCTCGTCTGAGAAGGCTCAGGAATCAGTGCCCGGTCTATGACCTTGCGAATCCACGTAGAGATCGTATTCTCGGTGATCTTCCTCCTGACCTTCCACGTGCTGACAAAGAGAGCTGCTACCCCAGAGCGAACTGCTGCAGGTCTATTGAGCTAGCACCTCAATGGACAAAGTAGCAGTTAATCTGGATCATCGGTTACACTACGAAGGCTCCCAATCTGGAAGGGTTCGAATCTGGGATCCGTTGCTACCGGGTTTTTAGGTCTGGAGACACTCGGGAACAAAGTCGTAAGAAAAGGTGTGTTGTTCATTAATTCATCCAGCAAAGTAGAAACAGAAAGTTCATCACAAGAATCTGGTGAAGAATGTATGTCTGGCATGGCAGCCCCAATGGTGCTCCTTTCCGACATCGCAACACACTGACCATGTTCCACACAAGCGATCCAACCTCCGGCTGTGGAACAGATGCGGTGAGACTGTATGAGGATAGACAGATCCGACGAAGAGGAAATCCTTTTCCCATCAAAAGCTAGGCTCAAGACTGAGCTGTAGCCTTCGACCGTCGAGACGGAGAGGAATCTCCTCCCTGAAAAATCGAAGGGACTCGGCAATTACTGGAGTAGTAGCGTTTAGAGTGGCGATATCCTTCCGCTACCTGCACCACAAAACACTGCCTGCTTTGTCTGGTAGAATTCGGTTGATGATTCTCAGGAGAAACCGGAAATATTTTTGCAACAGGCTGCACTAAAAAGATTCTTTCTTCCCATGTGATTGTCATCGAAGATCGAAACATGGAGAGGGGTCTCTTGGCACCTCTGAAAACAGATGTAGAAGGTTCAGAAACTACCCTGCCTGTTGCCACCATGGAGCTAAGATGCCCCTCTTTGCCGAGTGCTCTTCTTACTAGGTCAACCTGAGGGGAGGGGGAACTTGTCGACATCTATGCTGGCCTCTATTGTCGGAAGACCCCTAGCTGAATGTTAGGGGTAAATGTATTGATGAGCAGTGTATCAGAAGCTTGTCGATCAGAGAAGTGGCAAGTTAGGACTATGCTGGGTACTTGGTGATACACATCACTTGGAGCCAACTACTCCAGTAAATCTCCCTTGTCTGGGTTGAGCAGGATTGCAAGGGCGCCGAGTAGTCTTCGTCCATCTTGGCATTCCCCAACTAGTTGGCCTAGGTGCTTTAGAGGAACTTCCCCGATTGTTTAAATATGAGCAACTCCTAGGTGTCGTCATTCATCAACACCATGAAGTGTCCAAAAGGGAACTGCTGGAGTGAAGGGCTGTTGGGAAGGCAAGAAAAAAAATATCCCCTCATTCCAGGAGGGTCACGTGGCAATGGCAATGATGTTAGGAATCGGACCACAGTCCAGAGGCCATGTGATGCCACATATGTCCCCCCACCTCTTGATGCTTCTTTAAAGAACATTGAATCAGAGGGGGGGAAAGGTAGAAGATCTAACCCCTGGGATTTGTCGTCCCTCCGTTGGTCGTCCAGCCCTCACAGGACAGGGAGAACAGGGATTAATCGATTAGATGGCACCAAATCTAGTGGAAAGAAGGGGGCTACCATGGCCTTCAGTCTTCTTAATCTGATTGCCAAAAGAAAGAGTTTATAGTCTGGCATCCAGAAGTACTCCTAGGAATATCAGTTGTGTGTTGGCTGAAGGGATGACTTCTTGGGATTTTACTCCAATCCTCAGATCTCGAGAAGCCTGACTCGGTGATGGAGAAGGGATAACCCTGAGTCTGTTAAAAATAGCCAGTGGCCCAAGTGTTTTAACATACGAAATGCCGATCCCATGAGAAGAACGGAGGAGGTACAATCAAATTGAAACACCACATCTATAACTGGTATTATCGGACGTATAAGATGATTCTTAGATACAGAACTTTCATGAAGACAGAGGAACTCCTGGCGGTAAGCCTTCCAATTACAGTGTATGAAATCCTAAGGTTTGCCTGCTCATCTGATCAAGCCTGTCGTATCAATCCTGAGAAAGATTGTTGAACAAACTTGTTCCGGGAGGAGAGGTCAAAAACTGGAGTCCAGCTACCCTAGCCTTTTCGCAAGAAAGTCCAAGAAAGTCGACTGTAGAAGCCCACATTTTGTGAGGGTTAGGTAACAGACATGCGTGATTTCACGTATCTTTGGTTGGCTAGGGTGGGATAACTATCAACCCAACCTAACAACTCACTATCCATTATTATCATTATTATTACTACTTTCTAAACTACAACACTAGTTGGAAAAGCAGAATGCTATAAGCCCAGGGACTCCAGAGAAACTAGCCCCGTGAGAAAAGGAAAAATAATCACAAATTTTCAAGTAATTTGTATTGTTTCTAACATACTTACCTAGAACTACTTTCTTAGGAGTTACTGGTAACTCTTCCCAACCGACCAGAATTTTGTGTAGTTTACCCTATTACCGTTTTCTATGGGAGCAACCTCAGGCGGAGTGATACGCGCCCTGAGGCGACCCGGGGTCGGAAAGCGTGCTAGCTCAGGTCGTGCTCCTCAGTAAGTTTCATCGGAAAGGTTCTCCTTAAAAATTTGTTATTTGTTCCAACACAGAGTACTTACCTAGAACTACTTTCTTAGGAGACTTAAACTTTAGGAGGTGGGAGTGTCCTGCAGGGACTAGGGACCGAAGGTTGGAAGCCCGAGGGGGAAAGGAACCTAGATAGGAGACTAGGTTCTGACGACCACTACTAGAAAACTGTACGAAAATACGGGAAACTACCCAAAAAACTATCTTAGTGTCTAAGTGGCTTACCTCTGTACAAAACACTTCCGAGATGTATTCCTTGCTGAAGACGTATCTCATGGCCGCTAAGGTCTTTTGAGTCACTTCCACGCAGGGAATTAAGGGCCAGGGGATGGATGATAAGGGGAAAGGTAAGGGATGAACGTGTGTCTCTTGGGCTTACCGCCCCCGTTTCCCCGGAGCCATGACCTTAAATCTTTTGAAGGGCCGAAATGACCGGGCCAAGGGCGAACCCGTCCAAGGATTTCCTTGAACAGTCCTTCAGGTAGTGCTCCGTGAACGTGGACTGTCTAGACCAGGTGCCCGCCTTCAGGATTTGGCCCACGGCCATTTTCTTTTCAAAAGCTAGGGAGGTGCTAAGACCCCTTATATCATGAGGCCTTGGTTTGCCTGAGAGAGGGGTTCCTGAGACGTTGTAAGCCCTCTTGATCACTTGGCGTAGCCAGGAGATTGAATTCTTGGAGACTGGTTTCTTCACACGTCCGGTCGAAACGAATAAACTCTTGATCTCAGGACGGAGCTTGGATGTCCTTTCCAGGTATTTCCTTACTGCTCTGACCGGGCATAAGAGCAAGTCTTTAGGGTTGTCTGACCGAGGGATCGCTGGCACCAAAAAACCCTCGAACCGAGGATCTCAACAAGCCGGGTTCTGTGTTTTGGCCACAAAACTAGGGACGAACTTAAACGAAGCCTCACGCCACCCCTTCGAGTGTGAGACCTCGTACGATAGTCCGTGTAACTCACTAACTCTCTTTGCCGAAGCCAGGGCCAAGAGGAAGACTGTTTTGAGGGTGAGTTCCTTATCCAGGATGTCCTTGAGGGGCTCGAAGGGCGGTTCTGACAGAGCTTTGAGTACTCTAGCTAGGTCCCACTGCGGTACCCTCACCTCTTGTGGGGGGACATGACTGCTCAAAACTCCTGATGAGCATCGAGTTGTGTCAGGAGGCTCCTAAATCAATGCCTTTTAGGAGGAAGACCTGACCTACTGCTGCACGTACCCCTTTTATGGCTGGAATGGTACACCAGGAAGTCCGCTATGTCATGAATCAAAGCCCTCAAGGGTTTGATATCCCGGGAAGTGCACCATTTTGAGAAGACTGCCCATTTTGCCTGGTAAACTGCGATTGAGGAACGCCTTAAGTAACTTGACGATAACCTCCACGCGTGAAGGCGGAGGGTCCGAGGGTTTTCGTGAAACCTCTGGAAGTGGTGCTGACGGAGGTGGTCTGGCCTGTATGGAAGCGGCCAAGGAGGAAGAAGAGCTAGTTCTTTTATGTCTGCGAACCACTCCCTCTCCGGCCACCAAGGCGCAACCAAAGTCATCTGGAGGTTGGCCGTTGCTCTCACTCTGTTGAGGACTTGCCTGATCATCCTGAAGGGACGGAAGGCGTACACATCGAGGCCGTCCCAAGGGTGTTGGAAGGCGTCCTCGAATGCCGCCGACAGATCTGGGACTGGAGAACAGAACACGGGGAGCTGGGCGTTCAGACGTGTGGCGAAAAGGTCCACTACCGGAGAGCCCCACTTCAGTATGACTGCTCGAGCTACTCCCGGGTGTAGAGTCCACTCTGACCCTATCACCTGGCCTACTCTGCTGAGGCCGTCTGCCAGGACGTTCTTCTTTCCTGGGATGAACCTTGCTGTGATTTCGATCCCTTCTTTTGCAGCCCATTCTAGTAGTTCTGTCGATAGCGCGCATAGCTCCTTCGACTTTAGACCCCCTTGCTTCTTTACGTAGGCTCCTACCGTGGCGTTGTCGCACATTAACGCCACGGTGTTCCCCCGGAGGAGGTGAACGAATTCTTGACTCGCCCTCAGCACAGCCATCATCTCTAGAATGTTTATGTGTCGCGTTGCTTCCTCGCGGGACCATTTTCCTTTTGTCGACTTGTCGAATAGGTGAGCCCCCACCTTCCCTTCGATGCGTCCGTGAACAACAGCACCTCCGGAGGGTCGGGTGCGAAGGGCATCCCTTTCTCGGTGTTCGTTCTGTCGTCCCACCACTGTACGACTACCTTCGCTTCTGGGGAGACCGGAATCACCTTGTGGGGATTTCTTCCTTGGGTCCAGTGTTCCTTCAGGTTGCTCAACACTATGTCCCGTTTCCGCAGGACCCAGTTGGCTGCCTGTGAGAGGGATTGAAAAAGAGAGAAACTTCAAGGCTTTTCCCCCTGAACTGATCAACTCCCGTAACAAGGACTGGTTTTCAGGGATGGAGAGGTCATGAGAGGCCTGGAACCCCACCAGGGTGCAGGACCACCAGTCCAACCAAGAAGAAACGTTGACTAGATCTTGGGCCATATCCTCCATCATGGAGGCTTCCGCAGGCGAAAAGATCACCGGAGCAGAGGATGCCCTGTCTTCTGCCGCTCCGTGATTCAAGATGGCGATAGCTGGCTCGATCGTACAGGGACCTTGACGACCATCCAGGACGTAAAAGCGTTTCTGCGTTTTAAGTCCCGGTAGAAGTTTGGAGGCACCCTGACTCCTGGGGGCGTCCGCTTGGCTGGATATGAACTTATCAATGTGTTCCATACCCAACCTCACGTCCGGTGCCAGAGGGAGGGTTAGGGAAGGCTTTTGCTGGGCTGGGTTGTCCACCAACCTGCTCAGTCCGGAGAGCCAGGCCTGTTCCGCTGAGGGCTTAGGCTCGTCCAGCCTGTGGTGGCGCCTAATGAGGGCCAAGACTTTCCGGTAGGAGGAGACGTCGTCTGAAGAGCACTCTCCTCCTTCTATGAGGCCCTCCGTTACCTGGTCATCCGCATGGGGAGCCTCGTCGATAACAGAGGGAGTCGCATGGGAAGGTTTAACCTTCCTCTCATGCCGAGCCACTGGTGCGGCGACTTGCAAAGCGGGCGGACCCGCTGGGACGGGAGTAGCCGTCATGGTTCTACTCCCTCCCTCCCGCGGAGCTCCCGAACACACTCCCGCCCCTCCCTCAGGCCCCCACATGCCTCAACCGACACAACATCCCCCACATCAGGAATATCAAACTCTTGGGGAAGGACAATGGGCCGCTTCCCCGCAACGGACTTACCTCGTCCCCTACTCTGGGTAGGGGAAGGCGGAAGGGAACTCCTCTCTGACTGGGCATCGGGCGACGCTAATGGCGAGGAGATGCTAGCCTTCTTGGGCGATCTCTTGGCTGCCTTCTTTTTCTTGGTTCCCACTGAACCTTGGACCAAGACTCACACTCCGGACACGTGGCTGTAGGGGAACAAACACTGCCTCTACACGAAGAACACAAGGTGTGAGGGTCGACCTCCGGCTTGGACAGAAACGCACCACAAGATTTACCGGCCATAGGCCCGGGGCAACGACGAGGAAGCTCCATAATAGAACACTAAAGCACCAAACGACACAGGCACACGGATTAAAGAGGTGGATAAGGATAGGGTTGAACACGTGGGGACACAAAGGGTCGCACTGGGTGAAGAGAGCTTGGCGAGATGTTAATCACGACGCGACCAGAAACTTACTGGTGAACGAGACTTGGCCACGCACGCTTGCTGACCCGAGTCGCCTCAGGGCACGTATTCATCCGCTACAGAGACCCACTATAGAAAATGGAGATAGGGGAAACTACACAAAATTCTGGTCGGCTGGGAGGAGATCCCAGATACTCCTAAGAAAGTAGTTCAAGGTAAGTACTCCGTGTTGGAACAAAAGAAAAGAATTATAAGGATTGATACATTTTCAGGTAATTATTTATAGTATGGAGATATAGGAGTGTGACGGAATTCGACCAAACAGAGCTTCTAACAACTTGCATGACTGGTGTTTTGGTTGCATTGTGTATGGGAGTCAGAGAGGGAGAACCAGGCATGGTTGAACACGCAGCTACATTGCACTTTACAGAATACAGTACTTATTGTGTGACTTGAACATGTATACCAACATATATACACAAAAATCACAAATTTTTAAGTAATTTGTATTTTTCCTAACAGTACTTACCTCGAACTACTTTCTTAGGTGTATCTGGGATCTCCTCCCAACTGACCAGAGTTTTGTGTAGTCTACCCTATACCCATTTTCTATGAGGGGTAACCTCAGGCGGAGTGATACGTGCCCTGAGGCTAACCCTGGGTGAGAGAGCATGCTTGCTCAGGTCTCAACCTCCAGTAAGTTCTCTGGTCGCGTCGCGATATCATCTCGCCGCTCTCCTTAATTCCAGTGTGACTCTTTGCGTCCCCGACCCCTTTGTGTCTCACGCGGTTCCTTTGTGCTTTTCCCTTTGCTTTCCCTGTGTGTTCTTGTGTCTCGTAGTGCTTCCTACTGCGTTATGGAGTATCCCCGCCGTTGTCCTGGGCCTATGGCCGGTAAATCGTGTAGAGCGTTTCTATCGAAACCGGAAGTAGACCCGCACTCCTTGTGTTCGTCGTGTAGGGGCAGTGCGTATCCTGGAACGAGGTGCAGTGGGTGCATTATGGCACCAAAAAGAAGAAGGCGACGAAGAAGTCGCCTAGGAAGTCGAGCATCGCTTCTCCCCTTGCTTCGCCGGGCGTGTCGTCGGGCCGAGCTTCCCTACCACCCTCCCCTACCCAGAGTAGGGGACGAGGTAAGTCCGTTGCAGGGAAGAGGCCTGTGGCCCTTCCCCAGGAGTCTGAGCTACAAGATAGTCGGGTTGTGGCATCTTTCCAGGCAAGTGTGGGGCCTGAGGGAGGGTCGGGAGTGTGTATGGGGGACGGAGTCCTGGTGCAAGCAGGGCACGTCTCCTCTGATGACCCTATGTGGGGGAAAAATGTCCCTAACTCTTCTCCAGCCTCCTGGGCTTGTTTTTCAGGAACTTCTGCAGCCGAAGGTACCGCGGAGAAGGAACACTCGCCGACACCAGACCCCCTCGCGTGGGTACCCCAGAAGACACCCTTCAGGTCCCCTCTGAGAATGGAAGAGGGCTTCGGTTCCTGGTCCCCCACTGAAGAGCGTCCGCGCTCCCCTCCAGCGCCATCTGCTACGTTTCCGGACGTCTTCCTCCAGGCCCCGCCGCCGGTCGAGCGTCGAGGGATCCCTCCTACGTTTTCGCATGAGTCGGCCCCGCCTAAACGGGCCTACATGTCGTCAGGTTCGTCAGTCGAGGCTTTTTCCTGCTCCTCGGAGGACGAAGCCCGGAGAAAACACAGAAGGCATCGAGAGAAGTCCCGCAGGAGGCACTCCCGTTCGCAATCCCGCTCCAGGTCTCGCCAAGGGAGAAGACGTTACGGATCCCCCAGAGGGAAATGGAGGAGAAGTGGCTCCCCAGACAAGGAGTGGGTGGTTATACCTCGCAGCAGACTGTTAGAGTTAGCAGCAGTCCCAGGCTCTTCAGGTTGGCGGCCTAGAGCCCGTTCTCCGGAGAGGTACTCTTCCAGAACTAGCCTTTACATAATCATGAATATAGACTAGAATTGCAAGTGTTTCAGTTGTTGGTGGGTTTGAGTAATGCTTCCGGTAAGGAATGTTGCTATTGGCTAAAGAGAGTGGTACGATTATAAATAGTAACATAAAACCAGACTAAAATAGCTCTAGCACAATCAGGAATAAACGCTAGAATCCCAAAGACTTAATTGGTTACCTAAAGAAAGGAGGGGGGGGGGGCTAATAACAGGGAAGGGAGGAGTCTTTTTCAGTGAAATTTCCTAAGTGTGATACATGTATATGACTATATACTGAACTCTTTTGCAAGATATAAGAACGATCTTAAATCCCATATGACTTATATTTGTGAATGACGTAGCTGGAATATCATCGAGTATGGTACTAGGCATGTTTAGATGTCAAGCGATGTCATCGTAGCGAAGGGGTTCATATTCTAATAAGTTAATACATTTATTATAAGGTATGAAACCAACAGATAATTTCAAGGTTACTGTTTTTGTATCAGGCCTATAAGATATGTTTTTGTTATGCTTAAAGTGTCTCTTACCTACTAAAATGTAAAATTATGCCAAAAAAAAAAAATGCCCAGGAAAAGAACTAACTTACTATAAGGATCAAAGGTAATGTATTCTCTCTTATCTCCAAGACGTTCTCTTGTGGTGGTGAATTGGAATCCACTTGCAACGCTTTCCATAAGGACTAGCACTCGTCTGTAAAGAAAAGAATAAAAAACCATATTTGATAAATCTTTTAGTACCAAGAGTCATTTTCTTCATAAATCCATTACTTTATTATTTGTTCACATTTTAAGCACTCCACAAAAGGATCTATTCAAGTCAACCTCACCAAATTAGGCACCTACAGTATTTTTCCACTGCAGCTCTGGTGGTTACTCCCTGTATTAATGGAGCTTCCAACTTTTTACTTCATATAACTTTTCATAATTCAAAATAACAAGTAAATAAGGACGGTGGCAAACCAATGCATCCACCTTCAAAAGACAAACGATGGTCATTTACAAATCACTTTCCGTCTGTTTGTGGGAAGGGGTTATTGTGACTACTCGATATCAAAAAATACATTTTATCATGAAAATGTCTTAGATGATCTCGGAGTAAAGGAAAATTTTAATTAGACAGTGTTTTTCCTTTAGTCCCAGATCATCTTAGGACTGCAGAATTCAATGCACTTGAAATTTTAACCATTTCCTTTAGTCCCAGATCATCTTAGGACGGCAGAATTCAATGCACTTCAAATTTTAACCAAGTATCTGTTTTGGCTTCTTAGGAAGAGGGAGCTATAGGGGGCTCCCAGATGCCCACTGTGTAAACCCATCTTTTAGGCTTTGCAGAACTTTGTTAGAGACAATTTTGAGGTGAGGCTGCATTCAATCTGAAAAAGGTACAGGTAGAAGAATTTCTTTACAGAGATTCTCTATGCAAACCTCTCTTCTCCAAGCCCTAGTGGAAAAGCTAAAGCCAAGGGGAGGCTATGGACACTTCCCTTCCAGAAAATGAAGGAAAGGTTTTGCCCTTCCTAAAATAGAGGTTTCTCTTCACCAAGATGCAGCTTATAAAAACCAGAAGCAGGATAAAAAGAAATTCACAAGATACCAGCCCCTTTATACCATCCCAAGCCTTGACCAACACCTAAGTTTCCTTGAGAGGAACAGGGGCAGCAAAGCTATTTTGCTCAAGGTGAAGCCTAATCCTATGGCCAATCAAACTTTGATTATAGATAAGCCATTAGAGATTCCACGGGAAAAATAGGGGTTGGTATCCTTCTCACTGGTTACAGTTCATTTTCCCTTTGCCTACACATACACTGAATAGTCTGGCCTATTCTTTATAGATTCTCCTCTGTCCTATTACATCTGACAACACTGAGATTACCAAACTATTCTTTTTCACCCAAGGGGTTAACTACTGCACTGTAACTGTTCTGTAGCTAGTTTCCTCTAGGTAAGGGTAGAAGAGACACTTTAGATTTGGTAAGCAGCTCTTCTAGGAGGACACTCCAAAATCAAACTATTGTTCTCTAGTCTTGGATAGTGTCATAAGCCTCTGTACCATGATCTTCCACTGTCTTGGGTTAGAGTTCTCTTGCCTGAGGGTACACTTCGGCACACTATTCTATCTAATTCTCTTCCTCTTGTTTTGTTAAAGTTTTTATAGTTTACATAAATATTCATTTTATTGTTATTACTCTTAAAATATTTTATTTTTTCTTGTTTCCTTACCTCACTGGGCTATTTTCCCTGTTGGGGCCCCTGGGCTTATAGCATCCTGCTTTTCCAACTAGGGTTGTAGCTTAGCAAGTAATAATGTCACATAGAGGCAAAGGATTTCAGCAAGGAAGGGGCTTTGGGTTGGCATTTGTCTCCATTGTTTTCCAAAACTTTAGATCTTTTCTCGATGAGCGTATTGTAGTCTATTAAGGATCTCGGTCGGTCATGGATGTCAAAATCTTCACGCCACACCTTTCACAAAAGCAGAACACTAGAACTCAAATCCTTTGTTATTAGTATCATTAAAGGGAGAAGATTAACTCATTTGTAAGCAAGATGCTGAAAAGGAGTCATAGAAAAGGGTAGGTTTCTAAAAAATTATCAATGTCATTATTAATGCTATACTCCATACCACAGTCTTGCACGTCACACCTGTGTGCTGCAGGAAAAAGGTGAGGATCCAAAGTATGTGGTCATCACTATGGCAAAGTGTTGTCCACCCTAAACAAAGGCATGGCAACAGCCTTTTCAGTTGTACTGCTCTCTCTAACACCCTACTTATTTTCTTTCTCTTCCTCTCCTCCTAACCCTACCTAAAAAGACCACTGGTAATGGGACAAGGGTGGTGGGAGTAGGTTTGGTACATCTGGAAACTTTTAGCCTGGATCTGCTCACTGGCAGCAGGCATATGATGGCCACTTTCCCTAAGACCATAACCACACAGGAACTCAATGACACACCGTATATGCAACCGTGAAAGAAGAAATTATTATAGTACATCGTAGCTCAAAGTAGGTGCGTGGAATGTGCACACCCTTATGGATGCTAGACACACACACCGCCCTGAAAGACGAACAGTCTTAGTCTCAAGAGAACTTGCAAGATTCAACATCGATGTGGCTGCTCTCAGCGAGACTGGAATACCTGGCAATGGGCAAATCACAGAAGTTGGGTCACGGTATACTTTCTTTAGGTAAGGGAAAAACCCGGAACACCACCGTTCCCAGGGTGTTGGCTTTGCAGTTAAGACCCAATTAGTAAAAGCCAATAACCTGACACCACATGCGATTAATAAAAGAATCGCCTCACTAAGACTACCACTCCCTAAAAAAAAGTTAATCACACTAGTATCAGTGTACGCCACAACACTAAGACTACCACTCCCTAAAAAACAGTGCATCATGCTAGTATCAGTGTACGCCACAACACTAGATGTGGAAGACCATGTCAAAAGTGCCTTCTACCAACAGCTTGGCACTGCCCTATCACAAATTCCAGCTGGGAACCGTCTCCTTCTCTTAGGGGATTTTAATGCCAGAGTGGGGCAAACCATGTACTCTGGCACAATATATTCGGCAGGTAAGGCGTGAGAAACTGCAATGATAATGGCCTCCTCTTCCTTGGCCTTTGTGCTGAACAGGAACAGTTCATCACAAACACGCAGTTCAGACTCTCGAATCGATTAAGACCTGGAAAAATCCTATATCAAAACAATGGCATATCTTAGATTATGCCATTGCCAGACAACAATACAAACATGAGGTTTTGATCACGAGAAGCATCCCTGGAGCAGATAACTACTGGACGGACCAATAGCTGCTTATCACAAAATTAAAACTAACCATCAAATGGAAGCCACGTAACATCCAACAAAATGAAGCAAGAAGATACGACACTGGTAAATCAAAAGATCCTGATACATCTCGAGCTTTCCAAGCAGCAATCCAGCAGAACCTACCAGCCAGAGAACCTTCAATCGACGCTGAATGGACCAACTTATGAGATGCCATCAATGAAGCTGCAAGAACCATAATCGGCCACCAGAGCAAACAGCACTAGGACTGGTTTGACGACAATGACAAAGATATTAAATCCCTCACTAACGCCAAACGGAAAGCTCGAATAGCCCTCGACCAAGACCCTTATTCCCACCAAAGAAGGCTAAATGTGCATAAGCTAAGTCACAGTATCAAGCCAGGCTTTGTAAATACAAAATAAATGGTAGCAGCAAATGGCTCAAGACCTACAAGGTTATGCTTACAGTAGGGACCTTAAAGCTTCTTTGCAGGCACAAAGAAAATTTTTGGACCAAAGCACACTGCTGCAGGGACACTCTTGGCTGCAGATAACACCATCCTCACGGAAGATAAAGAGATCCAGAACAATTGGGTAGAACACTCCAATACCCTCCTGAACAGGAACTCTTCAGTCCAACAAGACTTCCTCCAAAATGTTCCACAACATCCACGCCAATTAAGGATGTCCCTACCACCAACATTTCAAGAATTCAATGCAGCTTTATATGTGCCAAGGGAAGGCCGCGAGACCAGGCAACATTCTTCAAAGAACTCCTGACTCACAACGGTTTAGTCCTGGAGGCGTGTCTTTACTCAATCATACTAAAAATATGGGAGGAAAAATAGGCCCCCAATGATTGGAAAGACTCACTCCTTGTCACCATCTTCAAAAAAGGCGATAGAAGAGAATGCGAGAATTATATAGGGATATCCTTGCTATTAATTGCAGGGAAAGTCTTGGTAAGATCCTACTAAATAGATTACAAAATGAAGCAGAAACAATCCTGCCAGAATCCCAGTGTGGTTTCCGCCTAACTAGAGGAACCATAGACATGATTTTTTTATGCTCGGCAACTACAGGAAAAATAAAAAATACAGCAAAAACCCATATTCCGAATTTTCTACAACCTCCAAAAAGCATACGACAGCGTACCAAGAACAGCCATGTGTTCTGTCCTCAGTTGCTCCGGAATCCCTGAGCCTTTTGTTGACATAATCAGAGTTCTACATGATGGGACGACAGCTAAAGTAATCCACCAAAGCAATCTGTCAGCCCCCTTCCCAATCAGATGTGGACTGAAACAAGGATGTGTGTTGGTGCCAACCCTTTTCTCTTTATACTTAGCTGACATGCTATACAGTATGAAGTACCCCACAACAACCCAGTGGTTGAGATAAAATACCGATTAGATGGAGGAATTTTCAAACTCGCCAGACTCAAATCCCAGCACAACACCAGCACTATCAATGTGACGGAACTACAGTATGCAGATGACAACGCTGCCATAGCCCACTCCCAAGCAGAACTCCAAGAATTGGTGGATAATTTCCATGCTGCCTACATGTGTTTTGGTCTAGCAGTTAACAAAGCCAAAACTAAGATATTGGCCCAGCCAGGACAAGGGGAAAATCTACCAATAACTAACATCATCATGGATGGAACACTGAATGCGTCAAACACTTTCCATAACTGGGTAGCATACTTTCCACCCAGAGCACTTCCTCCAAAGATATTAAAAACAGGTTACAAGCTGGCCACACTGCATATGGCAGACTATCCACCAGGGTGTTCATGAACAAAGACCTGACCACCCAAAGGTGATGGTATATAATGCCATTATAGTATCTACCCTATTATATGCATGTGAGACTAGGACCCTTTATACTAAGGACATAAAAAAACTGGAACAATTCCTCCAAAAACAAACAGAGCAATAATGAAAATCAAATGGAATGACTATGTCCAATATGACAAATTTGTAGATAATTTGTATTTTTCTTAGCCATACAAACCCTAGCTATTTAATTAGGGGTATTACTTTCGGCGTAGCTGAAACGATGAGCCATTAGATTTTTAACGAGGGTTTACTACCCCCTTGCTAACTAGCGAGGGGGTAGGGAGGGGTAGCTAGCTACCCCTCCCCCCCTCACACACCGGTGAGTAGCTCACTTTGCTTAGAGGTAGGACTTTCCGGGGGACAGGGCTGGCGGGCAAGTTGATTAAATAGCTAAGGTTTGTATGGTTAGGAAAAATACAAATTATCTACGAATTTGACATTAGTTCCGTAACCGAAATACAAACCATGCTATTTAATTAGAGTGACTTAACCCTTAGGTAGGGTGGTAAGTCCCAGCCGTACTGGCTTTGGCTTTTGCCCGGGGACTCAGTATCTGAGTGTGTAGGACTAAAGATAAGGGGTCCCGCACCTCGCAAGTGCCTTGCTCTGCAAGGACCGCAGCCTACGTAAGCTAGTGTGTGAAGAAATGAAGTGTGACTCGTCCTCGGAAGTTGACCTGGAGTCCTTTAGATGGAAATCTAGGTTAGGACGATCCCAATATCACCTCGTAAGGGTATGGGGACGTGACAGTATTAACTTAATACTAGGAACACAAGGAAACATGGTTTACCTGCAGTGGTTTGAGGTCAGCTGTGCAGAGAACCCAGGATGCTGCTTTCCCCAAGAGAGGGGAGAATGAAGAAAAGAATAAGGGCCAGGCATACCTTTTCATTCATGCAGAGTAAAACCGGGTAACAATGCCCTCAACCTTCTGCTACTTGTCCATTAAGGAGCCTGAGGTTTATACCAGCTGTTGTGCAGCCACCACAGGGCCGATAGAGAACGTATTGAGCCTCCTGTGGGTCACGTCTTGCAGGTAGTGGGCTGTGAAGGTCGTTTGACGCTTCCACACCCCTGCTTGTAGAACCTGCGTCACAGAGTAATTTCTCTTGAATGCCAGGGACGTAGCGATGCTTCTGACATCGTGTACCCTAGGGCGACGTGACGGAGGAGGGTCTGGATTCAGGGAATGGTGGATAACCCTGCGAATCCAAGCTGAGATTGTATTCTTAGTGACCCTCCTCTTCGTCCTTCCTGTGCTCACGAACAATGCTTGCACTCGACGACGAATTGCAGCTGTTCTCTTAAGGTAGAGCCTAAGACTCCTTACTGGGCACAGTAGGAGATGGTCTGGGTCTTACAGAACGGAGACTCGAAATCTGGAAGGAGTCGAACCGGGGGTCCGGAACTCCTGGATTCCGAGTCTTAGCTACAAACTCAGGGACGAATCTGAACGTTACCTCCCCCCTTCCCCTTGAATAGGCGATGTCATACGAGAGACCATGAAGTTCGCCGACTCACTTGGCCGAGGCCAGAGCAAGCAGGAACACAGTCTTCCTAGTCAGGTGGCGATCAGAAGCCTGGCGTAATGGTTCGAAAGGAGGTCTCTTAAGAGACCTGAGGACTCGAACCGCGTTCCATGGAGGAGGTCTCACTTCCGACCGGGGGCAGGTAAGTTCATAACTTCGTATGAGTAGAGAAAGTTCCAGCGAGGAGGAAATGTCCATTCCTTTGAGCCTGAAGGAAAGACTTAAGGCTGAGCGATAGCCTTTCACTGCCGAGACTGAAAGGCGCATTTCTTCCCGCAAATACACGAGAAACTGCGCTATTGCTGGAATAGTGGCATCGAGTGGAGAGATACCCCTTCCACGACACCAACCACAGAAGACTCTCCACTTTGCCTGGTAGACCCCTGCGGATGACTTTCGCAGGTGTCGAGACATCCTTTCCGCAACTTGTTGCGAAAAGCCTCTCTCTGTGAGGAGACGCTGGATAGTGTCCAGGCGTGAAGTCGTAGCGATGCTACGGCTTTGTGGAAGATGTTGGCTTATGGTTGTCTGAGTAGCTCGTGTCGAGGAGGAAGTTCTCTCGGAAGTTCCGTCAGGAGCTGCAGAAGGTCCAGGAACCACTCTGCGTGATGCCATAGCGGAGCTATTAAGGTCATTGAAAGGTTGACCGATATTCTGGTCTTGCTGAGTACCCTTCTCATCATACAGAACGGGGGAAAGGCGTAGACGTTGATGTTGTCCCACTGTTGTTGAAAGGCATCTTGCCAGAGTGCCTTGGGGTTCGGGACTGGGGAGCAGTACAGCGGGAGCTTGAAATTCAAGGCTGTCGCGAACAGATCCACTGTCGAGGAACCCCACAAAGTCAGGACTTTATTGGCTACTAGACGATCCAAAGACCACTCGGTACTCACTATCTGAGATGCCCTGCTCAGACCGTCGGCGAGCACATTCCTCTTGCCTGGAATGAAGCGAGCTGATAGTGGAATCGAGTGGACTTCGGTCCATCTCAGTATCTCAACTGCAAGATGAGATAGCTGCTGTGAAAAGGTACCTCCCTGCTTGTTGATGTAAGCCACTACCGTGGTGGTGTCGCTCATCACTACCACAGAGTGACCCGCCAGGTACTGTTGGAATTGCTGAAGTGCCAGATACACGGCCTTCATTTCTAAACAGGTTTATGTGGAGGCACTTTTCTGATTCTAACCATAGGCCTGAGGTCCTGTGGTTCAGAACGTGGGCCTCCACCCTTTTTTGAGGCGTCCGAAAACAGCATCAAATACGGGGGAAGGACGAGAAGATCCACTCCCTTTCTGAGGTTTTCCTCTTGTCAACCACCACTGGAGATCCGTACGTTCCGCAGGACCCATTGGGACCAAGATGTCCGGGGAATCGTGTCCTTGATTCCACCGGGACTTGAGTCGCCATTGCAGGGATCTCATCCTGAGGCGACCATTTGGAACTAGACGGGATGCGAGGGCGCCCAACGCGCATCAGCAGCCAGGAACGGAGACGGCAGGTCCGAAGGTCTGGCAGGCGAAGGAGAACGATCGGCAGAGTGGTCCAAGGATGCAACTGCAACAGTCGGTGCACAGCGAGGAGGCTCCTCTGCGGGGGACTGCGATGGCGAAGAGCCGAAGAGGCATCTCCTAACTCCCTTGTGAGGAGAAGGAAGGCCTCTACGGCAAAGGGGAAGGCGAGCCTTCCGACGGATACGTCCTCTGGGGGCGGCAGACAGACCATCATCAGTCCTCCGAAGAGGAATCTCTGTCACTGAACTCCCCCAAGGGGGAGAATCACCTGCAGGAGAGACCATAGGACTTAGCTCCTCCCTCGAAGGATGTTCGGAGGGAGGAACTAAGCCTTCAGCTGCATCGGGAACCAAGGCAGGGGTTTGACCCAACTCGTCGGAGGCCCCTGCCACAACAACGTCGACGATAGACAGAGGGTCAACCTCTGCTATCACCGGCGACTGTTTGACAGCAGCCCCCAACTGGATTAAGTCAAACAGGGCTTCCCTGAAAGGCGAGCCCTTAAGCCTCAAGGAAGCCCAAAGCTGCAACAAATCATCAATATTAACAGAGTTAAATGATAAATCCTCCCCCGAGGGAGGAGGAGGAGCTGCCTCGCTATAGGAGGCAACTCCCTCTCCCGAACCCCGAGGTCGGTCAACAAAAGAACGGCCTACGCTACCACTCGACGGTCTCACGGAAGAGGCCGCTCGAGCGGGAGGTTCGGGCTACGGAAGAAGAGTCCTTGGATTTTTCTTTCTTCAAGGAAACCCTTGAAGAAGAAAGATCCCTTTTGGACTACTTCTTCCGGTGCCGGGAAAACCTCTCCCACTGGGAGGTAAACCACTCCCTACACTCACTGCATACTTTGTCTCTGTCACACCGTTGGCCCCTGGAGAACGGACATAAGGTGTGAGGGTCTGTTTCGACCGCCGACATAGAAGTACCACAAGGGCGGTCAGCTAATCCGGGGCACTTCCACATTATGGTAGAGGCCAACTTCCAAACACACACTGAAAGAAAAAGCAAAAAGATTAAGGCTGTCAATATGCGAAGGTGTGAGCAGACACGTCTGTTCATCACCCGAGCCAAAAGCAAAGTGAGCTACTCACCGGTGTGTGAGGGGGGATGGGTAGCTACCCCCTCGCTAACTAGCAAGGGGGTAGTAAACCCGCGTTAAAAATCTAATGGCTCGTCGTTTCAGTTACGCCGAAAGTAATACCCCTAATTAAATAGCGTGGTTTGTATTTCGGTTGCGGAACAAACAGCAGTCCATGCAAGAGCCAACGTCACCAGCATGGATGCCACAATCATGAAACACTGCCTAAGATGGTCTAGCTATGTGATGTGCATGGAGGACACAAGATTATCAAAGAAAATACTCTTCAGCGAGTTAAATACAAGCTATAGATCTAGAGGCCGCCCTATGCTTTGATTTAAAGCCCAATCAACAAATCCCTCAAGGAAGCTAACATAAATCCCAGCACCTTCAAAGCTTCAGCAAGTAACAGAACGAGTGGAGAAGCAAAGCTTCAGCAAGTAACAGAACGAGTGGAGAAGCAAAGCTTCAGCAAGTAACAGAACGAGTGGAGAAGCAAAGCTTCAGCAAGTAACAGAACGAGTGGAGAAGCAAAGCTTCAGCAAGTAACAGAACAAGTGGAGAAGCAAAGCTTCAGCAAGTAACAGAACGAGTGGAGAAGCAAAGCTTCAGCAAGTAACAGAACGAGTGGAAAAGCAAAGTTAAAGTGGGCATGGACCTCTTTGAGGAGAATAGAAGAGCTAACATGTTAGCTAAACAACAGCAATGGGCAGAAAAAGTAAAGCAACCACAACCACGTCCCACGATTCAGTGTGAACAATGCCCTCGATTATTCAGGCCACAAATTGGTCTTACAAGCCATAAGATAGCTCACCACCTTAACAATAATTAACCTACTATGACACTCTCCTCTATTCAACCTTCTATTGGGATTAAAAACTACAATATTTGGATAAGAGTGCATGCCGATGCTGATGACGATGACAACGACAACGACTGGATAGTCATGTCATTAGAACAGCAATAACTATGCAATATACAATACAATTGGAGAGGTGAAAATGAAAGTAGAAGCGGTGAACTTGAATGGCACACTTTGGGGCAATCCTAACCAAGCTGAAACCGGGAAGGTTCGCAAAGAATCGAATTTCCATTTAAAATACTTTGCGGATCCAAACACTTGTATGTGGAATGTCAAAACCACGATGATGAAATCAGCGATGACAAGAGCCCCGACTGTATCATCTCCACGCTCAGTGTCTTAAACTTTTGCAGTGGCCCTTGAGAGAGCTTCATCCTCCACCTAACCTGCCTGCAAGTGCCAGAAGAATGTCATGACCCTAGAAAATAAATGAATGATGATTAGTAATTATCTAATATCATAACATCAGTGGTCATTGGAGCTTACTACTACTACTACTACTACTACTACTACTACTATTATTATCATTATTATTATTATTAAAGGCTAAGTTACAACCCTAGTTGGAAAAGCAAGATGCTATAAGGCCAAAGGCTTCAATGTTGAAAAATAGCCCAGTGAAGAAAGGAAACAAGGAGATAAGTGAACTACATAAGAAGTAATAAAGTTAAAATAAAATATTTTAAGAACAGTAACAACATTAAATTAGATATTTCATATGTAAACTATAAAAACTTATAGAAAACAAGAGGAAGAGAAAGATAGAATAGTGTGCCCTAGTGTACCCTCAAGAAAGAGGACTCTAACCCAAGACAGTGGAAGACCATGGTACAGAGGTTATGCCACTACCCAACACTAGAGAGCAACGGTTTGGAGCGTCGTCACCCTAGAGGAGCTGCTTACCATCGCTAGGAGTCTCTTCTACCTCTACCAAGAGGAAAGTAGCCACAGAACAATTACTGTACGGTGCAGTAGTTAACCCCTTAAATGAAGAAGAATTCTATGCCACTACCCAACACTAGAGAACAACGGTTTGATTTTGGAGCGTCGTCACCCTAGAAGGGATGCTTACCATCGCTAAGGAGTCTCTTCTACCTCTACCAAGAGGAAAGTAGCCACCGAATAATTACCGTGCAGTAGTTAACCTCTTAAGTGAAGAAGAATTGTTTGGTAATCTCAGTGTTCTCAGGTGTACAAGGACAGAGGAGAATGTGGAAAGAATATACAGGTACCAGACTATTCAGTGCATGTGTAGGTAAAGGAAAAATTAGCCGTAACTAGAGAGAGGGATCCAATGTAGTACTGTTTGGCCAGTCAAAGGACCTCATAACTCCCTAGGGGTAGTATCCCTGAGTGGCTGGTGCTCTGGCCAACCTATTACCTGACTGGAGTATGATTAATAAAGACTTAATAACTAAAGATAAAAAATTAATAAAACAAATAAAACTATAACTTGACAATGAAACATTTAAAATTTTATATAATTAAGATTAGTAAGAAGGCCGCTTCCCAATACAAACTTAAAAATGCCACTAAATCCATACAAAATGTCTCCTCTAAGAATCTTGACGAGAATGTAGCCAGGGGATTGGTCTCTGGGAGTGATTTATGATCACTAAGCCTATGGGCCGATAATACATCAACAAAGTTATCATCAATATGTAAAGTAATCATATCTCGGCCATCATCCTCAGTTACCAGAGTCCCTGAGGGCTCCAGAAATGGAGAAACAGGGTGGGGAATATTGGGTGTCGCAGAAACGACCTTACTCTTCTTGCTATCCAAGGAAGACGACGAGGAAGTGAAACGATTCCTTTTACCCCATTTCTTACTATGGAAACAATATTGCTTCCCAGCAGTGGAATTCCCTAGTTATCTATAATACAGTTACCAATTAGGCACCTTTTCTTTCTTTCTGGTCGTAGAAAATCGACATAGAAGTAAATAATATAAAAATGACACAGAAATTTGTACCCACTTAGGAATAACTTCAAGATTTCTAGGACAAAGAACTCAATACCATCTCATTTTCAAACCACATGAATTCGTATGAAAAAAACCACGATACTTCTAGTAAACATGCATGGAGGGGTGAACTTACTTTGACTTTGCTTTTTTCAGTAGACAATTCGTTAGAAACATCTTGAATAATTCGCAGATCTCAAATTCTTATTTTTACTTGTACTCCTCAACTGACCAGCCTCTGAAAAGTGAAGTATTTGTCAGTGGTACAGAACTATCACTCCTAATGATGAAACTGTCTCTGAAAAAAATCACAGGTACTAGTGGCAGTTAGATAACAATTTGTCTACCCTATCAAATAAAAAATTCTTTTGGAAAGAAAACTATACTTTTCATTAAAAAATGAGTAATTCAATACTTAATCATATTCGTATGTTTTATGATTCAAGTGTGACCGTGAAGAAAAGATAAGTGGTAAAAAGATCTTTCCTGTTTATGCCTCCATCTCAGAATTTTGGTACGTACTGAAAGAAAAATTTATGAAAAATATCTTTAAAAAACTTAATACGGTACACTATTCCAATATTTAACCAAAAACTATTGTTCTTTAGGATTCTAAAGCACCACTTCGGCAACAGGAAGCCTAAAAATGACAAATTTGTGGCAACAGGAACTACATAAAAATTATTGACTTAAGAGATAATTCATATTTTCCCTAACTATACACAACCGAGTACTTTACATAGGAGAGATAATAGCAAATCTAGATAACACAGCCGTTGAAATTTTATGGGTACAGTATAAAAAGTTGGTCAGTAGTTAACGACCAGGAGCGGAGAAAGCCCCGCCCTACTACTTGCACTCTGCGTAGCCACTTTGATAGCAGCTGGGACTTTCTAGAGGGTTAGTGACAGCAGGAATATATGAGTAAGGGACTCAGGTGTATATGGCCTGGTAAAAAAAAACCTCTCATCTTTACATAGGAAAATTACCCTCAGGTGGGAGGAAGTACTTGTTCCAACTGGCTATAAGCTTGAATCGGGCTTACCTGCAGTCAAATCGATTCCAGATACGGTTTACAAAGTTGTGCCCCAAGAAGAGGGGGGGGGGGGGAGATTGAAAGGAAAAGAAAAGGTCCATCATTCATCACTTTCATTCCACACCAACACTTGAACACCATCCTCAATCTGATACTAATGTCCTGTGAGAGGAACCGAGGTAGCTATACCACCTGCTGTACAACTACTAGAGGCCCTACGGAAAAAGTGTCTTGAAACCTGTGGGTCTATTCCCATGAGTAATGGTCAGTGAACGTTGTTTGATGTTTCCACATGCCTGCCTGTAGTACCTTCTCCAGAGATTTTCTTATCAAATGCCAGGGTTGAACCTATCAGCCCCGATATCATGCGCAAGCTCTTCCTGGGAAGGATTGATCAACTGATTTTGGAATTTCTGGCATCCTGTCCAAGGACCTTGGTAATGATAAACCTGCCATCCCACACCTCAAACAGACCTATAGATTTTTCAAACTAATATAACCCAGTAATATTAATAATAATTACCTCGATAATTTACTTATCCCTGAATCCCAATAACCGGCACACATTTTTACCATATTAGTAACCCTAATACCTCCAATTCCGTACCACTGATGTTAACACTGACGGCTGGAACGATACTTCACTTGAATCTTCCTCCAGTTGTGTAATATCAGAAGTGAGGATGGAAGGGTGGGACTAGCTAAATTATCCAAGTAAGTATTATTGGATACTCATTGGGTGAGAACTAGTCAGATATTTGGAGTGCAACGGTGAAATCCGGCACTCAGACTCCGGCTGAGACCTTTTTGCACACGAACCTTTGTCATGTTTGATCTCAATTACACCTTTCCGGCCCCTTTTTTCATCGAATCTCCGGCTACGCTGGAGATAACTCAAACATTCATTGAGGTTAATGTTATCGTACCGGTGACGGTCACGATCTCACGGGGACTAGCCTTTGCTACCGGATCTCCCATACAAACGGAGATCAAGCAGACGTCCAGAACCGGAGTTAACAATGTGATACCGATGAGGATTTCACAGTTTCATTATTACGGTTTCTTTTTCATCGAATCTCCGGCTTAACCGGATATCGTACAGGCGATCAGCATTGAGGTTAATATTAGATTTCCTCTGGTTCACGTTGTCACTATGACGGACCTTTGTTTGTACCGGGGATGGTTACCGGAGATCCGGTACAGTCGGAGATCACTCAGACCACGGGTTGCCAATCTTTTGTTTTCACCGGGCGCCATTGTCATTCTATTCCTGTAAAAAAAAAAAAAAAAAAAAAAAAAAAAAAAAAAAAAAAAAAAAAATATTATTTATGAACGTAACTTTGCCTATATTTATGCATGTATTTAATTCTAACTATGTATAAATATGGATAAATATCCATACAACATCGTGTTCAAATAGAATTAAATTAATTATGCCTATATTTATGCATGTATTTAATTCTAACTATGTATAAATATGGATAAATATCCATACAACATCGTGTTCAAATAGAATTAAATTAATTATGCCTATATTTATGCATGTATTTAATTCTAACTATGTATAAATATGGATAAATATCCATACAACATCGTGTTCAAATAGAATTAAATTAATTATGCCTATATTTATGCATATTCAATCCTAACTGTCTAAATATGGCTAAATATCCATACAACATAGTGTTCAAATAGAAATACATTAATTATGCCTATATTTATGCATAGTCAATTCTAACTATGTCTAGATATGGATAAATATCCATACAACATAGTGTTCATATAGAAATAAATTTCCACCAAGTGGTGAATGCGCCAACAGTGTCACATTTCATGAATACAAGTGTCGCACTATACCCCAGAAGGTAATACATTAAATAACTTGTCTTTAAAATGGCTTTTTAAGAGTATACAGCTGATCCCAGCCTGTGAATAGGATCGCTAACCAAAGTTCAAGGAACATCCAGACTTATGTCCCCTTTGTGTTACAGAAGGTTCGCCTGCATGGTTCCCATCAGGATGATGATGATTCTCTCTGGCCTGCAAAGAGAGGCTCTCCACCCTTGGGTATCGAAGTTGGGAAGGAATGCTCCATCTAGAGGTCCCTATCTCCTCGGAGTGTCCTCTCTAAGGTTGGACAACGACCCCATGGACGGGCAGGTATGTGGGGATGAGTTTTGAGCCTTCAGCTTTGCAATTACCTACGTCACCGACCTAGGACCATTAAAGGATCCTAATGTTCATGTTACCCTGCATAGACTGTGACGGCTAAAAGCAACACATTCTAAGGAAATCCAAGGGGCTATGACGAGCTCTAAGGTAGGGTGGTGAGTCAGTGCCATTCAGGAACTCGGATATAGGTGGTACCATAAATCTGGAGGGCATAGACGTCCTCCCTCTGGGGGACCTAGATTTTACTCCCAGGTACTAGAATTCCCATTCAACGGATTCGTTCGATTGAAAGAGATTGCCTTGGTTAGCTTAGACAAGGTACCGAAGGTAACGGTATTATTTCCTAAAGGGCAGGCCCGATCTGTCTGGACCAGGATGTTGTCAGCCTGGGGGGTACGATAATTCCAGGCTCTGCCCTTCCAGTTCGACCTACACGTTTGTTGGTCTGATCGGGTCAGTTGTGGGAAGTACGTTCTGTCTGAGACCTCTATCAGACAGGAATTGATAGTCGGTTTCCCACTCGTCATCACAGCCTTCCTCTGGTTCGACGATTTTGTATCTGACCCCCCCATCATCAGGTGGTCTACCTCACTGATTCCCCAGGTACACAGTCCAACTCCGTTGGGATGTTTTGCCTGCATGCAGCCCTAGATCCGAACCCTCAGGCTCCTTTCATGGACACCAGAGAGGAAGCTACAGGAGTAGAAGACAGTCCCGACATCAAGGCGGACCTAGGAAAAAGGGGGCTCGGAGAAGGGAAGGACCTAGATTCACTCCCTCACAACGCGGTGGTCCTGGTAGAGGGAAGACTTTACCACTTTCGTGACCATTGGACTCGGTCTGTGGGATCATAGCATAGTCTCTAACGGTTTGAGATGAAAATGGCCTCAAGGTCCTCCTCCTCCGCCAGTGACCTTCTCCCAGAAATACACTCCCGTCCTGAAAGAGTACACCACAGGGTTACTCAAGAAAAAGCAATCAAACGACTATCTCTTAGGTATGGACCTTACTTCCCCGTGGGACCGTCACCACCTCTGTCGATCTTACCGACCGCTATTAGCTTGCGCCTATAGCTCGAAACTTCTCTTCTTATCTGGGTTTCCACCTAAGCAGGAAAGCCTTTGTGTTCAAGACATGCCCTTCGGCCTCAACATTGATCCCAGGATATTCACGAAACTGGGAGAGGCAGTGTTAGAACAACTCAGGAACCAAGAGATACAGATCATTGCTTATCTGGCCGGTTGGCTCATTTGGGCCCGGCCGGCCATAGAAGGTAACAGAGCTACGAAGGAATTTCTTCGATCGCTCGACAACCTGTGATTTCGGGTCAATCTCCATAAGTCTCGCCTGCGACCATCAGGCCACTTAGAATGGTTAGCCATTCAGTGGGACCTTTCGAAGCACACGTTGTCTCTCCCTTCCAAAAGTAAGAGGAATAGGTTCCAAGATCAAGAATTTCTCAAGCACAAACAGGTGTCCAAAGAGCCTAGAAAGTATCCTCGGCCTTTCCCAATTCACTTCAGTAACAGATCTCCTAATAAAAGCCAAACTCAAGACATCAATCGATTTTGGAGAAAGAGAGCTACAGTACCTATAAGAAGACAAGGTCTCGAAGATCCCCTCTGTCGGGAAAATGAGACTACGCCCATGGTCCGAACCGAAGAACCTCTCCAAAGCGGTTCCTCTACAATTCCCACCTCCACAAGTGACATTCCATTCAGCCGTGTCTCTAAGTGGATGGGGGGATTTCTCCGAACATCAGATGTTTCAGGTTCTTGGTCACTAGCCATGAAACAGTCCCATATCAATGTTCTCGAAGCCATGGCAGTGATCTTGACCCTGAAGAGAGAGACTCCTCCGAGGTCGACCCACATCAGAGTAGTGTCAGACAGCACAGACGAGGTACACTACGGAAACAGGGGAGGATCCAAGTCACGCAACCTGAATCAGATCCTGGTCACTTTCTTCGCCTGGGCAACAGAAAAGAACTGGTTCCTGTCAGCACCTCACCTAGCGGGAGGCCAGGATGTGAGAACGGGCTCACTATCCAGGACGAGTTCCCTGGAGTCAGAATTTCACTCCGGTGGATATTCAGGTTCGTTCCAGGCATCCAGGTAGATCTATTCACATCTCAGATCAATCACAAACTTCCTTGTTATGTGACCCCAATCCTGGACCCTCGGGCTCATGCCATGGACGCATTACCCCGGGATTGGAATCATTAGAGGAAGATTTCCCTATCTCTCCCAGTGAATCTTCTAAAAACTTTAACACCGACTGCGCTCCTTCCGGGGCGCAGTGGTTTTAGTACCACCTCACTGCCCAAGAACAGTTGGTTTCCTCTCCTCCTCGAGTGGAAACTCCGTCCCATCCGGATTCCGTTCCTCAAACTGACCCGAGTATTCCAAACTCACTGTGTCAGATTACTCAAGGATGTCCAAAACCCTAACTTTGTGGACTACAGGAAGTTGGCAGCTCGTAGAGACTCGAACATTGAACCGGAAAACGATTTCTTACTCGAATCAGTCAAAAGGGACTCGACAATTCGCCAATATGATTCGGCCGTTAACCCCCAAAATAGGTGGTCCCCTTGGAAAGTTATTCCTCTTCTCCAAGATACTTTTCTATGTCCGGTCACCACTCTCAGGGCCTTTTTAGCCACGACTGCTACCCGATCGTCTGGCCCCTTGTTTATCAGGGAACAAGGAGGTACCATTCCCATACGTGGTATTAGGCTATAGATCCTATACTTCGTTTGACAAGCCAATCCGGGATCATTTCCCCCAGAAGATGGACTTTGATGACCTTATAAAGTTCACGGGTTGGGAATCTCCTATGGTCTTCAAACGCCACTATCTAATGAACTTACAGGCTCTTAAATACCCAACAGTTGCAGCTGGGAGCCGTATCTCTCCCCAGTGATCTTTTGTTCTTCCTTTCATCCATCTCTTTTCTTCTCCCTCCTACCCGCCACTCGCACCACGACGCCGCTTCCTTGGTGGTTCGTTAGCCCTAAGTTTATTACATATTAGGTTATGTTTGTAACTATTATTGATTACCGTTGTTACAGGGTTGGGATATTCTTAGCCATGTCAGTTTTGTAGCATGTTTCCTCTGATACTCGGAGGCTTCCCTGTTATCATGTTTGTTTACCTTAATTATTTATGATTTTCTTTACATGGTGTTGTTTCTCTCCCCTCTTTAAATTAGTTATTGTTGGGCTTGGAAGGCATTCTCTGGTACATTTTCACCCGGCGCCACAGATCGACCCAGAAAAGGGATTTTGACGAAGGAAAAATCTATTTCTGGGGAGAGACCTGTGGCGCCCGGTGAAACCCTTCCCCTTTATTTTACACAATCCCACCCTTTCCTTTCCAAGCCATCATGGCCAATACAGAAGGATGTTGTTCAGATGGCGCTCGCGTCGTGGCGTGGGTGGTGTGGCGCTGGTGGTTGGCAAGGGCCTTTGTATCGGCCCATCCCTTTGACGAAGGAATTAACTAAATGGAAGACAACCTGTGAATAGTGGATTTCACGCGCCTTTGCTTTATACACGACACCCTAAAGGTGCTCGCGCGAGGGTTGTAACCTCAGCATTCCATGCTTTTATCTTTCTCTGGTATAATTGGAAGGTTTTATCAGAAAAGGTATATAAGAAGGACTCTTTTCACCCGGCGCCACAGGTCTCTCCCCAGAAATAGATTTTTCCTTCGTCAAAATCCCTTTATTAGAATTAATTCTAGTTTGAAAATCTATATTAATAACCCCTACCATAATTTATCTGGCCCAATTATCCACATAAATGAGGAGGCATGAACTGGTGGATTATCCCCTTTTTAAACGGAATAGGAGGATATGCATTAACCCTTTTACCTCCAATGGACGTACTGATAAGTTTCACAAAAGTCATCCTTTTACACCCATGGATGTACTAGTACGTCCTTGCAATAAACTGCTATTCACATTTTTTTGCATATTTTTGATAACTTTATGAGAAACTTCAGGCATTTTCCAAAAGAAAGAGACCAACCTGACCTCTCTATGACAAAAATTAAGGCTGTTAGAGTAATTAAAAAAATATATATTGCAAAATGTGCTTGAAAAAAAAAAAATGCCTGGGGGTTAAGGGTTGGAAAGTTCCAAATAGCTTGGGGGTAAAATGGTTAAGCATAATTCTTACATAATGCACCAGACTGTGCCAGAAAAGGCAATGTAAGAACTGAAGGTCAGTCCAGTAAGAGGTCAGTAGAAACTAATAAAAGTGGAAAGGGCAAGCTCCAGTCCAAGCATCCTCTTCAAAGACGACAATAAAAAGAGCACCCCACGACATCCCAACACAGAAAAGAAAAGGTATAAGGAGAAATGGACAACTCATCGCCAGAAAATATGAAAAAATTTTAAAGTAATTTGTATTTTTCCTATTGAAACAAACCTTGAGCTCTTCATTAAGGATATACTTGCGGCAAAGCAGGAAGACTAGCCATAAGACTTTTAGTGAAGGGTAACTACCCGTTCACACACACCAGTGGAGTCCAAACAAATTTAGGGGATATTCCCCAAATTTAGAATAAAATTCCCCAAATTTAGAATAAAATTCCCCAATTTTAGGATGTTACCCCTGAATTTAGCATGATTTTCCCGAATTTAGGGTAATGGCTGCTCTTGGCTATTTTGATACTGTAGCCAAGTTTCACGGTACTCCTGGTGTAGTGAATAATTTTCAAAAAGCTACTTGTGTTATCCTTCAAAGATTGTATTCTAAGTGCAAGTCTGACTTCATTTTTAGACTGGCACATCATCTACTGCAACGCTTTTGTAAAGATTGCCACGACAAAAGGAGACATAGGTGGCAATCATATGGTAACGAATTATTTGTAATTTACTTGATCATAATGTAATGATTTATTTGCGATTTACATTTACTTTGTGACCTGGGAAGGGGGGTCTGGGGGAGGAGGGTTTGGACCCTAGCTAAGGGTTGTGACCTGGGAACTACTAGGTTAGGTTAGGTGGGTTTGTTAGGTTCTGTACCTTTTTAAAAACCTCAAAACTTGTACATAATAAAGTTTTGTTACATTTTCGCAAACCCAAAATCTCAGGTTCCTACTTGTGTCCGTCAGTTAGAGGGGTGATCATAACAGTAGAACGGCTCATTTGCAGTGGAAATAAAGGTCAAATTCATTGAAAGCACATCATTTACTATGGCGGGTATTTTTTTCTATAAGAAATGTTGCCCAGAATTTTACTATAAATTTACCAGAAGAAAGGTTAGTTTTACCATTATTCATCGATTACTCAGTAAATTCTCGACGCCCAAAAACCTCAGATCCCAATGGGTGGGCCCCATTGCCATAGGATATATTAGGGTAGGCCTATATTTCAATATTTATTTGCCACGGAAATAAATGAATTCATCGAAAACGGGAGTTTAGCTAGTGGAAATGGTTTATTTGTTTTTCCACTCCTTAACTATTTAATAATAGAACAGTTGGTTTGTCCCACTATTCAGAAATGGATAACACAAGACAGCGAGCAAGAATATGTCTCATATTTGGCTAGAAATTATATCCGAATTATTTATGATATTTGGCTTCAAGCCAGCCTGAGCCTATGGTTGACCCCTTGGTAAAAGGGATAGTGCTCAATGTTAAGAAATACTTAAATCTAAAATATTGTAGCTTACGTAGTTACGAACCAAAAGGTCTGCTGCCTTCAGCCTTCAGGTAACACGAACTCAGTAGTAGTAGTACTTCAGAGTAGAGTCAAAGCGGGATACCTTTGTAACAACTCTTAGTGTTCTTGTATTGTAAATTAGTTTGGTGCTTATCTTTTTCACATTATTTGGCTTTTCTTTGCGTTTGTTGTAATTATTTCCTTCTTTTCGATATTACTTTCATATGATAAAAATATCCTTGTTAATTACCTTGTCTTCTTCATATGGTTGAGCTCAATTTATTTACTAGTTTTATGTCCCAATCAAAATAACAAGAAATCTGTAAAATATTCAAAATTTTCACGAAATAAAAAAAAAATTGTGTACACTACCCCCTGTGTATCCATAATCTTTGGTTTCAATGCACTGGGTCTTTTTCTGAAATATATCATGCAAAATATGGTCGTGTTAATTTTCTTTCATTTTTCTTCCATTTAATACGAAGTTATAAGGAAATTTTGCTTTACAAATCCTTTCTTTTTTTAGTTGACCAGTTTCAGACTTTGCCTTTAATTTCTTCCTTAGTAATTATTTTCATTTTAAAGGAAACTCATGAATGGCAGAGGCAAGGGACAGTGACACCCTAGCAATCAGGACTGCCCATATACATATGATCAGCACCCAAGCAAGGACCAAGAAGGGCCGGGCAATGCCGATGATGAGTCAACAGGTAGACACATAAGCTCTTCCAAACACCCCATCATTACCTACACATGGATCGTGAAGTTGCAGCCACTAAAGAAACTATATATCTTACATAGAAGTTAAAATCATGTAAACATTTTACCGATTGTTTCCACCATCTACATCTTTTATCTTGTATGTAAAGGGTTATCGTTTACAATATCTCCTTTCTCCAATTAGGGTACTGCAGATCCCACATGGGCATTGTGTTCCCCATTTATCAACATTTTTTCATAGATGTCCCTAACTCTACCCTTAATTAAACAAGTAGCTAGGCTACTATAAGTGGCAGCTAGTATTTTTCTATACACCTTATTTCCTAACCTTCGTTGCTTTTCTATTTCAGTTTCTGTAAAATTTATATTTGATCCATACAAAAATTATGCAAGAGTAAAAAGTTTATCTTTATCAGTTTTTCACCCACACAGACGAAAATATTTTTTAAAACCATTTCCAAATGTCACCGCCTTCTTATAATACATTAAGCTACCCCTTCTTACCTCTACTTCCTCTTCACACTCAAAACATATTTTCCTCTATATTTTTTTTTTCTGTACAATAGTTCTAGGTCCCTTGCCTAATGATAAAAGGTAGCTTTTCTGCATCATCTTACCTTCATTCTTGTACAGTATAAATTTTGTTTATAGAAAATAATAAAGGTTTCTCTTACCTATAGTTTTTTTTATTCTCGCTAAAATTACTAGTTTAGTTTTTACCTGGATGCTTTATGGGGTAGTAGGTTGGCCAGGGCACCAGGCCCTCGTTGACACACTATAGTTATAGAATTATGGGGTCCTTTGACTGGCCAGAGAGTACTACATTGGATCCTTCTCTCTGGTTAAGGTTCATTTTCCCTTTACCTACACACACCCAATAGTCTGTCACATTCTTTACATATTCTCCTGTCCTCATGCACCTGACAACACAGATTATCATATAATTCTTCTTCATCAAGGGGTTACTGCATTGTAATTGTTCAACGGTCATTTTCCTCTTGGTAAGGGTAAAAAGAGACTTTAGCTATGGTAAGCAGCTCTTCTAGGAAGACATTCCAAAATCATGCCACTGTTCTCTAGTTTTGGGTAGTGCCATAGCCTATGTACCATGGTCTTCCACTTACTTGGGTTAGAGTTCTCTTGCTTGAGGGTACACTTGGGCACACTATTCTATCTTATTTCTCTTCCTCTTGTTTTTTATAGGATATCCATTTTAATGTTACAGTTCTTAAAATATTTTATTTTTTTCTGTTTCCTTTCCTCACTAGGCTATTTTCCCCGTTGGAGCCCCTGGGTTTATAGCATCTGCTTTTTCAACTAGGGTTATAGTTTAATAATAATAATAATAAATAATGCTTGAGGTGTATGTAGCTCCCGAAATGCCATTCTCCTTTACATTTTTTTTATTTCCTAATATGTTGGTATTTTTTTGCAAGTTACTTAAATGTTCTCGGTAATGTTAGCCTAATAGTTTCTGTAATTCCACTTTGATTACAGTATGTAGGATATATCGGCAAAACCTCTGAATGCATATGCTGATTAATAGGGTATGATCTAAATCTACGTAGATGGTTCTAAGTCCTGAAGTCCATGCCAGCCTCATGTTCATTTTTCGAAACATTGCCACTTTAGGCCATGTTTGAGTTACAAACGGAATTTCCCTGAATATACTGTATTTCTCGCTCTCGCTGATAAGCATCTTATTAATTTAGTTTATTTTTTTTTCTATCATGAGACGTCGGGGGTTTCGCTATGTCGTGATTAATTTTTGTTTCGGTTCCTTGCATAGGATAATTATGTTATGTATTCTTGCCAAAGCCAAAGTAAAGTCCTTCAATAAAAGGAACCGTGTTACCCCCATACGAATGGGGTAAAAAACACGCTAATAGTAGAATGTTTCCTCTACATATTACACCTCAATCTCATATTATAGAGGATTTCCTCAGTCTTATGTTGAAAATGTCAATTCTCATATCTCTTATGACTGCAGTGTAATGTCTAAGTATTGAGCGATAAGTTTACCACATAACGTTTGAGCCTTCCCGTCTCTTTGGCCAAAAAGCCCAAACAGACATCTGTTAAATTAAGATTCAGTTGCAACTGCTTTCATGTATCTTGTCATTCCTTTCTCTACTTTTATATTCAATTTAATTTCATATCAGTTCTTATATTCTACCTTTTACCTCCCTTCAAATTAATTAGCTGTAGCAGAGTTCATTAAGACCGACTTCTCCTTATGTCAGCATTACATCATTTTTTCTTTACGGTTGAAAGCAAACGTTACCAGTAAATATTGGACGGACTCGATAGACAATTCCGGTCAGACCGTTTGTCGTCTACCGTGAAGAGACCTAAGCAAAACTGACGGACATGGATAATATAGAGGATGAAGCTATTATCGAAGCAGTCAAATTACACAAGGCTATTTACGACAGGAGCAAAAATACTAATAGGAAAGCCATTGATGTCCTGTGGAAACGGATTGCCGAAGAACTTGGGGGAGATGGTAAGAGAGGTTTAACTCTTTCTGAACCGGTTATCCTATACGACTTTTAACGCAATGTACCAGAAAACTTAAGTTTAGTGATTAATTACCTTTTTACTTTACCACCGAGATATAATTATGGTGTTGTATTATGTCGTAATGTATTGCAGCTCTCATTTAACACTAAAATTTGCAATACATGACGGTATTATGGTAGCAATTTGATGGCTTGTTTAAACTGCCATGGTAATTAAAGTCTTGCTTCCAAGACCAGAATTAAATGCTCACTTTCAAATAATATAAAATCAAGAGGTGGATGGTAGTATGGCATATTGATATTTTTACATTACCACAAAGCATATACTTCTCACTGGTTATGTGGCTTGTGTGTTTTTATCATCTGTTGAAAGAACTACAAGCATAGATTGGTGTTTGGAAGGGGAAAGCTTACACAATGATGGTAAAATATGCTGAAAAGCTAAAGAGTAATAATGGGGAAAATATTTTTGTCTGAAATTAGCTTTAAAAGCATGGTTTGGAAAAGTCTTGGTGTATATTTACAGTTTCACCTCATCTTGATATGAATGCAGTTATTTTTATTGACAATTTTGTTCTTAACAATTAACCTCCATGAAAATTTTCTAAAAGCGCTGTGTTATCATGTAAAAAAACTTATATAAAATCTTCCTTTAATAATGGAAACTTATATTGGTGTTTGTAGGGGACAAGAAAGGACAGACAATTTAGGTTATGTCAGGTTAGGTGGGAGCACCTTAGATTATATATCCCTTCAATATCCGTAAAACTAATATAATGGCGACATCAAGTCTTCATAGAAAAAAGGATATTGATGTTGGGACATGGTTTAAAAGATGACACCCTTTCATTCCAATCTTTCCTTGGAAAGGTTTTGATATTGTATTGAAAGTAAAATATTGTGAAAATTTGAGTTAAGGGCTTTTAAGCCTAGAGCATTGTTTTTTTTTTTTTATCAGCTTTCTGCATTTTTTTAATGTAATTTTTGAGATTTCGCATTCTATTTTCTATTTATTTTACAATCATATTGACATTAAAATCAAATTTTAAGTTAAAATGTGTGAGATTTAAATATTTTATATAAAATTTTGAAAGTTTGCTGAATGTTGAGGATGATAGGGAGGCAGATATAATTGCGGTTCCAGGTGTTGAGGTGCCAGTGATGGGAGATGAGAATGAGAGAGAGATTACAATAGAGGAAGTGAGGAGAGCACTAGATGAAACGAGAGTAGGAAAAGCATCGGGTATGGATGGTGTGAAAGCTGAGATGTTGAAGGAAGGGGGTGTGACTGTACTTGAATGGTTGGTGAGATTGTTTAATGTGTGTTTTGTGTTGTCAATGGTACCAGTAGATTGGGTCTGTGCATGTATTGTACCACTATATAAGGGTAAGGGAGATGTGCATGAGTGTTGTAATTCAAGAGGTATTAGTTTGTTGAGTGTAGTTGGAAAAGTGTATGGTAGAATACTGATTAATAGGATTAAGGATAAAACAGAGAATGCAATCTTGGAAGTACAGGGTGGTTTTAGAAGAGGTAGGGGTTGTATGAATCAGATTTTTACAGTTAGGCAGATATGCGAGAAATATTTAGCAAAAGGTAAGGAGGTGTATGTTGCGTTTATGGATCTGGAGAAAGCATATGATAGAGTTGATAGGGAAGCAATGTGGAATGTGATGAGGTTATATGGAGTTGGTGGAAGGTTGTTGCAAGCAGTGAAAAGTTTCTACACAGGTAGTAAAGCATGTGTTAGAATAGGAAATGAGGTGAGCGATTGGTTTCCGGTGAGAGTGGGGCTGAGACAGGGATGTGTGATGTCGCCGTGGTTGTTTAACTTGTATGTTGATGGAGTGGTGAGAGAGGTGAATGCTAGAGTGCTTGGACGAGGATTAAAACTGGTAGGCGAGAATGATCATGAATGGGAGGTAAATCAGTTGTTGTTTGCGGATGATACTGTACTGGTAGCAGACACAGAAGAGAAGCTTGACCGACTAGTGACAGAATTTGGAAGGGTGTGTGAGAGAAGGAAGTTGAGAGTTAATGTGGGTAAGAGTAAGGTTATGAGATGTACGAGAAGGGAAGGTGGTGCAAGGTTGAATGTCATGTTGAATGGAGAGTTACTTGAGGAGGTGGATCAGTTTAAGTACTTGGGGTCTGTTGTTGCAGCAAATGGTGGAGTGGAAGCAGATGTACGTCAGAGAGTGAATGAAGGTTGCAAAGTGTTGGGGGCAGTTAAGGGAGTAGTAAAAAATAGAGGATTGGGCATGAATGTAAAGAGAGTTCTATATGAGAAAGTGATTGTACCAACTGTGATGTATGGATCGGAGTTGTGGGGAATGAAAGTGATGGAGAGACAGAAATTGAATGTGTTTGAGATGAAGTGTCTGAGGAGTATGGCTGGTGTATCTCGAGTAGATAGGGTTAGGAACGAAGTGGTGAGGGTGAGAACGGGTGTAAGAAATGAGTTAGCGGCGAGAGTGGATATGAATGTGTTGAGGTGGTTTGGCCATGTTGAGAGAATGGAAAATAGCTGTCTGCTAAAGAAGGTGATGAATGCAAGAGTTGATGGGAGAAGTACAAGAGGAAGGCCAAGGTTTAGGTGGATGGATGGTGTGAAGAAAGCTCTGGGTGATAGGAGGATAGATGTGAGAGAGGCAAGAGAGCGTGCTAGAAATAGGAATGAATGGCGAGCGATTGTGACGCAGTTCCGGTAGGCCCTGCTGCTTCCTCCGGTGCCTTAGATGACCGCGGAGGTAGCAGCAATAGGGGACTCAGCAGTATGAAGCTTCATCTGTGGTGGAAATGTGGGAGGTTGGGCTGTGGCACCCTAGCAGTACCAGCTGAACTCGGCTGAGTCCCTGGTTAGGCTGGAGGAACGTAGAGAGTAGAGGTCCCCTTTTTATTTTGTTTCTTGTTGTTGTCGGCTACCCCCCAAAATTGGGGGAAGTGCCTTTGGTATATGTATGTATGTATAAAATCTATACGATGAATATTTTCCAAGCTACATATACAGTACTGTATTTTCTAATTGACATGCTGTATGATCAAAGATGGCAAATAATTTTTAAACTCAAAAGTGTGTTTTATACAACTTTTCATTACGGTATCAATAATAAAGACTAAAGTACACAATTAGTTATCAATTAATCATCACTACACAACTGCAAGTTATCCTTTCATTTGTTTGATGGCCTTTGATTAAAACTTTCATGGTCTATATTAATCTGATTCTGAATCATTAAAATTAGGGGGTCATCATGAAAGTTGGTGAAACTATTCTAAAATTCATAAATATGCTTACTAAGATCTGTGGGCAGTTGATCACCTCAGAACCATACTGGTTTATACTCCCCCCATCTTTCTTCTCCCAGCACCTTGTTCAGTTGGCAATGTGGTAACATTTAATGAAGTTTTCTTTGAAGATTGCTTCCACTTATGCTCAATGTAGTTTCTTCTCTTGATTTTGGTCAAGCTGTCAAAGGGTATTCAAAACCCTTGATAAATTAATTTTCTGTGTGCATGGTAGATTTACAAGTCTACCTAGCAAATTTTTCAGTACAGTACAACTACAGGTTGTTGGAAAGCTTTTCCCTTAACCCTCCTTTCAACTGTTGCAATTGCTAAATTTTCAATATTAATCTTACCCGATAATCATGTAGCTGTCAACTCCGTTGCCTGACAGAATTCTACGGAAGGGATACGCCAGCGATCACTATACAAGAAGGGGGTGTACTCACCAGCGCCACCTGTGGCCAGGTACTGCAGTACTTCTTGTTGACACCACCTCAATTTTTCCTCTGTCGTGCTTCCGGCAAGACCTACATGGATACGCTTATAATTTTGGAGTCTTGTTCACAGTTTTTGGTGAAGTATTGCTCTAAGATTTCAGCTTTCGCTATACAGGAAACTTGTCTCTTAGCTTAGATAGCTTTTAGATTGATTGGATTAATGGTTAACGATATTTTGCTTTAATTGGAATCCCCCTTGACTGTTCTTTGATTCAAGATGTCCGACCTTTCTCAAGCTCCTCCCCAAAGACGATGTAGGACTTGTATTAGGCGTATTCCGAAGGCCTCGGTTGATCCTCACACCGTTTGTTCCGACTGTAGGGGAAAATCCTGTCAGTTGGAAGATCGATGTGAGGAATGTGCCGGACTTTCGGAACTTGATTTTGTTCGATTCCTCAAGTATACCACTAAGTTAGAGAGAGAGAGAGAGTTAGGAGGAGTTCGGCTCGCTCTTCGCTTTATTCCTCACCCCATGATCCTCAACCTTTTCCTACCCCTGTAGTGGCTACCCCCGATCCTACTATTTGTGCTCAGCCTGATATGTCTGATGTTTTACGTGCCATTCAGGCTTTAGGTGATAAAGTGGAGTCGGTAGTGAGTGACCACAAGTTCCTCTTGGCAGATGTCAAGGAACTTAAAGTGAAAAGTGCAGTGGGAAGTGGTAGTGCCAGTGCTGTGCCGAGTGCTAGTGTCAGTGTCAGTGTTGTGCGTGAGGGTACTTCTGTGCGTGCCAGTCGTCCTCCCAGTCCGGGACCTCTTGCAAGCTCCCAAGCCCAGGGGAGAAGCAATGTCGAAGGGCAAAAGGGTTCGGCAGGCCTTGATCGGCGCACAGCAGTATCCTCGGTGGTTGCGGGCGTATCTTACAGAGATCGTCACTTCCACTCTCAGACGATTGAGCCCTTATTTTCCTCGTCTGCAGAAGAATTTTCGGGGAGAAAACGCTGGACTCAGGTCTCAAGACCTCTTAAGCGTAAAGTCCAGACCGCACGAGTTCTACAGCCCGGATGTAGTCATTGGGCTAGCTCTGACTCGCCGCAGTCATCAGGTGACTGCACGCCTCCTAAGAGAGGTAAGGCGATGCCTCAACAGACCTCAACTTCTGTTAAGGCTCTGCCTCAACAGACCTCAACGTCTGTTGATCCCAAGATGGCTTTGCTGCAGTCTATGCAGTCGCAGCTTGCGGTATTGATGCGTGAGTTTCAGGCAGAGAAGGTTACACCTCCTCCTGCGAGCGCTCCTCCTCCTCTACGCAGTCCAGTCTGCCAGACGTACGAAGTTGAGGTTCCTCAAGCTACCTCCATGCGTGAGCTACCGCGTTGGGAGTTGCCAGATACCAGCGTTGTGCAGCAACCTCCACCTTCCTTGAGGCAGGAACCTCTTACCACGCGGCAACCTCCTCAACAATGGGGACAGGAGTCTTATGCCTTACAACCTCCTCTACCTTTGAGGCAAGAGTTTCTTGCAGTAAGACCATCCTCGAGGCAGCAACCTCTTGAGGTACGACAACCTCTGCCATCCTTGAGGCAGCCACCTCAGCTCTCGCAGCTGATACCTCCACCTTCCTCGAGGCGAGAACCTCAACTCTCGAGGCAAGCACCTCAAGAACCTCAACTCGTGAGACAGGAGCCTCTTTCTGCGCAGCCGTCACCTCAACTCTCGCAGCACCCACCTCAAGAACCTCAACTCGCGAGACAGGAACCTCTTACTGCGCAGCCACCTCAACCCTTGAAGCAAGCGCAACTCTTGAGACATGAACCTCATGCAATGAGTCAGCCACCTCAACGCATGCATCCACCTCTTTCTCCTCAGCTTGAGCAGTCTTTGCAGCCTGAACCTCAGGTTTTACTACAGTCGCCTCTCACCACTCTTGCTCCCCAGACTCCCGCAGAGCCTCCTTCTTCCCAGCCTCATGACTTTGTCATTACCAGCCCTCATCCTCTTCAACAGAGACTTGAGGATGAATCCGCAAGTGTATATGCACCCGCTTGTCAGGATTCTGCCGTTCAGCATACCGCTGTAACTTTACCTCTCGCTTCTCAACCCTCAGGTGATGAGGTTTCTGAGGAGGAAGCTGCGCACCTGGATGATCCCTCTTCTGACGTGGAGGAACCCAAGTCGTTACCACCCTCCATTGACTTTCGCAAGGTCCTGGCTCTTTTCAGAAAAGTTTACCCGGATCACTTTGTTTCTGCTACCCCTCGCTCTCCTCCATCAGAGTTTTCACTAGGCATGCAACCTGTTAAGTCTGCCTACACTAAGCTCGTCTTCGCTAGATCTTCTAAGAGAGCTTTGAGAATGTTAGGGGATTGGTTGCAGTCCAAGCAGCAACTAGGGAAGACGTCATTCATGTTTCCACCTACTAAGCTGACTTCTAAGGCGGGCGTATGGTATGCCACAGGAGAGGAACCAGGCTTGGGAATCCCTGCCTCTGCCCAGGCTGACTTCTCAAGTTTGGTTGACTCTCCACGAAGGTCGGCTATGAGGCGCTCTAAGGTCTGCTGGACCTTTTCTGACTTAGACCACTTCTTAAAGGGAGTCTTTCGCGCCTTTGAGATTTTTAATTTTCTCGACTGGTGCCTGGGGGCCTTGAGCAAGAAGACTGCCCCATCTGACAAGGACTCGGCCATGCTTTTAATGTCCTGTATGGATAAAGCAATTCGCGATGGTTCCGGCGAACTTGCCTCCATGTTTGTTTCGGGAGTACTCAAGAAAAGGGAACAACTTTGCACCTTCCTTTCCACTGGTATCACCTCTTGTCAAAGGTCTCAGTTACTTTTTGCTCCGCTTTCTAAGTTCCTGTTTCCTGAGGACCTTATCAAGGAATTGTCTGCAGCTCTTATTCAGAAGGACACTCATGACCTTGTGGCCTCTTCAGCACGTAAGGCTAAGGTTGCTCCTTCGGTTCCTAGAACTTACCGCACCCCAGTGGCCGATACTCCTGCTACAAGATTTATTCCGCCCTTTCGTGGCAGAGCCCCCAGCCGAGGAAGTACCCGTCCAGACGGTTTCAGGGGCAGGTCCAAGAAAGGTCCCAAGCCTTCGAAAGGCAAACATTGACTCTCCTCCTCTCCAGACAGCAGTAGGAGCCAGACTCAAGATCTTCTGGCAAGCTTGGGAAAGAAGAGGTGCAGACGCCCAGTCTGTCAAGTGGCTAAGGGAGGGTTACAGGATACCATTCTGCCGCAATCCCCCTCTGACCACTTCTCCCATCAACCTCTCTCCCAACTACAAGGAAAAGGACAAGAGGCTAGCGTTACACCAAGAGGTGTCGCTCCTGTTACAGAAGAAGGCATTGGTGATAGTCCGGGACCATCAATCCCCGGGCTTCTACAACCGTCTCTTTCTGGTGGCCAAGAAGACAGGAGGTTGGAGACCGGTGCTGGACGTCAGTGCGCTCAATGCTTATGTCACCAAGCAGACGTTCACTATGGAGACGACGAAGTCGGTCCTAGCAGCGGTCAGGCAGGAGGACTGGATGGTCTCGTTGGATCTGAAAGACGCTTACTTTCACGTTCCTATTCATCCAGACTCCCAACCTTTCCTGAGATTCGTTTTTGGAAAGGTTGTGTACCAATTCCAAGCCCTGTGTTTTGGCCTAAGCACGGCGCCTATGGTGTTTACGCGACTGATGAGGAATATTGCCAAATTCCTCCACTTGGCGGACATCAGAGCCTCCCTTTATTTAGACGACTGGCTGTTAAGAGCCCCCACAAGTCGTCGCTGTCTGGAGAGTCTCAACTGGACTTTGGACTTGATCAAGGAACTGGGTCTTTTGGTCAACTTAGAAAAGTCCCAGCTTATTCCTTCCCAAACCATCGTTTACCTGGGAATGGAGATTCGGAGTCAAGCTTTTCGGGCTTTTCCGTCGGCCCCAAGAATCAGCCAAGCCCTAGAGTGCATTCTGAGCATGCTGAAGAGGAACAGATGCTCGGTGAGACAGTGGATGAGTCTAACAGGGACCCTGTCATCGTTAGCCCTGTTCACCGAGTTAGGGAGACTCAACCTCCGCCCCCTTCAATTCCATCTAGCAGCTCACTGGGACAAGAATATGACGCTCGAAGCGGTCTCTATTCCTGTTACCAAAGAGATGAAGACTACTCTCATGTGGTGGAAGACCAACATCCTTCTCAAGGAGGGTCTATCGTTAGCGGTTCAGACCCCCAATCTTCATCTCTATTCGGACGCATCAGACTCGGGCTGGGGCGCGACCTTGGACGGACAGGAATGCTCGGGAACATGGAACAAGGAACAGGAAACGCTTCACATCAACTGCAAGAAGTTGCTGGCAGTTCATCTGGCTTTAATGAACTTCAAGTCCCTCCTGCTAAACAAGGTGGTGGAGGTGAACTCCGACAACACCACAGCCTTGGCATACATCTCCAAGCAGGGAGGGACCCATTCGAGGAAGCTGTACGAGATAGCAAGGGACCTCCTCATTTGGTCAAGAAGTCTAAACCTCTCACTGGTAACGAGGTTCATTCAGGGCAATATGAACGTCTCGGCAGATCGCCTCAGCAGGAAAGATCAAGTCATCCCCACGGAATGGACCCTTCACAAGAGCGTGTGCAACAGACTTTGGACCTTGTGGGGTCAGCCAACGATAGATCTGTTCGCCACCTCCATGACCAAGAGGCTCCCTTTGTACTGTTCCCCAGTTCCAGACCCAGCAGCAGTTCACGTGGATGCTTTTCTGCTGGATTGGTCCCATCTCGAGCTATATGCATTCCCGCCGTTCAAGATCATCAACAGAGTCATTCAGAAGTTCGTCTCTCACGAAGGGACACGGCTGACGCTGGTTGCTCCCCTTTGGCCTGCAAGAGAATGGTTCACAGAGGTACTACAATGGCTGGTCGACGTTCCCAGGACTCTCCCTCTAAGAGTGGACCTTCTACGTCAACCTCACGTAAAGAAGGTACACCCAAACCTCCACGCTCTTCGTCTGACTGCCTTCAGACTGTCGAAAGACTCGCTAGAGCTAGAGGCTTTTCGAAGGAGGCAGCCAGAGCGATTGCCAGAGCAAGGAGGATATCCACTCGTAGAGTCTATCAATCCAAGTGGGAAGTCTTCCGAAGCTGGTGCAGAGCCAATGCAGTTTCCTCTACCAATACCTCTGTAACCCAAGTTGCTGACTTCCTGTTACATCTTAGGAATGTTAGATCTCTTTCGGCTCCTACGATCAAAGGGTACAGAAGTATGTTGGCTTCAGTTCTCCGCCACAGAGGTTTGGATCTTTCCTCTAACAAGGATCTACAAGACATCCTTAAATCTTTCGAGACTTCTAAAGAACGTCGATTGTCCACTCCAGGCTGGAATCTAGACGTAGTCTTAAGGTTCCTTATGTCTCCTAGGTTTGAACCTCTCCAGTCAGCTTCTTTCAAAGACCTTACTCTCAAAACTCTTTTCCTCGTCTGCCTTGCAACAGCCAAAAGAGTTAGTGAGGTTCACGCCTTCAGCAGGAACATAGGATTCACATCCGAATCAGCAACATGTTCCTTACAGCTCGGATTTTTAGCAAAAAATGAACTTCCTTCACGTCCTTGGCCTAGATCGTTCGAAATTCCTAGCCTTTCCAACATGGTGGGTAACGAGCTAGAGAGAGTTCTTTGCCCTGTCAGAGCTCTAAAATACTATCTTAAAAGGTCAAAACCTATACGAGGACAATCAGAGGCCTTATGGTGTGCCATCAAGAAACCTTCGATGCCTATGTCCAAAAACGCAGTTTCGTATTATATAAGGCTTCTGATTAGAGAAGCTCATTCTCACATGAAGGATGAAGACCTTGCTTTGCTGAAGGTAAGGACCCACGAAGTGAGAGCTGTAGCCACTTCGATGGCCTTTAAACAGAACCGTTCTCTGCAGAGTATTATGGATGCAACTTTTTGGAGGAGCAAGTCAGTGTTTGCATCATTTTATCTCAAAGATGTCCAGTCTCTTTACGAGAACTGCTACACCCTGGGACCATTCGTAGCAGCGAGTGCAGTAGTAGGTGAGGGCTCAGCCACTACATTCCCTTAATCCCATAACCTTTTTTAACCTTTCTCTTGAATGCTTTTATTGTTGTTTTTTGGGTTGTTACGGTAGGCTAGAAGCCTTCCGCATCCTAGTTGATTTGGCGGGTGGTCAATTCGTTCTTGAGAAGCGCCTAGGTTAGAGGTTGTGTAGAGGTCCTTTAGTATGGGTTGCAGCCCTTTATACTTCAGCACCTTAGGGTTGTTCAGCCTCCTAAGAGGAACGCTGCGCTCAGTAAGGAAGACGAACTTATTAAAGGCAGAGTAATGGTTCAAGTCGACTTCCTTACCAGGTACTTATAATTTCATTGTTATTTTGAATAACTGATAATATGAAATACGGGATACTTAGCTTCTTGATATACATGTACACTGGTTTTCACCCACCTCCCTGGGTGTGAATCAGCTACATGATTATCGGGTAAGATTAATATTGAAAAATGTTATTTTCATTAGTAAAATAAATTTTTTAATATACTTACCCGATAATCATGATTTAATTGACCCACCCTTCCTCCCCATAGAGAACCAGTGGACCGAGGAAAAATTGAGGTGGTGTCAACAAGAAGTACTGCAGTACCTGGCCACAGGTGGCGCTGGTGAGTACACCCCCTTCTTGTATAGTGATCGCTGGCGTATCCCTTCCGTAGAATTCTGTCGGGCAACGGAGTTGACAGCTACATGATTATCGGGTAAGTATATTCAAAAATTTATTTTACTAATGAAAATAACATTTCTTCAATCTCCTTCTCTTTGTGGGCTTCTAAATCTGTCAGAGTCAGTGGTTCAATCCTAAAACTTTTTTTTTGTATGCCTCAACATTTTGTATTAAATTCAAAAGATTCTTTTTAACATCTGGCGCAGATTTTTCTGTTGACAGACTACCATTTTTCTACAGGTTCTAACTAAATAGGTTAATGATTTAATTTATTTTTGCTGATTATTATTATTATTATTATTACTACTACTATCCAAGCTACAACCCTAGTTGGAAAAGCAAGATGCTATAAGCCCAGGGGCTCCAATTGGAAAAAATAGCCCAGTGAGGAAAGGAAAAAAGGAAATAAATAAATGAAGAGAACAAATTAACAATAAATCATTCTAAAAAAGTAACAACGTCAAAATAGATATGTCATAATATATATAAACTATTAACGTCAAAAACAAATACGTCATATATAAACTATAAAAAGCCTCATGTCCGCCTGGTCAACAAAAAAGCATTTGCTCCAACTTTGAACTTTTGAAGTTCCACTGATTCAACTACCCGATTAGGAAGATCATTCCACAACTTGGTAACAGCAGGAATAAAACTTCTAGAGTACTGCGTAGTATTGAGCCTCATGATGGAGAAGGCCTGGCTATTAGAATTAACTGCCTGCCTAGTAATACGAACTGGATAGAATTGTCCAGGGAGATCTGAATGTAAAGGATGGTCAGAGTTATGAAAAATCTTATGCAACATGCATAATGAACTAATTGAACGACGGTGCCAGAGATTAATATCTAGATCAGGAATAAGAAATTTAATAGACCGTTAGTTTCTGTCCAACAAATTAAGATGAGAATCAGCAGCTGAAGACCAGACAGGAGAACAATACCTGGTAGAGTACTGTACTTGCAAGGTCTTGATTACTGAATCCAAAAGTTTTGCAGTTCATGTGAAGGATTATATGTTTCTCATGTTTGCCTTCTCCAATAAAGATTGAATAACAACACTCCTTGCAGCTGTAGTTTAAAGTTCCATCGTCTAATTGCTAGGATACAATGTGTAAATAAACTTAGGCCTGTATGTTGAGAGGTTGCATTCTATATCCATATCCACCAGTTGCCTTGCATTGACAAACGATTTGAAGACAATTGCATAAAAAGGTCCCCTTGTTTCAGACTGGGATGAATTTTTTCCAATGTTTAGCAATTTGAAATATTAAAAAGCCATATACTTGATTAATTTGGTCTTCCAGCAGCAAAGGACATCTGATAAATTTATAAGCATAAACTGTAGGTGAAAAGGTCCTCATCATTACTTCACACAGCTCTATTAAAGTGTAAATAGATATCCACAAGTGCTATAGACAGTACTGTGTCCAGTACTTGGCAGTACAGTAGCTTCGTGGATCCCTTCTAATATTTCATTTTCGAATCTGAAGTAAAAGTGGTAAAGTAATACACTTTTGGTTTATATATTTGGTCATCTGGCACCTAGAAAATACCTACAGTGTATCTTGCAAAATATATTCACCTTAGAATTTTTAATTTGAATTTCCCACTTTTTTTTCACCAAAAATATAATTTTAGTATCAATACTGTACTGTACAGTGATTCTACAAAAAATGTGAAATATTAAACAGAAAATTGCAAAGAGATTCTTCAAAATAATTGCAGAAATCTGATAAAATGCATTAGTTTAGGCTTGCAAGCCCTCAATCATTCTTTTCAGTTTCCCTTTTTACTTAGGTTAAGATGTCAAAACCTTTCCATAGAAAGATTGGAATTATATGGGATCATTTCTGGAGCCAATAATATTTCTTATATGGCAATGAAGTGTTTCCAGGAAAAGTTGTATGGTAGAAAGTTGATTGGAAAGTACAAGATTGTATATATAAAAATATTAAAGTCATATTAATGCAAGGGGAAAAGAGTTATTTTGTTGAATGCCAAAATATTTAGTATATTAATTCCCTACTAAATTCATGAACCATATATTTCCTCAAATGGTGTTTTATGCATTTCTTACTATTATTATTTCTATTTTCCTGTATCTAAGAATTTTGGAGAAACTAGTTTAGTAAACTTTTTTTTTTTTTGAGAGAGAAACCCAGAGAAGTTTAATTGCACCAACAGAAATGGTGCAATAGTTTGAAAAACAAGAAAGACAGGGGGAAGAAAATTGGTGCTGTTGGGTAATCATTGACACTAATGACAAAATCAAAAGGCTTAAATACTGTAGGTGTATCAAACTTCCTCTAACATAATGCACCAAGTCTTATTTGACCCTCTGCCAGCCTAACCCTATCTATTATACAGTAGTTTAGTATTTTGGGTTATGAGGTTAATTCATTCCAAGAGTGAGCTTGCAACCTACAGTGCTTGTATTCTAAAACAATTTTTCCCTTTAGAAATATAGGCAATTCACTCATTGTGTTCCACACGTTTATAAATATATATATAGTATACAGTATATATTTGTATTTTTCCTAACACTATGATTTCGGCAAAGCTAGAAACTCAGCTTTCAGAATCACAACGAGGTGTCAGCAGTTACTGGCGAATGGGTAGTGGGCAAACCCTGCCCCACTGTCTGCTCACTGAGTAGCCACTTTGATCTTCACCCAGTACTTGAGGTGGAAAGTGCATTTTAAAGGACTAGGTTTGGATAGCTAAGAAAAATACAAATTTCTTTGAAAAGTGTGATTTCTCATTACACAAATATTCAAACTTTAATAAGAAACTTATCCTTATGAGGGCGGAAGTTCCTATAATTAATCCGGCTGGTTTAAAATCCATGGATGTCGGGACACTCAAACCATAAGAGGAGTAAGAGTGTAAACTCCAATCCACCTCCTATGACCTGAGTTTTCAGGTGATAGGTTTAGGTTTCTGTCATTTTGACAAGACTGTCATGGAGGAACCTATACTGTATCCTCAGGAGGTAAGTCTGCAATGTTAGCTGAAGTGAATTAACGAGTTTACATTGCTGTCCATCCTCCCTCGTCAGGAGGATGGGGGAAAGACATTTTTATTTTTATTTAAAATAGAACAGTTACTCAGTATGGTAGCTTACCTGCACCAAGGTCCACTCCAGCAACATAATGATTCGAATGCTGCACCTCAAAGGAAGGGAGATCATATTACAGAGGCTATGGCAATACCCAAGACTAGAGAACAAGGTTAGATTTTGGGGTGTCCATCTCCTAGACGAGTTGCTTATCATAGTTAAAGTCTCTCTTCTACTCTTACCAAGTGGAAAGTAGCCACTGAACAATTACAGTGCAGTAGTTAACCTTGAGTGAAGAAATTTTTGTTTTTTGGTTATCTTAGCGTTGTCCGGTGTATAAGGAAAGAAGAGAATGTTTAAAAAATTAGCCTGACTTATTTGGTGTATGTGTAGGCAAAGGAAAAATGAGCTGCAGAGAGGGATCCAATGTAGTACTATCTGGCAAGTCAAAGGACCCTATAACACTCTGGTGGTAGTATCTCAACGGGTGGCTGATGCCTTGACCAACATACTGTATAAATAATCTTGTTATAAGTGTCAAAATCTCCTCTAGTATACATTTTCTCCTTGGAGTTTGCTTATGTCAAGAAAACCTAAAGTAGTATTGTATCTGGAATTTTTAATAGATTGAAGGTTAGGATTAGGAGAGGTTGCAAAACTAAAAAAAAAATCATTATCCTAGCTTTGCCTACATACTGGTATTAAAATTCTTTTAGCAGCTTCTCTTCAGTAAAGTTCGTTAATACCCCTTCAGAAAATTAACCCTTTCCTCTGGTTATGCCTTCTGTGAGGGGTACATTTAATTTTATAATCTATTTTTAAAAATTTCCGGTAGTTTTCCATTCATACCAATGCTGTATATTGTTCTCAGCATAACTTGACAATTTTCTATTTACAACGATAGAATGTCATTTTCCCGTGGTTCTGTATACAGTCGGTTAGCTTTTCTAAGGAAAGAATCAATATACATTACCGTCATTAACATAAAAGGTGTTGGTACGTAATGCAATAGATTGTTTGTAATATCATGTATATACTGTATACAGTATTTTGTTTACTCTTTTACTTTTCTTTTGCGATAGTACAGTATTGTGTAAATTTAAGAAGCAGTTGAAATTATAATGAAGCTCTTGATGGTGTTTATAATGATCTATTAGGTCCAAGGAAAATGCAAAAAATTTGTGCTATAGGCTTATATTAAGGGGATTTATAGTAGCGTATCTAACCACATGATATCATGATAGAAAAGTAGTTTACCATAAAGACATTGTTATACTTCTTATGCTTGGACAAATGATAGGCCAAAGATTTTTCATCTAATAAATTAGAATAAAACAAGACTACATACGATTAAGATTTTTTTTTCCTTTGCAGTTGAAAATCTTAAATACCGGTGGTGTTATCTACGGGATACATTTGTGAAGAAACACAGGATTCTTCAAAAAAAGGAGGCAGGAATTCTTAAAAAACAAGTAACAAAATGGCCATTATATGAAAAAATGGACTTTTTCATTCCCTACATGAAGTCGCCTCGTAATCCATCACTGAAAAATATTTCCCACCCTCTAAGGAACCAACCAAACAATAACTCTCCCGTCAAAAAGACTGAACAGATGGAAACTGTGAACTGGTGCCCAGAGTCACCTATTTCAAATTGTGATGATAGTGAACACTTTTTAAGAAGTATCTTGCCAATATTGAAAAAACTAGATCCGATTACAAAACTGGAATTCCGACTTGAGGTTCAGCAACTCCTCCTCCATTTTGCTAGACAAGCAGAGTTGTGTTCAACTGATGCTGAACCAAACACAAAGATAATAGTAAACACTCAAACAGAAACTGAATATGCAGTGGAATCTCTTGATGGGAATTTTGAAAATTCGTAAATACCCTTCGCAGATAGTAGGAGATAGCATTGAAATGTCAATCATGGGAGTATGCTGTAATATACTGTATAATCCTTTACCTTTTAAATACCAACCATAACCACAATTCATAATGTATGTAGACAAATGTTGAAAACCTAGTTAAAATTTAATATACGGTACTTGATAGAGTAGTAAAGTAGTTTTTTTTTTTTTTTTTCTTTTAACCATATCCTTAGGAAATATGATTTTAAAGAATATACTTTTTCATATACAGTGCTGTATGTAAACTCATTACCTTATGACTGGGAGAGCTGAAAATCTTTTGTATTGTCTTGACTAGAAGCAACTAGGGTGGGTAGGAAGAAGGGTATTTCCAATAAAGTAATGGTTTGTCTATGAAGGGTGGTGGTGAGGGTATTTCCCATAAACTGATGTTTGTATAAGAAAATTTTTTACAATTATATTTGTTCCATCACAAGCTAATTACTTCTACAATAACCGAACTAGAAAAGTTGGAAATGTATATCTTCTTTTACAAATAATTGAATATTGTACTGCACAGTAATGCAAGCTATGGCTTGTGGGACCATGTAAACTTGGATGAAAAATGAATAAAGTAGTACAGTACTCAAAATGTTGAAGACTAAAAAGTGGTTATGAGATGGATTTGGGCTTAAATAAGTCATGCATTGTACTGAGCAAGTCAAAATAAGACTAAAACAATTAGTCAGGAAGGTGTAGAAACTATTCATAGTTTCAGTTTGGATTGCTAATAAGGAAATAAAGGCTGTGGGGATGCACGAGTATCAAAGAGAAATATCAACTGGTCTGACAAGGCATGCCTCTCGCATACAATGCAAGTTGAATGATAAGTAAATGAAAAAAAAAAAAAAAAAAGTCTTCATTGTCGATTCTTTAGGGAGGCTTGGTCATGGGACTCATGATGCACTGGATGAGTATTTTAATGCTAGAGCTAAGTTCCAATATGGTTATTTTAGATGTCTAAAGCAAAATTATTCCTGAAAATCTAGCACATTTTTAATGACCCCTGATCTAATATACTGTACAATATACCTTTTTATTGCATGCATGGATCATTTTCCAAGCTAAGTAAAAATAAGAAGTCCACTCCCAATGGATTAACACTTGCTTTACAGCAAGGTTTACATGATAATTGTCACTTTAATATTTATAGGCTGGAAGTGGAATACTTGGCTGAAGAAGGGGTGCCTTTGGCTCCTTGATAAAAAATCCTCTCATAATAAGGCATCCCAAGATAGCCTCCAGGCATTTAAGATGAGGATATCTACTGAACGTTCTGGTGGAACTGGCTGGGGGATATGCTGCTTCATAATTTTCCAATCCTATGGTACAGTTAGCTGTTATTATTATTATTACTTGCTAAGCTACAACCCTACTTGGAAAAGCAGGATGCTATAAGCCCATGGGCCCCAACAGGGAAAATAGCCCGGTGAGGAAAGGAAACACGGAAAAATAATATATTTCTGGGCTCGAACCTGTGCCGCCCAGTGAATAAGCTCCATTTAGCACTTATTCTTAGGTAATTTACTGCTAAATATACCAGAGAAAAAATGTAAAGGAGTGCTAGGTTAACTAGCTCGCTCACCTATTGGTGTCGGTATAAAATTGGGCGTATAATCCAGAGGTCCCGCACTATTTAGATTCATCCACGACAAAGACCCCAATAGAGGAGAGCCGTTCAACCTCACTCGGCACCACCAACTCTGCATCCGCTCAGAACCCAACTCCTTTTAGCACGCCTTTATGGTAACCCGCTTTTTGTTTGTGCTCTCGTGTTTTTGCGATTTTTCTTTGGATTATGGCTTCTTCATCGGTTTCCCAGGAGACACCGTCTAAGTTAAGTACCAAGCTATGTTTTGCTGTGTTTTGAGCAATCTAGATCGTTTAATATTTAAATTATAGGAGTTTATTCTCTTCGTTCATATCGATCTTGCTTGATTCTGCTTACAGTTGGTACTCCTGTTTTGAGAGCTTTTAGTTTCACTCGCGGTGTTACTATGTGTATTATTTTTATTATTAATTAAATTTTATTTGTTATTGTGGATATTCATTATTTAGCGTTTAGAACCCTCGTGGTTCATTTTTAGGGCCGATATCAGTTACGTATCGTTATGGCTTGCCGACCTTCGTTACTAGGCGGCAATGTTATTTTATAAGCCATCAGGTGTGTCCTTGTGATTTATTTATTATGTTGCATGCCTTGCCCTAAATTTTTTATGTGTATATTTATATAATTTTTCAACGCTATTACTATTATAATGAATATTTGTGCTATTACTCCGTTTGATCTGTCTGGTTGGGGATCGTCAGTTGGTAGCCCTGCTGCTCCGTATCACGTGATCCTCCCCCAAGCTCCCCCTCTCGCTAGGTGGGCGGCTAGGCTTCTCTCCCCCCTCCCCTAGGGGACCGTTGCCTTCCCTCCTTTTAGAGGGGGTAGTTCAGTGTTTATGGACTTTGTCCTCCGGGTGTCCCGGCGGGTTCGTCTCTGTCTAGACTGGTTGGCCACCGGTCAACAGAGTTGGATCCCGGTGCACCCTATTTTATATTCACTTATCACACTTTTATTATGTTATACGAAACCCTCCGGGTTCGGTTGGCGGTTCTTATCTACAGTTCCGCCCCCCCTATTAATTTATAACAGTTCCTATGATTATATGTGACAGATCACTATCCCGGAGTTCTTATATGAATTGGTTTATGGATATACTTTTATTTCCCGGCCCGGGGCTTAACCTCGCTCCGGGAAATCAGACACCATGTGTCTTAATTCTTTGTTGCATCCTTTTTATGCTCCCGGCTCGACTGGAATGGATAGCTATACTCTAGTCTTAAGTTAGACTTATGTTTAGGCCCGGGTCCTCCGGCCCGCTCCTACTTAAGAATATTACAGTTAAGCTCTAATCTTATGTTAGACTTATGTTAGGCCCGGGTCCTCCGGACCCGCCCCTACTTAACAGAATTACAGTTTCTCATTTACTATTCTTTTTATAGATGGTGCATTGTCAGACGACGGCCTGTGCGGCTGTTCTTCATCAGCCCTGTGGCCATACCGTATGTCGGTCTCACGCCCTCTGCGGAGTTCAGCTGGAGGACATCGTGGTATGGCACCCTGATAACTGTATGGTCTGTTTTGACCTCATCACCACCCTTGGATCTGACTCGGTGAGTCCCGTTGGCTATGTTGCCTTCTTATTTATTTTACCTTTTTTGGTATACATACACTATTTAGTAAGATTTCTATGGTCTTGAAGGACCACTGGGAGTCTTCCTTTTTATAATTCCCACTATTATTTCAGGCATCCCCGGAGCAAAAGTCTGCGGCTCGGGCCACACTGAAAGTGTGGGTTGGTGGTTTTGCCCGAAACGTAAAATCCAAGCAGCCTTACGTCCTATCCGAAGACTATTGTGCCATGATCTATCCTAACGCCAAGTCTTCAGCCGCTGTGGCTAGGCATGTTGCAGCTCCCATCATTGCCCACATTGATGCCACCATAGCGGGGTTCATTGATCAAGAACAAGATCCGTCGGATGCCCCCGGAGATCTGGAAGACAATGTTGCTTCCATGAACCTGGATGTTGAACCCATGTTATTGGACGATCCGGATGCAGGTAGGGTGGTAAGTGAGGCAGGTGTTACCGGCGCTGAGATCCCTATCCTCAGCCCCGCTCTTTCTTCTTCATCTGATCGCTCTTCTTTTCATGGTTTTTCTGGGGACCGTGGTTCGTCTCAACGATCACACCCGGTTCCCCCCAAGGATAAGTCTACATCTAGAACCTTACCTAAAGCTCGTAAGCCTCACAAGGCTTCCCATAGTTCTAAGCTGAATACAAACCCGTCATCTAAGGCTTCCGGCTCCTCCTCTAAGTCTCACGACCCGGGAGTACAATCCGCCACTCCTGCTCCTAGCCCGGGCCTTTCCGAATCAGCCATGCTTCGCATTGTGTCGGAGATGCAAGCTAAGTTGGTGTCGGAAATGCAGGCCAAGATGGACACGATGTTCTCTAACATCGGTCTGAGACTTGGGGCATTAGAGCAAGGTGCTCCGGAGCGAGTCCAAAGCTCTCTCATCCCGGATGCCTCTAAGCTCCCGCCGTTTACCAAGAATAATCCTTGGCGCATGGCTCTTCATTCCCCGTTCTCAGACGGAATGTTAACTTTGGAAGGTCTTGGCACTCGTCCTCTAGAGGACTTTGAATTCTTTCCTCCTGGTCTGGCATTTCCATTTCATGGTTATGCCAGGCTTACCGAGGAAGCTCTGGTTCGGCTAGATAAGGTCCCCAAAGAGACTGTCATCTTCCCAAAAGAACAAGCCCAATCTGTTTGGGCTAGGTTCCTGAATGACATTGGTTGCACCAACACCATGTTGACGCCTTATAAGAGTTCCTTCACTATGTTCTTAATGGACAAAAACACCGTGACTCCATGCGTCAATAAGGTAGCAGAGCTTGCTTTCCAATATGCTCTGGAGGAGAAGCCCTTGCCTCCCATCCGAGAGGTGGATCCGATCTCCCTCCTTCTTCCTTCTGGCATTGAGTGTTGGGACAATGTCCATACCACTTTTACCTCTGGCAAGCTATCAGCGGACTGTGCTTCAGTTATGTTTAGTGAGCGGCTTCCCCGTCTCCCGGAATCCCTCATTAAACAGGAGTATGATTCCCGCCTACGTGTTGGCCGAACTTTAAACTTGGCCACGTCCACGGAGTCGATAGCCTTAACTTATGATACTGAGAGTATCTTTAAGTCTCTCAATAAGGCTACGTTGCAGTCATTATATTATGATCTTTATGACTTCGCTATTGCTAAACGTAGGTGTCGCAAACACGTCCTGGCTGAGGCGACTATTAGGCACGAGCCTAATAAGCCTATCCGGTCCTCCTGCTGGGGTTCAAATCTCTTCCCTGAGGATCTTGTGGAGGAAGTCTTGGCAGAGGCCACTAGAGTCAATCAGAGCCTTAAAGCCCGCTGGGGTTTGACTCCTAAACGGAAATATGACCCCGTAAATTACCAAGCCCGGGGTAGGAAGAAGCTCCGCCCGTATACCTCCACCCAGTTCAGGCAACAGCAGAGTAGTTCGTCCAATTTCCGACTGCCTCTTCCTCCATCTCCCGTTGCTCCTGCACAGCCTTCCACCTCTCAGGCTCCTTCGGACGACTATGTCACCGTCCTGCTCCCTAAGAGCCAGCTTTCCGGTGCCTCCACCTCTTCTCCTGCCTTTAACCAGTCTTATGAGGCTCATAGCTCTTCCCAGAGTTATAACAGAGGTAGAGGCTACCACCGTGGTTCAAACCAGAACAGAGGTAGAGGAAGATTCTTTCGCAAGGGAAAGAACTTCCGAGGCGGACGTGGAGGCAACTCCTCAAGCCAATACTGAGGTGCAGCAGGTAGGGGGGAGGCTTTATGCCTTCCGCAACAAATGGAGGTTCAGTCCCTGGGCTTTCAGTATCATCTCCAAGGGACTGGGGTGGAGTTGGATTCAAGGGCCTCCTCCTCCGAACAAATTTCATCAACATTCCACTCCGGACCTAGTTGAATTTGTCCAGGATCTGTTACAAAAGAACGCCATCCAAGAAACGAAACACCTGAAGTTTCAGGGTCGGCTGTTCAGTGTCCCGAAGAAGGATTCAGACAAGAGAAGAGTGATTCTAGACCTATCCCTTCTCAACTTGTCCATTCAATGCGACAAGTTTCGAATGCTTACCGTCTCGCAGGTGCGGACCTTACTTCCCCGTGGGGCCGTCACCACCTCTATCGATCTTACAGACGCCTATTATCACGTCCCGATAGCGAGACACTTCCGTCCGTATCTAGGCTTCCGCCTAGGGGACAAAAATTACTTCTTCAAGGTGATGCCTTTCGGGCTCAACATCGCCCCAAGGATCTTCACAAAGTTAGCAGAAGTCGCTGTTCAGGAACTCAGAAATCAAGGGATTCAAGTAGTAGCCTATCTGGACGACTGGCTCATTTGGTCAGACACCTCCCAAAATTGCCTAAAAGCCACTCACAGAGTCATCCAATATCTTCAATCTCTAGGCTTCCAGATCAACTTCAAGAAGTCCCGTCTTCTTCCGAAATCAAAGTTCCAATGGCTCGGCCTGCAATGGGATCTTATATCTCATACTCTGTGTCTTCCCAAACCCAAGAGGTTAGAGATTGCAAGGAACACCAAACGCTTTCTCGAAGACAAAGTAAGTTCCAGACGACTCCAAGAGAGGATTCTGGGGTCCCTTCAATTTGCCTCAGTGACGGATCTACTTCTGAAGGCAAAATTGAAAGATATCAATCGTGTCTGGCGTTCGAGGGCGAACCGGAAGCTCCGGGACAGGAAAGTCCGCCTTCCTCCCATTCTACGGGAAAGACTTCTTCCTTGGACAAGAGCCAACAATCTGTCAAAGTCAGTTCCCCTTCGATTTCCGCCTCCGAAGTTAATCATTCACTCGGACGCATCCCTATCAGGTTGGGGCGGCTATTCTCAGCTCAGGAAAGTTCAAGGTCTTTGGTCTCCCTTATTCCGCCAATTTCACATCAATGTGCTGGAGGCCATGGCAGTTCTTCTAACCCTGAAACGTCTCGCTCTAGCCAAGAGACAACACCTTCGTCTGGTCCTCGACAGCGAAGTGGTGGTCCGCTGCCTCAACAGAGGCGGGTCAAAATCAGGGCCTCTGAACCATGTTCTAGTAGCCATATTCTCCCTAGCAGCCTCGAACCGTTGGCATCTTTCAGCTGTCCACCTGGCGGGAGTCCGGAACGTAGTGGCAGACGCCTTGTCCCGGACCTCCCCTCTAGAATCGGAATGGTCACTCGATCTAAAGTCATTCCGGTGGATTCTCTCTCGGGTTCCCGGTCTCCAAGTGGACCTCTTCGCCACGGAGTCCAACCACAAATTGAGAGTATATGTGGCTCCCAATCTAGACCCTCAGGCTTACGCCACAGATGCCATGTCACAGAATTGGGACATCTGGGAAAGGATTTATCTCTTTCCCCCGGTGAATCTTTTACTGAAAGTCCTAGACAAACTGAGATCCTTCAAGGGACAAGTAGCCTTGGTCGCACCCAACTGGCCCAAGAGCAACTGGTATCCTCTCCTGCGAGAGTTGAGACTATATCCTCACCCGATACCCAATCCGGTTCTGTCTCAGATAGTACAAACACGCGTTGTGTACGCTTTCTCAAACATTCAGAGCGCCCTAACTTTATGGACTTCATGAAGTTTGCGGCCATGCATGGTGCCAATATCGATCCTCAAAACACCCTGTTCCTAGAATCAGATAAACGGGATTCCACCATCCGCCAATATGATTCTGCAGTTAAAAAGTTGGCAAAATTTTTGATAGACTCAGACGTGCACTGTATGAACTTGAACCTTACAGTCACTTTCTTTAGAACTTTATTAGAATCAGGTCTGGCAGCCAATACTATCACCACTATTAAATCTGCTTTGAAAAAGATCTTCCTAGTGGGTTTTAACATAGACTTAACCGACTCTTTGTTAGCTTCAATTCCGAAAGCCTGTGCCAGACTGAAACCGGTTACTCGTCCTACCCCGGTGACCTGGTTCCTTAATGATGTACTCAAATTGGCTTCTGATACCATTAACAGTTCTTGTGATTACATTCCCCTTCTCAGGAAAACACTTTTCCTGGTGAGCTTGGCTTCCGGGGCAAGAATTTCTGAACTGGCAGCCTTGTCGAGAGACCCGGGTCATATTGAGTTCCTTCCTTCGGGAGAGGTCCTTCTTTCACCTAACAAATTCTTTTTGGCTAAGAACGAAGACCCTCAGAACAGATGGTCCTCCTGGAAAATTGTTCCCCTCACGCAAGATCCGTCTCTGTGCCCTGTTACTACTCTTAGGTCTTATTTATCCCGGACCTCCTCTAACTCCTCGGGGCCTCTATTCGTTAGAGAACAAGGTGGTACCATTACCATTAAAGGGATCAGGCAACAAATTTTGTATTTTATTACACCTGACTCTTTTCCTCTTGCACATGATATCAGAGCGGTTGCTACTTCAGTGAACTTTTTTCACCACATGAATTTTACGGACCTTTCCAGGTATACAGGGTGGAAATCACCGTCAGTGTTCAAGAAACACTACCTTAAACACTTGGAAGCCCTAAAATTTTCTACAGTAGCTGCAGGGAGCGTAGTTACTCCCAGGTAACTCACATGTTAATTCCTTGTCATTTTATCTCTCCCCCTTACCTGCCTCATTTATACCCTATTTGTATTCGTTGGTTTCGCACCTGAATACTGTTATTATATTTGTAAATTTTTAACTCCAGAGTATCTGTATATATTATCACTCACGGCATTATTATACCTTACCTTATTTGTCAGTTTTTCTACCAAGTGGATTTATGTTCCTTTTAAGATACCCTTATAATTGTTTTTGGCACTCATCTCTGATTAAAGCATCTTGTATTTCCCTTACGCTTATGTTTTTTCCTTTATTTTGCAAGTTTGGTGACATTTCTCTTGTATATATTCACTGGGCGGCACAGGTTCGAGCCCAGAAAAGGGATTTTGACGTAGGAAAAATCTATTTCTGGGCGAGGGACCTGTGCCGCCCAGTGAACCCTCCCAGCTCCTCTCCCTTGGAGTCCCCAAACTTTGGGTGCTAAGGAGTTGGGTTCTGAGCGGATGCAGAGTTGGTGGTGCCGAGTGAGGTTGAACGGCTCTCCTCTATTGGGGTCTTTGTCGTGGATGAATCTAAATAGTGCGGGACCTCTGGATTATACGCCCAATTTTATACCGACACCAATAGGTGAGCGAGCTAGTTAACCTAGCACTCCTTTACATTTTTTCTCTGGTATATTTAGCAGTAAATTACCTAAGAATAAGTGCTAAATGGAGCTTATTCACTGGGCGGCACAGGTCCCTCGCCCAGAAATAGATTTTTCCTACGTCAAAATCCCTTTTTAAGAACAATGACATTTAAATAAATATTTCCTGTATAAACTAAGAAAACTTTACCAAAACAAAAGGAAGAAAAACGAGATAGAATAGTGTACCCTTAAGCAAGAGAACTCTAACCCAAGACAGTGGAAGACCATGGTCCAGAGGCTATGGCACTACCCAAGACTAGAGAACAATGGTTTGATTTGGGAGTGGCCTTCTCCTAGAAGAACTGCTTACCATAGCTAAAGAGTCTCTTCTACCCTTGCCAAGAGGAAAGTAGCCACTGGACAATTACAGTACAGTAGTTAACCCCTTGAGTGAAGAAAAATTGTTTGGTAATCTCAGTGTTGTCAGGTGAATGAGGGCAGAGGAGAATCTGTAAAGAATAGGCCAGACTATTCGGTGTATGTGTAGGCAAAGGGAAAGTGAACCGTAACCAGAGAGAAGGATCAAATGCAGTACTGTCTGGCCTGTTAAAGGACCACATAACTCTCTAGCGGTAGTATCTCAATGGGTGGCTGGTGCCCTGGCCAACCTACTACCTGTGATCAGCATATACTGTACAGTACTATGTTTTCTTATTTACTAAATAATAATTCATACCAATTCAGACTGAATACCTTCTACCTTACTAATAAAGTTTTACTTTTTTGGTCTTTTCCAGAGGCATTCATAAGAAAACGATGGAGTTGTCTTCGTGACTACTTCTTATTCCAGCATAAGATTCTCTTGGGTAAGAAAACAGGGAAATATGCAAGAAGAAAAAAGAAGTGGCCACTCTATGACAAAATGTCTTTCTTAATTCCTCAATTAAAACTTAAAGAAGATACACAAGCTGTAAACTCAATTGAACAAAGTACAAAGCAGCCTGAAGAGGAATGCAAATATTTGTCAAATGTGTTCAACCCTAGTGAAAGAAGCAATAACAAATCTGAGCCAGTCAGAATTGAATCGTGTAGAGATCACACCGAGGCTTCCAACTTTAAAGAGCAGACTGTCCCAGCTAAATTTCATAAAATTGATTTTAGAAGTCAAGGAAGTTCTGTATCATATAAAGACCATACTAACCTTGATGACGATACTCATTTTATAATGAGTTTGCTACCCCTGATGCGAACACTTAATCCTCTAACTAGGCTTGAGTTCCGCATTGAAGTTCAGTCACTTCTTCTAAGATGTCAAAAGAGAGCATTATCTGGCTCTACTGACGAATCTCCCAAAAAAATCACTGTCTGGTCTTCTCAACAGTAATCCCGAGTTAGTAATTTTCTACAATATGAGAAGTCATTATCTCGACATGTATACCAAATTAAATTTTATAACTAAACAAGTTTGAAGACTTAAATCTACACTACCAATTAATAAGCTGTACAGGTATATAGATTACAGTACAGTAGTTTCAAGTTAAAATTCCATTTTCCCATGCTTGTCACTTTTTTTGTTTTGTCATTGAGAATCTGTATTACAATTGTTACATCAGTTATGACCCTAAAAGCAGTGTTTTTGGGGTTAATGTGGTGTGTGATCTCTAATAACTTTCATGTGAAAGGAAATACGAAAGAAATATCGTCTTCCTTGTTTCAGGGCCAGTGTATCAACGTACACAACACGGACCCCGCGAGTACAGCTTAAGGAAGACCTATGGATTCAGGCTCTATTAAATTTGTCACAGCACCTCTTATGCTGAAATATGTTGGACACAGGAGGACACACTGTCGAGAACCAATAGAGTTAACATAATATACTGTATGAACAAAATTGTTTGTTTCTTGGTGTTGTTTACTGTGAGTTGTATCTCATAGTATAAAGTCACAGTTTTATTTTCACCACAGCTCGGGAATGCTTTTGGTTTAAAAGTTTGTCTTTTCTTTACTTCAAGTATTAATTCAGTTGTTCATATTGTTTACCACGTCTAAGTTGTGGTTCTCAATTTTAGACTTGTGTAGTTAGGAATTGTTTACATTTTTCGGAGTCCGGCCCCATTATACAATAATACAATTCTGACTTTCTCACGTTGGTTTGATAATTGTTTATTATTATACTATCTTTTCATTTTTAAGTGTATTATCACACTGTCTTATACTCGTTAGACTAATCTAAGCCTTGATCTCTGGGGTAAAGTTTTAGGCTAAAAAACAGTCTTGCAGTTATTGGCGTATTCAGTACAGTACATTGTTGTGACCGTGTGGGAGTGTTTAGGTTAAAGTATTTTATTACTTCTTTCCCTTTGTTGTTTTAACATTCTTCGCCTTTGTTGTTTTAAGATTTTCTATAGAGCTACTGATGACATGATTGATAAAGACCTTGCCTTTCATCTGATGTGATTAGGGTTCTATCCCAATCCAAATTAGACTGCAATAATTGGACTTTGCAGCTTACATAGTAGGCTAACATTTTATTTCATAAATATTTAGACACTAACTTTAGTTAGGTTAAGCAAGGGATGTGGAATAATTTTATGCCTTAAACCAATAATTAACATACATTAATGGGGTATTTGGGGAAATGTTAAGATTGATAACTAATCATCCCATGCATATTCATTGATCCTTTTTCTGCATGTTCATTTTATATATGTACATTGTTTATTGTTTGATTTGTAAATGTAATAACGTGATCCGGGTAGAGATGGCCTCCTCCTTTCCCAAAGCAGATTTTTCTTACATACTGGGGGAAACTGTTTGTTCCCCCCTGCAACTGGAGGCCCCCCCAACATTTATTCTTGAATAGATGTTGGGGGGATGGAATGGCAACTCATTGGATATTGGCATTACCATGCTATTATCCTTTCCTACTCAACGTCTTTATTAAACATGAGTTTAAACTACTATGTGGTTAAGGAAAGATATTTACTCAGTCTAATTTTGTTTTTTTCCCAACTCTTCAATGTGTCAAAAGAGTATGACGATCTAATGGTAGTTAGAAGAAGGTATTAGCATTCTATGGTGGTTTTGATTAGGTTAACCTCCTACTAGTCTTAATTTCTTTCATGTTCATACATAAAACTGAGTAGTAGTAGGAACTTAGGGATGAAAGAAGGTAAACGCCCCCTTCAATGTGGATTACAAATAATTATTTCAATTTATATTTTTCTATTAAAGAACAGTGAAATTAAAGCTAAATGTAACAAACTTGGGTGGTTATTTTAACAACCCAAGATGGTGCCATACCACTGCCATTATCATAGTGCCTGTTTTGCCTCTTGGGATTGGGTTTGGGTTCCTGTAACTTGCCTTATCTGCCAGTAATGGGTTCATACTACAAAGAGTAGGGAGTAGTAGCAGGCTTGAAAGTGTTCCATTTTTCTATCTATGTGGGTGAAAGGTTTTGCCAAGATCTTCGATTAACTCAGAGCATTTGCCTAGAAAGGAATTCAGAGATCTCATTTGTTCATCAATGAATTTGGCAGATAGGGGTTTTGGTACAGGTGGCATGGTGGACTGTGGCCCCAAACTAAGTAGAGAAGCTCGAGTAGGATGTTAATCTACACCAAAAAGGAGGCTGTTTTAACCCCAGAGCCCTTGGACGAGACCTTGGTCTCTCTCGGGAGGCAGCCTTTGGCTGCTTAGCCGGCTAGTCAGTTGACCGCCAACTCGGGCTTCCGCTAGGAAGGCTACCATCCGTCTTGTGGATACCTCGATTATATCCCAAATACTGTAATTAACTGAGGCACCAATCCACTTCTTCTTCCCAGGCCCAGGAGAAAGTCCAGTGAGGAACTATTTTCCTGACAAGTGTCTTCATAGCTTGGTAAAAAGGGGAGGAATAAGTGGGGGCAGTAACCGCTATGGATGTTTGAGGAGAGTAACCGCTATGGATGTTTGAGGAGGGAGGCCTAGCGAGAAACCCCTACCAATTGGGCACTGGATGTGTTTGCTGTCTTGAATTAAATAGTTTTTTTGCTAGAGACTTCAATATTCCCTTTGAGGATGTAAAATTTATTCCTAAATCATGTTTGCATGTCAAGGAACCTTACCCTAGGATTTCACCCCAGCTTACTCCCACAGAAGCTTTACTGTTGATGCACAAGTCTGCTTTTAACAATCTAGCAGAACTGGTCTCTTGATCAGTTTAGTAGATTTGTCTGGGGTTGGGATGACTGCCAGACAAGAAGACTTCCCTTCTAGTCAAAATGGTTAAGATGGGTTTGGAGTCTATGAGGGATATATTTATAAAAGAGTATTCTGCCTTACCCAAAAAATGCATCCTCTTCTTACGGGTCTACCCATAAAGAATTCAAGGGATTCACGGAACTTGAGGGGCTTCGTGGGATCTCCCTCCCAAAGAAATGGGAGGCTCGAGTGGGCATATACCAATTGGGAGACAGTTTTCCATTTTCAGTTCATCTCATAGTATCTTAGGACAGCAGAGTTTGGTGCCTGGCATATACTCCTTAGTCTGGTGTTGGTCATGTCTTCTTTGGAAGTGGGTGCTGTCAGAGGATCTCTGATTAACAGTGCAGCTCGCACAAAGTCGTTGAGCATCTATGAGGCTTTATAGAACCTTTCCAAAGTGAAATTTGCCAGATTTCCTTAAGGAGAAGGTAAAAGTGGAGGAGTTCCTCTACAGCAACCCTTTATGTGAATCCCTCTTCCCTCAATCCTTAGTAGATAAACCCAAGGCTAATGCCTATAAAGCTAATATTTTACTTCCATAGAGGTGGGAAAAAGTTTTCAGATACTTCCTAAAAAGAGAACCTTCAATTGTAAGGGCCGGACTTATAAACGGGACCAGCAACAGTTCCCAAGACAACCTGCAAAGAGACCAGCATCACACCCTTAACCCAAACTCACCCAATCAGCAAGTAAGTTCCCTAGGAAGGATAGGTGGCAAAAATACAAACATTCTCAAGAGAGCGCTCTAGTCCTCAAGTGTTTGAGCTTTTTTTTTCATATAAAGAAGAGATTACTTGAAGGCAGGCACAAGAAGGGAGGGGTGTTGGTTAATTTTGAAGGAGTAAAAGATCTCGACAATAAATGTCCACAGGTTAGGGTCATCTAAAAATTTTCAAGAACATTCAACTGTTACAGATCATTTTCTTCATGAGTCTGGGTTGGTCGAGGACATCCAAATCGCCTCCACAACAAACATACTTTCAGGCAAAAACCCTAGAAATTGATTCCTTTGTCATCAAAATGCTGAAAAAAAGGAAGTACTGTATAGAGAGATCAATTTCTAAAATTCCGAGGCAGATTTTTCAGCACGCTGAAGAAAACTCCCACAAGGGGAGAGGGATCCTTGACAATGTCACATCTCAACAAATATATCCGATACAACGCATTCTAGATGACACCCGTTACACATCAGCCAATTACAACACCTATGGGTTTAGACTTGAACTATAGATCTCAAAGACACTTATTGGCACATTCCTATAGCCCCGTTCCAACTTTACCTATGGTTCTGGCAAAGAAGGCGTTCATAAAGGTTCAAAATAATACCCTTCATACTCAAAATAGCTCCACAGATGTTCAAAAAGTTGGTGTAGGCAGTGATCAAACTTCTTTGATTGCAAGGAGTTCAGATCATTGCTTAATTAGAAGACTGGCTAGTCTGGGCAGGGACAAGAGAGAGGTATGTCTCACTTATGTAAACTGGGTCCTGCAAGTTCTTCAGGACCTAGGCTTCTTGGTCAATATTAAAAAATCAAGACTAGTTCCATAAAGGATATTCCAGTGGCTAGGCCTGCACTGGAAAATGTGTCGGAAGCAACATGAAGGCTCCCCAAGACATCTAAGAAAAAAAATCCTTCTCAAAGTCAATTGTTTCTTTCAAAGTCTTTTCTCCTCCAGGCCCCCTCTGGAAAAGATCTTGGGGTCTCCCGCAGTTTGCTTGCCCTAATAGTCAACCCAGTTCTAAAGACCAGGTTGCAAGACACCAACTGGGTGTGGAGGAGAGTGGCTCTGAGGGGATCTTCAGGCAAACAATCACAGTTACCCAATCTCTGCAAAAGAATCCTCAGACCTAGGAACTAAACAAAGGCCCTCTCCATGTCAATCCAGTTGTCATCTCCCAGTATCCATGATCCTTCATACAGATGCATCCAACTCTGGCTGGGGAGGTCACTCAGAGGAGACGTGTTTGGGAAGTTGTCCAAGCAGTTTGCAGCATTGTGCATAAATGTACTGAAATTGATGGTAGTTTTTCTGACACTAAAGCTCAATCAGAGATGGAACTCTCATATTAAAATTTTCATACACAACCAGGCAGTGGTCAGTTGACTCTGGAAGAAAGGATCCTGCTCGAAAACTCTCAATGCAGTGATTCTCCCAATTATGAAGTTTCTTTTGGAGAGGGCTCTATTCCTCTGAACTCGTTTGTAACAAAAGAGAATCACAAACCTCTGCACTGCGTGGCTCCCAAGGTGGATCCCAGACAGTGGAGTGAGAACCATTAACTAGGACTGGGATAAATGGTCCTTGATTTATCAATTTTCTCCAATTAGCTTGATTTGAAGGTTTTGAAGATCCTTTCAAAATTTTTTGGGGCAGCGGTGCTGTGACTATGGCCAACAGCCCATGGTTTCTACTACTATAGTGTCCAAGGCCAAAGTCACACCCTCTTTAATCAGCCCTGATGTATCAGAGTAGGGAATTGGAATATGTCCGCTTCCTCCTTTCTGAACCAGAACCTTAACGCTTGGAATTTTTTCCCGTATTTACAAATAAAACTTCAGCAGACAATGTGTCATATCTGATGAGATGTAAAAGGCCTTTCTTCACCTTAACAGTAAGTATAGAAAGCATCAATGACCTTCCTTAGGGATAGGTCCCCATAAAGCATCAATGAACTTCCTTAGGGATAGGTCCCCATGAAAGAAAACTCTGGAATTCATCTTATTTTCTAGTCCAGCTCCTTGAAGAAAGGAAACTTAAGCATTCAAAAAACTCATACAAATCTGCACTCAGAACCTCTCAAGCATTTACGTTATCTTTGCTTTACAGTAACCTTCCCGGCCAAATCCTTCACCGTCTTGGTTTATCAATGGAGTACTTGAATTTTTGACCAGGTTAGATAATTCTATGGTTTTCCTCAAGAGTTACTTCAGAAGGCTAATTTTATAATAGCATGAGCTTTGGGAGCCAGAGTGACCAAATTTGTAGAGGTTCCTCAATATTACTCATGGCTGCCTCTTCATTCCAACTCCTGGCCTCCTATTTTTAACAAAAAATAAAAAGTCTCTTTAGAGGCGGGATTCTCTTTATATCACGGCTTTACAGTCAAGGGATGGCAACCACTATCCAGTATCTATCTTGCAAGCATACTTGTAGAAAGCCACGTCTGCAGAACCAGATCCTCTCTTCAGCCCTAAAACCCATTATGTGAGAGAAATTGCTTCCTCGTTGGTATTTTTTTGCTAATATGCAATTTCAGGACATACAGAGCTGAAACAAATCCAAGCAGTACAACATGCATGTATGGTGCTCAGCTCATCTGTGGCATCTAAGGGAGCTAATCTGACCGAAGAGGGAACCTCAACAGAATGACCATGATGGGCATCTAGCTCCCTCCACAGGGGTCTTCTCTCATGAGGGGAGTTTCAACCTGTTATTTAATGCTCACCAGATACAGACAAACTACAATAATCATTATTTGTTTGGTTGAATTGTTGAAGACGAGTGAAGTTGGGATACACGAGTCTACTCTAACATTTCTCTGATATTAGTCCTTGGAGACCACACAGCACATTAAAACACAAAAATGGTATTGGTTTTGAGTGATGTTTCATCATGTGTCCAACATATTTCAGCATAAGAGGCGCTGTGATGGATTCAATGGAGCCTGAATCTGTAAGTTCACCTTATATCTACAACCTCACTGGCCCTGGAGCAGGGAAGACAATATTTCTTTGGTATTTTCTTGTTGCATTGAATTACTGTAATAGCCTTTTCCAGATAAAATGCAGTCTCCTACATGTTTGGTATGTAAAACCCTAGGCTATATATTGTTTTTGAACATCCAGAAATTAAATTTCCTATGTTACAGATGTAAGCCAATCCTTCACAGTGGCATTTATTTTTGTTAATCTAACAAAAAAAAAGATCAATTTAAGGGTTCAAATCACTTAATTAAAACCTATACCAAATAAGTGCAGTAAGCTTGGTGTAGGAAAGGCCTTTCACTTATATGTGACCATCATTTTTTCAAGACAGATATACTACAAGGTCACTACAATTGAAAAAAAAAAAAAAGTCCCCTTGATAAGTACTGTAATATTGCATTTATTTAATAAACATAAAATTTACTTTTAAAAGACTTTAGCTTCATATTTATACAGTACAATTCAATCATACCTGCAGCTTTTGGTACTCCTTGTGACACTGCTTTCTGCACCTCCTCATCCAAGCTTGGATCTTACATTTTACATATTGTATAAAAGTGGCTGTACCAGATAGAATTCTTAAACATGTGATTATTACTAAAAATACCGTAACTAATCCTTTATGCATTAAAATAAAAAGGAGTTGCCATCCATTGATAATGATATACAGCACCAAATACAAAAATATTTAGTAAGTAAATAAACTGTTGAACATTTATGAATAACTTCAATTCTTCCTTTATTTTGATGGAAGGTTAAAAATCAATTACTCTGGATAAGGTGAGGCACCAGGTATGTATGCATGACCTTGATTAAGATGGCCAAGTGAATTATTTGTTTTAAGTGGGACTCGATGGAAAACATTAAAAAAATTATTACTTAAAGTAAATGGCAGTAATTGGGGTTTTCATATTATCCTGACATAACATGGGTAGATTGCTCTTCACTTTTCCTTCATTAAAACTAGCAGGTTGTTACCTTTGAAGATGGTACATGGCTTAGTCACAGACTCACAACGTGGCTACTTGGTGTTCAAGTGAATAAAATAATTATATATAACCTGAACTTTATTGCCTGAGAATGCAGATTTAGAATCAAGTTTTGGTAATTTACCTTTATCATCAATTTACTATTTCAATTCTTCCAAAAAGATTGCTGTTAAATCTTCATTGTCTGGCCAAGGAAAAAGGGTGAGGAATCATCAAATCTAACAAAACGAGCTATACTACGAAAACAATCGTCTTTCCAATACCATAAATATCCATTTGTTCCAACACAGAGACTTACCTCGAACTACTTTCTTAGGAGCTACCTGGAATCTCCTTTCAACCGACCAGAGTTTTGTGTAGTCTACCCTACTTCCGTTTTCTGTGGGGACTAACTCAGGCGTAAGGAGAACGTGCCCTGAGGGTAGTCCTGAGCTAGGTCGGAGTTAGCTTGGGTCTCGCTCGTCAGTAAGTTCTCTGGTCGCGTCGTGATACCATCCCGTCGCTCTCCATTCTCTTGCGATCCTTTGTGTCCCCGACTCGTGTGTCCCACGTGGTTCCCGCGTGGTATCTCTGTGCTTTCCCTTGTGTTGTCGCGTGATTCCCTTGTGCTTCCCCAAGTGTATTCCTTATCCTTTCCCTGCGTTCCTGTGTCATGTGGTTTTGTGTTGTGATGGAGCAGACCCGCCGTTGTCCTGGGCCTAGAGCCGGGAAGTCGTGTGGAGCGTTCCTATCCAAGCCGGAGGTTGACCCGCATTCCCTTTGCTCTTCCTGTAGGGGTAAAGTGTGCTCGCCGGCGGATACGTGCCCGGAGTGTGGGAATTGGAGTGAGATCCAGTGGGTTCGTTTTAGCACGAAGAAAAAGAAGTCCTCTAAACGGTCCCCCAGAAAGGCGAGCATCTCTTCGCCTTTGCCGTCGCCCGGTGGGAGGTCTGACGAGATTTCTTTTCCTTCTTCCCCTACCCAGGGTAGGGGACGAGGTAAGTCCGTTGCGGGGAAGGTGCCGATGGCTCTTCCCCAAGAGTCTAATATTCATGATGTGGGGGTTGCTGAATCTTCACAGGCTAGTGGGGGGCCTGAAAGTGCTTTGTCTGGGGGTCTTGGGGACTCTGCCCTTGTGATTGGGGGGCACGTCTCCTCCAATGACCCCATGTGGAGTAATACTGTCCCTGTCTATTCGCACGCGTCTTGGGCCTGCGTTTCAGGTACCTCAGCTGCTGATGGCGTCCAGGATAGGTTGGACTCGACGGTAGGGGAGCCCTTCGGATGGAAGCTCCCGAAAACTCCAAGTAGGTCCCTGTTGAGGATGGAGGATGGCCTAGATTCCTGGTTCCCCAGCGTGGTGCGGCCGACCTCCCTTCCAGCCCCTCTGTCGGCGGTTCCTGACTCGTTTTTGCAACCATCAACCTCCGGAACTCAACAGTTCGCGAAGGCCTCCGTTGCCCCCGAGCCCGCCCGTCGGTCGGGTTATGCAGTATCGTCGGGGTCTTCGGAGGCCGGCTCATCGTTCTCTTCGGAGGGTGAAGCGAGGAGGAGGCGCTGTCGGAGGAGGGAGAGATCCAGGAGCAGGCGCTCCCGTTCGAGGTCACGTTCAAGGTATAGCAGAAGACGTTCCAGGTCCCCGAGGAGGAAGTACAGGAGGACTAGGTCCCCCAAAGGTTTATGGGTCTTCGTTCCCCGCAGGAGGGTCGAGGACTTCGACGATTTCCCGCGTTCTCCGAGTCGCCGGCCCAGAGACGGTTCTCCACGGAGGCCCTCTGCCAGGCATAAGTATGACCCTCGCAAGGAACAGACCGAGAAGACCTCTTCAGGTAGGCGTAAGGCCGCGAAGCTTTCGGCTCAACCCGCCCAGCGGGGAGAGTCGCGTTTTCAGACGAGCAGCCTCGTCGGGTCAGCACAGTTGACTCGGCCAATGGACTCACAGGGACGGCTTCCTCCATCGGGCCAGCCCACGGAAGTCTCGCCCTCTTTGCCCAAAGGCGTATTACGGACGGAAGTCCTCGCCGACACGGCGATTCCCGTCCCGACACCCAGGTCTAGTGCGGAGGTTCCCGTCGGCACAGACTGTTACCACCACAGGGAGGTGCTCGTCGAGTCCGAGCCACAGCGACAGGTGGGGGTGCCCGTCGGCCCGTCACCTCGGCCTCAGACGGAGGGAGTTGCTGGTGACAGTGAAGATTCCCCAACCAAGGACTCGGCATATCGGAGGGTGATAGGTCTCATACGGAGGCATCACCGGATCGAGGAACCTGTTCCCTCCGACAAGGATGCCTGGCGTTCCAGCCTTAATCGTCTGATAGAGGCCCCCGTGCAGCAGAAACCCTCCCTGGCACTGCCTGTGGCCAGGGATTTGGTCCTGGGCCGTGCCCACGTGGACAAGGTTGTGGCGGGCAATGCCGAAGCCCCCAAGTCCCAGAGTTCCTCAAAGTTACTCCAGGGACTAAGGTCCCAGAGTAGGTTTTATGTGCCAGAGGGGCAGCGACAGGGAGCCTGCAAAATGGAGTCTTCCCTTGAAGTGTTGAGTCAGGGTGCCCCAGAGGACAGAGCCGCGTCAGCCCCGATTTGTTTTTCACAGTCGGAGGCTTCGATGATGGAGAAGATGTCCAAGGACTTAGTCCACGTCGCCTCCTGGTTGGACTGGTGGGCCTCCACTCTGGTAGATGTTCAAGCCACCTACGATTTGACAGACCCTGCGAACCAAGACCTCCTGAAGGAACTCATCATCTCCGGGGGAAAGACCTTAAAGTTCCTGACTTTCCAGTCTCTTGCCCTGTCAGCCAACTGGGTGCTTAGGAGAAGGGATACGGTCTTAGCCAAGCTTTCCCGGAAAATCCCTGACAGAGAGGCAAGGACTTTGAGGAGCCTGCCTGTGTGGGGTGACTCCCTGTTTCCGTTGAAACAGCTGGAGGAGATCATGGAAAAGGTCTTGAAAAGGAAGGAAGTGGGTGCACCCAGACCCCACTCCATGAGGAAGCCCACTTACAGGAGGACGTCATCGGATGGCCCCTCTACTTCTCGTGCCTCTCCTAGCCAGACGAGGAGAGACGCTCCATCTACCTCTTGGGCTCAACCACCGCAGCGTCTGCCTCTTTTAGGACGGCCTACTCAGCGTCCTGGAGAGGGCGTTCAGGCCGCTCCTCCAGAATAAGAAAGAGTGGGAGGCCCCCTACTCCTGCCCAAGCCTCAGGTTGGGGGACGTCTCAGACTTTTTTGGCAAGCATGGAGGGCCCACGGTGCGGAGCCCTGGACAGTATCCGTACTGAAGGAAGGGTACAGACTCCCGTTCCTAACAGAACCTCCACCTTTGATCCCAGCCAGTCTGGCGGAGTGGCTAGCACCCAAGGACCCCTTGAAGAGGGCGGCCCTTCAGGAGTAAGTTTCCACTATGTTGGAGAAAGGTGCGGTGGAAGTGGTCCTACATCCGGGCCCAGGCTTCTACAGTCGTCTTTTTCTGGTGGAGAAAGCGACAGGGGGTTGGAGACCGGTGATAGACCTGTCAGCCCTCAACAAGTTTGTTTGCAAGACGGACTTCAAAATGGACACCCCGAAGTCGGTCCTGCAGTCCTTAAGGGAAGGGGACTTCATGATCTCCATAGACCTCAAGGACGCATACTTTCAAATCCCGATCCACCCCTCAAGCAGGAAGTTTCTCCGGGTGAAGTGGGGTTCCCAGATCCTGCAGTTCAAGACCCTCTGCTTCGGTTTGTCAACAGCTCCCCAGGTATTCACGAGAGTCTTCACGACAGTTTCTGTGTGGGCTCACGAGCGGGGTATTCGCCTCATTCGATACCTGGACGACTGGTTACTCCTTTCCTCCTCAGAGGAAGTTTTGAAGGATTAAGGAGTAAAACTAATTCAATTCTGCAAGGATCTGGGTATCACGATCAACCTGGAGAAATAGAATCTGTCTCCCTCCACCAGGATGACTTACGTGGGGATGATGCTGGACTCCCGACTAGTGAGAGCCTTTCCGTTGGAGGAACGGTTGAACAACCTGGAACGGATCCTCCTGCCTTTCCTTTCGAGACAACCCAGGAGAGCCAAAGACTGGCAAAGGTTAATAGGGCACCTAGTGTCATTGGAGAAACTCGTTCCCCAAGGGAGGCTCAGACTGAGGAGCGTCCAATGGAACCTGGAGGGGCTCTGGAACCAAGTAGACTCGCCCTACAAGTTAATTCCCGTCCTGCCAGACACAATACACTCCCTGGAGTGGTGGCTGTGTCGGTCGAATACCCTCAAGGGGATGCCCTTCGCAACCGAGCCTCCCGAGATGCTTCTGTTCACAGACGCCTCCAAAGAGGGGTGGGGGCCACATCTCCTCAACGAGTTAACGAGAGGAACTTGGACGGACGAGGAGAAAGGTCAGCAGATCAACGTCCTAGAGATGAAAGCAGTCCGAGAAGCTTGCCTACAGTTTGTAGATCTTCTGAGGGGAAACACAGTGGTGTTGATGTGCGACAACGCCACTGTAGTAGCGTACATAAAGAAACACGGAGGTCTAAAATCGAAGGAGTTGTGCAATCTCGCTTTGGAGATCCTGGATTGGGCAGAGTCGGAACAGATCATGATTTCAGCAAGGTTCATTCCAGGCAAAAAGAACGTCCTAGCCGACGGGCTCAGCAGGATGGGACAAGTAGTGGGAACAGAGTGGTCCCTCCTCCCAGAAGTAGCCAGACTCATCATTCAAAAATGGGGCTCGTCGGTGATGGATCTCTTTGCAACCAGACTGAACGCACAACTCCCCGTATTTTGTTCTCCTGTCCCAGACCCAAAGGCGGCGTTGGAAAATGCTTTTCAACACAAATGGGACAACCTCGACGTGTACGCTTTTCCCCCCTTCGCATTGATCAGGCAAGTGCTCAACAGAGTACGGACGGCTCAAAACTTAAAGATGACTTTGGTAGCGCCCTGGTGGCCAGAGAGGGAGTGGTTCGCGGATCTAAGAGACCTGGCATGTCTTCCCCCGTGGCCTCTGCCCGACAGGCTAGACCTTCTACGGCAGCCACACTTCCAAAGGTTCCACGACAATCCTCAGTCTCTTCGCCTTCACGCCTGGAGACTATCGAGCGGCTCCTAAGAAAGGAAGGATATTCGACAGGTACTGCAGAGAAGATGTCACGTTATCTGAGGCGGTCTACCAAGCAAAATGGGCTACTTTTACGAAATGGTGTGCCTCTAAAAGCCTCGGTCCCAGATATTGCGGATTTTCTGGTGCATCTTAGAGACGAAGTGGGCATGTCAATTCCGGCCATCAAAGGAGTCCGTGCAGCCTTGGGCCAAGTCTTCCTTCCGAAGGGCATTGATCTGGGCTCCTCTAGGAACATCTCTATGCTCATCAGGAGCTTCGAACAAGCATGCCCTCCGCAAGACTCCAGGGTGCCGCAGTGGGACGTGGCAAGGGTATTGAAAATGTTAAGTGGGCCGCCGTTCGAACCCCTGAAGGACATAGTGGACAGGGCTCTCACTCTCAAGACGGTCTTCTTGTTGGCCTTGGCCTCTGCTAAGAGAGTAGGAGAGATCCATGGGTTGTCCTACGACATCTCTCATTCGAAGGGGTGGAGGGAGATCTCCCTCAAGTTCGTCCCTTCTTTCGTAGCAAAGACACAGAATCCAGCGGTCTGGGACCCTAAGTTCGAGGGCTTTTCAATGCCGGCTATTCCTAGGACAGGGAATCCAGAAAATTTGAAGTTGTGCCCCGTCCGTGCCGTGAGAAAATACCTTGAGAGAACTGCCCATCTCCGCCCTGGTATCAAAAATCTTTTTGTCTCTACGGGTGTAAAGAAAAAGCAGGTATCTAAGAATACCATCTCCTTTTGGCTGAGACGGGTTATTGTCAGGGCCTATAATGATGAGGGCCTGCCCCTGCCAAGTAATCCCAGGCCCCATGACATTAGGGGTCTAAGTACTTCTCTGGCTTTTGAGAAGAACATGGTGGTGGGACAGATCCTTAGAGCAGGCACCTGGTCGAACCAGTCGACCTTCACAACGCATTACCTCAAGGATTGCTCGAGGAGGTCTTTAGACGGTTTCTCTATTGGGACAGTCATCTCCGCGCTCCAAGCGATTTAACGGTGAAGCCCCAGGTACAATCGTGGATAGCAAAACCAAGAGACACAGGTTCGTTCCCTTTCACCCTTGTCCCTTTTTCCTTTCCCTACTCGGAGATAACCCCACATACAACCCGAAGAAGACACGTCTCTGCAACTTCGCCACAGGACTCAGCATCATGGAATTTTTTAAAGGGTAAGTACTTAGACACTAACATGAGCTCTTTGTGTAGTTTTCCCTACGTTTCGTTTCGTTTTCCGTATATATATTGCAACCTAGTTCCCATCTAGGTTCCTGGACGTCCGGTTAGCTTCGTCTTTAGTTCAGGAAAACACTCCCACCTCCTAAAGTGTAAGTCTCCTAAGAAAGTAGTTCGAGGTAAGTCTCTGTGTTGGAACAAATCACAAATTTTAAGTAATTTGTATTTTTCCTAACATACTTACCGAGAACTACTTTCGGGTAATGGCCCTCCCTACCTTCCCCGAGTGCCTTACTGACCTTGAAGACCTTTTGTACCATCCAGGAACTTACTGACGAGCGAGACCCAAGCTAACTCCGACCTAGCTCAGGACTACCCTCAGGGCACGTTCTCATTACGCCTGAGTTAGTCCCCATAGAAAACGGAAGTAGGGTAGACTACACAAAACTCTGGTCAGTTGAGAGGAGATTCCAGGTACCTCCTAAGAAAGTAGTTCTCGGTGAAATCGCCTAAAGTTGGGCATGTGGCTAATTGGTACAGCAATTAGCTCATGTTTGATAGGCCGTTATTATAAGAGATATAGCACACAGTGATCCACCCAGCTGTGATTAGGTATACCAGCATATTCTACAGTCAAGAGAAGAGGCAGGAGGCTAGCAACCTCATCCTGAAGACCTGTGAAACTCTCCCAAGAGTGCTAAGGCCTATGCTAATAACTAATGTGATTTACACACACACACATCTATCTATCTATCTATCTATCTATCTATCTATCTATCTATATATATATATATATATATATATATATATATATATATATATATATATATATATATATATATATATATGAAATCAACTGACCCCGTGTATATTGATAAAGCTGTCCTTATTAGCAGAACACCACAGGATTTGCAATGCTTGCTTATCAGAATGCATGGAATATCACATGAGGTTGGGCTCAATATAAATAGGAGAAAGACAGATAAGTACGGAATATGCAATGGAAGGAAACAGGATTAATTAGGTAGAATCATTTAAATATTTAGAAACTATGATCTTCAATACAGGATCTTTATAATTGAAGTTTAACGAGAAATTGATAAAGGTAAATCAGACAATGGCTGGGTTAAGTAAAATTTGGAAATCAAATCACCTGAAATTACATATACAAATCAGGCTATACATCAGTTTATTGAGTTTCGTGTTACAGTATGGCCACAATCATGGTATGACAATGAAACAATCTCCAATACATTTAGTAGATTTGAGAACAAAGCCCTCAGAAGGCGAGTTAAATGGCAGGGAAGGATTAGAAATTAAATTATAAGAGAGATTACTCTAATGCTATAGGTGGATGAGATCATGGTGAAGGGTAGATGGAAATAGGTTGAGCATGCTTTAGATACTCTCCATGAGAGATTAGTTTCAAAACATTTAACTGGGCTCCACAAGGCACAGAGAATAGTTGGAAGACCTGGGCTTACACGGCTGAGGGCTATAAAGTGTGAAGTCGGAGACGATGAATGGAGAAGTATTGAATTAAAAGCTCAAGATAGACACCACTAGTGAACTCTAATAAGAGGCCCTTTGCGTCAATACGCGTAGGAGGAGATGATGATGATGATCCTACCAGTATTAGCTTATGCATCATAATCTTAGAGCCTTAATAAAGCCTCAAAACATAAGCTAGCTAAAACTCGCATAGCTTTGGAAAGAATAATGATGGGAGTAACACTTAGAGACACAAAATAGCAACATGGATACGAGATACAGGATATTCTAACAGCACGAAAGAAAAAAGAAATGGACATATGCATGATATACGATGAGAATCACTGATAATATAAGGACAAGGAGAATTCCAGAATGGGTCCCTTGAGATTGCAAACGAAGTAGTTTATGGAAAAGGAGACGATAGATTGACGAGCTAAGAAAATTTGCTGCTGGACTGGTATAGAAAAGACATAAACAGAAGCGTGTTCATGAACATATCTGAGGCCTTTGTCCTGCAGTGAATTAGCAATGCTCTGATATTATTTATATATATATATATATATATATATATATATATATATATATATATATATATATATATATCATTATTATTATTATTATTATTATTACTTGCTAAGCTACAATCCTAATTGGAAAAGCAGAATACTATAAGCCCAGGGGCCCCAACAGGGAAAATAGCTCAGTGAAGAAAGGAAACAAGGAAAAATAAAATATTTCAATAACAGTAAGAACATTAAAATAAATATTTCCTATATTAACTATAAAAACGTTAACAAAATAAGAGGAAGAGTAACTAGATAGAATAGTGTGTGTGTTTGTGTGTGTTATATGATTTGAGCACCACATCACTGATCATCACAAAAGAATAGCAAAAACCGGTAGAATTGATTGCATTTCTAGCAATGTTGCGCTTAATGGATTGTACTGTATCAGTAAATGGCATAATCTAGGAAGATCTAAAAGCAAAAGATAGTATCAGAATCCTGATTTTTTTCACGTTTGTGAAAGGGTTAACGAGTTAATCGAATAACAGGGTCTGTGAGGATCCAAGCTTGTACCGACGAATTAAGCTCAAGGTAAAACGCACAAAACTCCATTATACATATATAAAAAAAATGTACTACTTTTTCATATGTTCGGTTACCTAGCTCTTGACAATCTCTTTTTCTCTCTTGATTGACCACACCAAAGTGCGAATCTGTATGCCAAGCCGCCATTAAAATCGGGTTTTGGAAAATATGCTTTCAGTTACCTTTATGAATGAATGCCGGGAAACCACTCAACTCCCGATGCAGTTAATTGAAAATTATCAATATGGAGAATTATAATATCCCGGAGATGTGATTTTTGAAGCACGATATGCCAAAACAATATACCATAAGAATGCGGGATTTTTCCGTAAGTCCACTGGGGAAGATCTGCCAGAACGAAATGGTGCTTACGAGTCAGCGAACAGTAAATGAAGGAAGATCCGGATTCACAGTGGAAAACGAGACTTGGGGCGCTACGTATCTTGCTTATAACTGACGTCACTAAAAGTTCCCCCAGATTTGCACGAGGATAATAGGAAGAAAAGAGAAGCCAAACCTACTTGGCAAAGAAGGAAACATACTTGAGTCAAAAGATAGTGACGTGCAACTGCTGGAAAAAAAACTAGTGCAACACACACCGACGTTGATATTTCTAACATCGTGTACATTACCCTGCAATTTTAATAGAAAATTCTCACTAAAATATACTGTTCTAAGCCGTATTTCAGTAAAATACAGGCGACCCTAATCTCACCTTACTTTGTTATTATCTTTTACGGGTTGGTGACCGTAATATCACTCCTCAACGTCAATATATACATTTTTAAAACGGTAAAAATCCTGGAATAAATGCTGCCCGGCATTTGCAGTTTTTACGGTAAATTTTTTAAGTGTATACAAAAAAAAAAGAAAAAAAAACATAACTCTGTCTCACGTTGAAGACAAGGAATTGCGTTTTTATGAAGTTCAGACAGTCATTTAAAAACGCCAATCTTGATTAACTCACTTTTCTATACAGCAATTCTGTTTTATATTTCACGATCGCTTGTTGATGTAAGATCTACTGTACTTTCCGAGACTCGGAGGGTCCTCTTTTTTTCTTTTCGTGATAATCAATTTTGAGCTCTATAGATCTTGACTGCGTATGTATAAAAACCTGCTTAGCGTGTGCTGCCCTAAATAATGAACACAAAAAATAGAGTTGGTTTTATAGCAATGTTTTCGTGTCCTCAGTGGGTTTTGAGAATTACAAACGACTGTAACTTGAACTTAGTTAAATAGAAAGTAGCCGAATAAAAATTATGCAAGTGGAAAAAACTTGGTGATATGGGTGGTTTAGCATGCAATCTACAGCACAGTCAGTTGATAAGCGAACACTACACACACAATATATATATATATATATATATATATATATATATATATATATATATATATATATATATATATTATATGATAAAGAAACCTTAAAGAACTATTGATACTCATTGTGTATAAGGCAACAATCATAAAAAAAGTTGACCAGGTAAAAAAATAGTTGTGTTACTCTGACGATGATACCAAATCAGACATATACTGTAGTTAAACAATGCATTAAGTGTGTTTTATGTATTATCATCAACTGTATCTACATCATTGCTAACACAATGAAAAACATTAAATGAAATGTGTAAACTATACATACAGGAAGCAGGCTTGGTAACAATAAGAGCAAAGTGTGTTTAATGCCAATGAACGGTGAACCCAATGCCCTTGGTAATCTCACTTTATCTTTTTTTACTTTAAGGGCTGTTTATCTGGTCCTGCTGTACAGCGGGGGAACCCTACTCTCTACAGGACCTACACTGTCGTTTCATGTTATTCATTCAGGAGCATTTAACATTTCACAATGCATATTGTTCGCTTACTGTTTGATCATCACCGTCAAAACACTCGCAGAATAAGTGTCTTTATTGTCCTCTTGGAAGCCTTAATAAACTTACTGTTTGATCATGACTGTCAAAACACTCGCAGAATAAGAAATTCTTTAGTTTCCTCTTGGAAGCCTTAATATCTTCAATTATTCGGATGTCTCGTGGGAGCCTATTGTAAACTCTCGGGGCCGCATATTCAAAGGTTTTGAACCCTACAGTCGACATGTATCTTGGCCAGGCTTAGGAGAATTCCACAGGTTGGTAGCCGAGTGAATGGAACAATCACCTCAACCAAGATAAGCGAGGACTGATGGCTTACACGCAAAATGTATAATTTCAGTAATTAGAAAAAAAAATATGCAAAAGCATTTGTGGTGTTTCAATCCGTACGGAGTAACTTAAGAGAGTCCTTTGCCCTTTACATTGTCCAGCGATTCTTTAATTACAGATTGAAAGACAAAAAGGCTACTGAACATCCTCAACTGAGTGAATGCTACTTCATTCGTTCCAATTGAAGAGCCACCTGGCTACACACTATGTCAAATTCGTGTAATACAGTCCTCTCATAACTTAATTTTCCAGACTTAATGAACAAAACGATGAAAAAATATATAAGTTCGAACATAATTTTCGTTCTCAAAATACCAAACTACCGGATTTTTTGTTCTACCAGTCCAAACCACTTTCCCATTAGAAAAAACATCCATGATAAATGTCAATCCTGTGAGACAACTGCAATCTCTGCATCCATTCAAACCGTTAATGTTTCTTTTTAAAATGTTCATGGTATCTCTTTACGTCTCAAGTTGAAAAAAATTTCATCAATTCCTTTTTAATACAGAATATATGCAGCTTCGACTATTTTTCCCATAAACTTCTGTAGACCATTAAATATACACCCAGGAAATAGGAAAACATACAGGAAAGTCTGAAGGTATAACATACTTTCCTCAAATCTACGTTCACAACAAAATCAAACGTTTTTCTGCCTAAATACTAGGAAAATTGTTGACAAGTCAATTAAAAAAAGGCAAATTCTTAAAAAAATTTGCAATTACATATTTTCAATCCAGCTTATGTATTTAATTTTAAGTAAAGTTTCATGTACTCAATTTACTTCCGTATCACAAGTCTTCATCAATACTATTTTCTTTGCCTGATATGATACAATCCTCCGAAAATTCCATGCATTTTAATTTATATACAAATTTGATTGTTCAAATGACCCTTACAGAAATTGGAGGGCAGGTCTATGAACACTTGCTGCTCTAACTACTTGGTTAATGATGAAACCCCCTCCCCCCCACAATGCTCACCCCTAATATTAGCAAACTTATCCATGTACTGAGGGATCAATTATGTACACAAGTGCCTGTTCTCTTTTGAAAGTTAAGAGCTTAGATGACGTTACAAGAACTCCTTGGCCGTCTTTGGAAAAAAATGTTAACTTCAAAATCCTTAATTGAGGCTTTGAACGGGAGGGACGTAGTATTTGATTCCAACAATATTCAGAAGAGGCCAATGCACTGCAAAAATTTTACATTTAGTGTAAAATGTCTTGTTGCAGAATTGAGGGCACTAGCGCACTATCTCGCGCGCGCATACAAATATACATACATACATACATTATATCTATGAAAAAACAAGACTCAATCTGCATTTGTTTTGTGGGATTTTAGTGCTAAGGCACTTCAAAAGAAGACAGGAGCATCAGCAGCAAGTAGGTAAAGTTGGAACAGGAACAAGGAATGGCAGACATGCTTGTAGACTGTTAAAGGAAACAATTCTAGTCATGAACACCTCTTTTATAAAGAGGAATATAGAAGTTAGGCATGGAGAAGCCTAAAAGGAGAAACAAAAAACAAAATAGATTTTATTCTCAGTGAAAAATTTTATTAGATTTAATCTTTAGTTAAAGATGTAACAGTGAAAAATCTGATGAACTTAATTTAACAATACAAAATAGGTATTCCCAGCTTCATCATAGAATGGAAGCAAGCAAAGAAGAAATGAACAGTAATTTAACAAAAATTTGTACTGGAATCAACACAAGAGTTAGGTGGGAAAGTTCCTGAACAAGATCAAGGAAAACTATCATAAAAGACCTATAATAAAATATTGGAAATGAGGGATAAAGCCAAGAGATTAAACAAAATTAGCAGAGCTGTCCAAAACAATAAACAAACTAAAAACCCAAGACATTCGTAAACATAATCAGAAAAAAAAATTAGGAAACACTGACTATTATTATTATTATTATTATTACTTGCTAGGCTACAACCCTAGTAGGAAAAGCAGAATGCTATAAGCCCAGGGGCCCCTACAGGAAAAAATAGCCCAGTGAGGAAAGGAAACAATGGAAAATAAACTACTGATGAAAAGAAGACTTGGAACAGTACGGTAATAGATGTTTGCTTTAAAGGATGAAAATGGAAATATTAGCAACAAAAGTGGAGTGATAAAATTGTAAAGGATTTTTGTACAATTGATTTAATAATAGATGGAGGAGATTTCATAGTAGTAAAAGTTGCTGAAATTTACAAAAGTCTGCTAGAACCCTCTATACCTACAGCTTAGAAAACTTTTATAATACTAAATAACATAAAGGGAGACACAAAATATCTGAAAATTACCGGCCAAATAGTTTACTCTCGGTAATATATAAAATATCTACAACAATAACATTAGGCCGAATAGAAAGACAGCTAGACTTTAATCAATCAAGTGAGCAGACAGGCTTTAGAAGTGGGTATTCCACAACTGACCATATCCATGCAATTAACCACCTAATGGAAAAATCAACAGCATGACAAACCACTATGTATGACATTTATAGACTGAGAAAGCTTTTGATTATGTAAACAAATTCAGCAGTAATGAAAGTTCTTCAAATATGAGGAATATATGAATAATTGAAGATATCTATATGGGAAGTACAGCAATTCTAAGAGTACAGAGTGAAAACAAAATCCGATTGAGAAAGGAATTAGATAAGAAAATCACGTCTCTCCTTAATTATTCACAGCGTGCCTATTATATTTTTTATTTCTATTGGGAAAATGTAGGAATTGACATAAATGGGGAATACCTTAACAACTTAAGATTTTCAGATAACACAGTTCTATTTAGTGAATCATAGGAGGAACTACAAAAGATATTAAAAGATATGAATAGAGAAAGCAGAAATGTATGACTGAAAATTACCGAATAAAACAAAGAAAATGTTCAATGAAAATGCAGACACGATAAATATGGATTATGGACGAATCTCTAAGATTGTTAATGAACATACGTGCTTAAGACTTACAGTAACCGTTTCCCCAAGACATGAGACCGTAATTAAAAGAAAGATTAGCATGGGATGGAGAGCCTTTGGTAAATAAAATGAGATTATGAAACGCAAAATGTTGCTTTCTCTAAAAA
>NC_090747.1:86569770-86574770 GCF_036898095.1 Palaemon carinicauda
CACTTTACGAAGAAAAATAATCCATTAAGTAAAGCCGATTTGACCTTGGGTATGATTGGCAGATAATCCCAAAGTCTGATCACGGAGGTTTTTAAGAAAGTCATCAAGTGCAAAATTGCCTAGAAACGTTTTTTTTTTCATATTTAAATAAAATTAAACACTGAAATGTTTACTGTAATAATTTTTAACAAGTTTTGAATGTGATACGTATTTGAAACAACGAAATTTGCTTGAAAAGATATAAATTATATTTTTGGAAATTGTTAATACCAAGCCTTAACAGCATTAATTACCAGCACTTGAAGTTACAGTTATTACTTTTTATTACAGCTATTCATGTTTATATATATATATATATATATATATATATATATATATATATATATATATATATATATATATATTATATATTATATATATGTGTGTGTATATGTGTATATATATACTGTATAATAAATATATATTTGCAGTATATATATATATATATATATATATATATATATATATATATATATATATATATATATATATACACACTGAAGGATAAACGCTACGTAAATTGAAATCGTCGTTAGTCGCTAATTCAGGTTATGCTTTCATCACACATGATGTCATAATGGGATCATTCATTAGTTTTCCTTATAAATTTCCCTTTTATTTCCTTAACCGGCGCAGTTTACAAAATTACCCGATTGCCACCAATATTTAACAGGATTTTAGATGTAGCGATAAGTGAAAGATGACATGGAGAGAAAAGATTTGGTGGAAGAGGATGCCTTTGATAGAAGACATTGAAGAGGGCGCATCATGCAACCGACCACTTAATGTAAGGATGGCCGTGGGAAGAAGATTTAACATATAATCTATTTATAAGATGTTTTTTTCAATAGCCTAATACTACCAGTTGTAGAGAATTTGACAGTATTACACCTCGTCTGTTTTTAGTTGGGAAAAGAGGGTTGAAGTGTCTATTGGTGTTGAATAATTTTAGAGAGAAGATGGGGCGACGACATTTAAGGAAAATAAGTTAATTTGAGAATGGTCTCTTTTTGTTTTTTATTCACATGACATAAATTTCAATTTGACCATCGAGAGCCTATGAGGAGGTTGTCTGACGCGTTATATTACGACTAGTGTATTGGCAATACAAAAATTAAATTTTGAATGGGATGTAATAATGTAATCTGCAGCCAATAGGGTGAAACGCTTAATTGGGAATGAGATAAACTGTACTATACACATTACGGTGTAACATGAATTCCCAAGGTTTCCCCGGCATACTAAAGAGCTGATTCATCCAACTACTCTTTCTTTTTGCAAAGAAAAATCCATTATGGAAAGCCAGTTGGACTAGAGTGTTATGACATATAACCCGGGAGTCTGATCATGGGGCCCCCAAGGGTTCCGAGAAACAACAGCGTCATCAGTGCAAAGTTGCCAAGAAGCATTTTCTTTACATATTTAAATAAAATTAGAAAAAAAATGTGTACTGAATTTAAAAAATATCCTTTAAATAAGTCTCAGATCTTTATAAGAAACAACGATCTTTACTGGAAAAAGGAAAATTATACGAAAATATTTGGTAATTGTAGAAATCGTAACCTTAACCACATTAACCACTAGCACCTGAGATTACAATTCTCTTAATATTTTACCTTGAATCGATGGCATATTATGAGGTCATACACATTTATTACAGATGTTTGTGTCATAGACCTGTGCAATGAAGGTTAAATGATATACAAATTGAATAATCAACCCCTAGTTGGTAGTCGATAATTTTACGTCATGCTTTCGTCACAGATGATGACATAATGAGGCCACTCCTTATTTTTTGTTTATGAATTTCCCTTTGCCTACCCGGGGAAGTTTACACAATTATCTAATTGTTACAAACATTCAACATCAAGATTAGATACCTAGTTTATTTTCACGGTCTTAAGAGTAAATGATTATAAAATTTTGGCATGTTGTTACAACACACGGCATGAGAGAGAGAGAGAGAGAGAGAGAGAGAGAGAGAGAGAGAGAGAGAGAGAGAGAGAGAGAAGCAATATCTGGTAAGTTCCAGAATATTTGTAAAATGGTTTTGGCTTGAAGGTTGATTATTTTTTTGTTTCTTTTCTTTTTATGCGGTGGGACTGGGATACTAAAGTTACGAAACGCGACTACTATTACCAATAAATTTATCGAGTGCCCATCTTAACTGCGCTACAAGTATTCGTATCGTTACTTTAACTATTGAAGTCTGTTGCTTAACTTATACATAATAGTTCAAAAGTTGCTGGCTGGGATTCCAAACTTAGGGTACGTAAGTATTCAAAATCTACTGGAATAAGATTAGCATCTTTAGAATAGGACCATATAGGACATACTCAGTATCTAATGGACAGACCCCATTGTCAAATCTAATCCAATCATACCCGATTCTTAAAGTAAAAATTAAGTGAAATATAACATGGATATAAACAAATAGCTAGAGCTGCTCTTTGTATAAACGCACGTTTCCATTATTCCGTGATGTTTCTCTGGTGATTTCTGTCATCTTCAAGGCAGTCTGCTAAAAACATGCTAAGTACCGGCTTATGGTATTTCTGGCTACATATTCGGTTTGAAGCTACATTGAAATAGTAATGGATTCTTGTCTAGCAGAGTACTCTTTCGAAGGCTCGTATAAAACCTACATCAACAGAGATATTAAAAAAAATGTGATAAAAACGTTTGCTATTACGCATGTCGAATTCGAATCTTCCAGAACACACCAAGCGGCAGCCAACAAACGTTATCAGAAGCTAGGGCAAGTCGTAGAAGGCGAGTCGACGCACCGGAGAACGACGTTTCTGCAGGCACGCACGCCTGGCAACTGGTCCAAGTCTTGCTGACTTGCTCAACCTTGAACTAACCTAAGTTACCCAACACAAACGTGATTGGTAAAACGTACTCAGACGGAAGCTTGCTCATCTGCGCATTTTCTTTGAGATGATCGAAATTTCACTTCCAGATGCTGGCTGCAATGATGTGTTATTGGCTAAGAGCATTGACAATAATTTAAATTGCCATATTTACTAAATTGTGAGCAATGAGGTCTTATGACTATTTTAATACACCGAGTTATCATTCGTAACTAATGGTATATACAAAAGATAGAGAACATACTTTGCATGGAAATTAAATATACAAAAGATCGATAACATACTTTGCATTGGAATTATATACTCTACATAAACCGACACATAAAACATTATTACAATGATGATATAACGATACTAAAGATCTATATCAAAATGTTGAATTAAATTTCTAAAAGATGTGTGAGACCCATATAAGTGCACATTAATTCCTGTTAGCAAGATAAAAGGGATTTCTTAAGATTTGTTTAAGATGCCCGACGTAGAAAAAAACTTACAGTACTGTGAAACGCAAATGAAGGACACATTTGACCCGCTCAAGTCCCCAGTTAAGATTAGCAGGTCCTTCATTTCTCGGTTGGGAATAAAGAATAACCATCAATAATTGCATTTCCTGCATTCTGTCACATACTATTTCAAGGCTAACAATAATATACTATGTTACGAAATTAGTCATGAGAGCCTTACTTCCTTGTCAAAGAACACACAAACGCCCAGTTTGCCCTGGATGTGATTAGTAGGAATTAAAATTACATCACTTGCACTTTACTAATTTTCGTAAACATATATGTACTACTATAGTTATTAAGAGACAAGTCTCTAGATAATTCGTGGTACTCATGATGGGATGAAAATATGATCTTTTTAGCATATCCAAGTGAGAGAATACATAAATATTAAAAATTATTGTCCATGGTACCCACTTTTATCGATTTTTATTACAGGTTTTTATTTCAAGTAATAAAATGTCTTATCAAGTGTTCTAAGTACTGTATAAGAAATTCTTGTTACTACTGGAGTGATGCTGTTTAAATGCTAAGGCTAAGTGACTAACAATTCGTTTAAAGCTCCTTCCTCTAAATTGTATTTGCCCTCAGAGTATATACTTTCCTCTACATACATTGTGTCTTAGCAAGATAAAGATAAAAAGATGACAATTATTATTGACTCAACATTTAGCATTTCGATAAACTGTTCACAACTTTACAGTTACTGAAAATTATTTTATGAATTAGGTGACGATGAGGTAAAAAACGATTCCTATCTAAGAAATCCAAAGCAAAACAAACAGTCATATCATTATGCATCATATTTGTCAACATTTCCAAATCACGTTCAGCTTAAAGTCGCTCCTTGCATCAGGTTGATGAAACCATTGGGAAAGGCAAAGGGACAGAAGATGCTCCAATTATTACCAAAAAGTATGTTTCTATACAATTTGTTTGTGAATCTCGGAATGGGTGATTCTTCCCATTACTGCAAAATCGTTTGTATCGTTCATTTCATTCTATATCTAGAAAAACCCATTACTGCAAAATCGTTCGTTTCATTCTATATCTAGAAAAACCCATTACTGCAAAATCGTTTGTATCGTTCATTTCATTCTATATCTAGAAAAACCCATTACTGCAAAATCGTTCGTTTCATTCTATATCTAGAAAAACCCATTACTGCAAAATCGTTCGTATCGTTCGTCTCATTCTATATCTAGAAAAACCCATTACTGCAAAATCGTTCGTATCGTTCGTTTCATCCTATATCTAGAAAAACCCACTACTGCAAAATCGTTCGTAACGTTCGTTTCATCCTATATCTAGAAAAACCCACTACTGCAAAATCGTTCGTAACGTTCGTTTCATCCTATATCTAGAAAAACCCACTACTGCAAAATCGTTCGTAACGTTCGTTTCATCCTATATCTAGAAAAACCCACTACTGCAAAATCGTTCGTATCATTCTATATCTAGAAAAACCCATAAGTCGCAAAAGGTCCGGAAATACGAAATAGTTTTTTTCAATGAATTGTTTCTTACAGAAACCTTTCCACATGCCAAAAGGAAAAAAAAAAATCCTTAAAATTATAACACTAGA
>NC_090747.1:86582270-86589770 GCF_036898095.1 Palaemon carinicauda
GAACCAGTTACTTGTTTATTTCTGAAGTTTTCTATATCAAAAGTTCATATTTTCTTTGGCAAAGGGGGATGATAGTGGCAGTAATTTTTTCTATGGGCACCACAAACTGTCAGTAATTGACCTTTAATTTATTTCTCTATAATCACACACTCGTTTTCGGCTTTATTATATACAATTCTCTATTTATGCGAATTTATAAAACTGAATACATATAATTTCATCAAAATTCACGACATACATATGAAATCCTGTTTTAAGCATTTGGGGTCTGTCTAATGGAAGGGAGTTTTTTATATGATTTTTTTTTTTTATTATGTTGGGCATTAAACTGATATTCAAAGAAATAATATGGACAGATGATGTAGAAAGTGTGGTAATGAATTGTCCAAAGATTATGCTGCATGTGGAAATTTAGAATTCTGTCTAGTTACGTTTTCAATATCTATCAACACTTGCATTTTGTTAGTAAGAAATTGTCTTCCACGTTGAAGCAAAACTTTTTGCGAGGGACACATGGAAAACAACTCTCGAGTTTTTTGTTTTTTTTTTTTCTAGTAGATAAGGTGGGTGAAAGAAGATTGAAGGCTGTTCACTAGCTAACCATGGTTTGGAATAGTTTATAAAGTTACATTTTAGTAAAGTAAACACTATTGGATAAACCATTATGAATTGATCAAGTCAAATACCGGTATTCGTTTCACTTTTATTTTACTTATGTAAGGTATCTATTGTTTTATTTAAAGAGTATCACTGTCAAACTCTTAAAAATTATATCTGACTTAGCTTAGTATGAAAAATACTAACAGTTTCTTCTCTTTCTTTCCAGACTAAAGAAGAAAAATCCCCCCCCCCCCTTTAGAAAAACCAGAAATTCGCAATGGTTGCTCCATTAGCTGCCGGCCGCATTGCGCGTTCAATGGTGCGTATTCCTGGAAGTGGTACCGACGAAGCTGCAGGACTCGTTTGCTTGAATTTAGGAAACGTGTCTTCATTCGCAGGAATGGTTCAAGTCCCGCAGAATCTCTCCCTAACCACCCGAAACGGCCGTCAGCAAATGATGACATCACTGGATCTGACACCGACCAATGAGAAGATACGGGGGAAACCTACGTCATCGCTCAATGACGACACCACCAGTTCTGAGGAAAAAGTTGATTCGTCGCCACAAAGCCTCGCCGACGAAGATGCTTCACGCACCACGAGTGTTGACGTCATAACTTCTCTCGTAAGCAACAACAGTGCCCAGTCATCTAGAGGCGCTAACATTAACTCGACGGATGTAAGTCGGGCAAGGCCGAAACGGCCGTTTCGACAAGATTCTGCTGAAGAACCAGCTATTATTCCCAAACGGTATAAGGCAATGAGAACCATTCCATCTGGAACTCAGGAAGCCACCCAAGGACCATCCATACTTCTTCCAGTAGTCACATCCAGTGGCACACGATGGCTGTACCAATTGCTCATTGCAACGGATCAACCTCAACGTTTCTATTGCCAGGACTGATGCCACAAGCATATACTCATCAACCAGCTGGGATGGTGTCCCGAGAAGGTTCCATAGCAAGAAGTTGCAGTGTTCAGCACATGATTCAAGAGAGAGATCAACTCAAGAAGGAGAATGTATCCCTGAAGAGGCGGTTATTTCTATTCCACCAGTTGTTAAGGAACAAACAGAAACTGCATAGTGTTCTGAGACGCCTTGAAGCAGTCGCCTCTTAGGTTACAATTCCCTTATAATTTATTTTTTTGGGGGTCTTGGATAACCTTTTCAGTGATTGTATGGATCAGATTAAACAAACAATATATACATATACCTGAGTCAGTATTTTTTTCAACATTTCAGCAAGCACTTTAACACCAATTAACATTAAATTCAAAATTCAGTGGATGAATGACTAAGTAATGGTGTCAAGATATTCTTATAGGGTAAAGAATTTCAAGAGGCCGTGTCTGGCCCGAAGGGACAGGTAATATAAAACAACAACAATATTCCTTGACATAGGAGGGGTAGAATGTTATGTATGTTTTACTCCCGTTCAATCCACTTTATACTGTGATAAACAATATTCATCGAGTACAAATCGACAGCTAAGGAACTTGAAATACATACCATATTAAAATATTCTATTTATGTTTTATTTATGTCCACTGTTATTCACTCATCTCATTACTATCATCTTCCATCATTAGCATATCATCTCTATCATTTATGATTTTCATACAAACAAACGTTAACTCATTTGAAAATAATTGTATCATAATTACAAACTGCTTAATTTCTTATTTCTAGTGTGTAAATTTTATTTTTTCATGAAATAAAAATAATTACAAGTTAAATTTATCCTTTTACTATGCACCAATTGGCTATTTTTCATTTTCTCTATCTTTTGCTCATTCAGATGGGCTTAAAAATGAAGTCTGCAATACACCAGAGTTGCACATTTCCTCCAGTACCCACCAATAATCTGATTTTCTTATCTGAATCCAAGATTAAACCAGGACCCCAATGGCAACCGTATACATTTGTACTGGCGGGCCAATTATGACTGTTCCCGTTAGTTGAGTACATTATAGGCTAATAAAAGAATAAAAGCAAAATTGGTTCAACAAGTTTGTTTATAGAAAAATTCCTAAATGCAACTCAAACTGTAATAGATATCGAATACAAAATTCACAACAAATTAATAATCACAGCTACTATCGATGTTGTAACAGTAACGTTCCAAATACATTACAGCTTTTTGTAAGATACTCCACAAATCTTTTCTGGACATTCCATTACCCTTTCCATACGTAAAGCAAATAATGCATTTTCATAAACCACGGCTTTTTTTACTCTTAACCAAACTCTTCACTCAGTGAACTAGACTTAAAATGTAGAATAATAAATAACTTCGGTTTTGTTTTGCACAAAGCTCCGCGGTCACTGAGAAAAATGTAAAAGGAGAATTCAAGCATTGACTAAAGGATGAGGGGTGACAAGATTTAGATTTAAAAAAAAAAAAAAAATATAGAGAAATTATATTAATACCTTCTAAATATACTGATAAATTACAAAACGCAATTGAAATGAAGGGCATTATGGTATACTGGAAGTCTGAAAAGTCTTGAAATGACGATGGAATTTAAAGGTGTGGAATTTAATTGGGGTTTCCGACTGACAATTCATTTTAACAAACGATGCGAGAACGAAACCGGATACATTTGAAAGCTATACCCATAAAAGGGCATTCAAAGTTTGCTTTCAAATCATTGAACGGAAGGACATGGCACACAGAAAACAACCGATTCTAGTTACGGCGACTTCATCGCCAGGAATAAAGTTCTTTCAGAAAATAGAAACATAATTTTGCATTCTACCATTTTGTGGATAAGCGTTCGACTTTGAAATTATGAATGTCCCCCACACAAATTTCCTCTTCCATCCGTCTTCCTCATTCTGGGTCATTAGTTGAGTGAGAAATAATGGCTGTACACACAGGTTAAATCTTAAAGAGATGCAGATGTAAGCAATGAAGTGGCCCGGTAGCGAGCATGTAAAGTACTGCAATGATGACAATTTCATCATCATCATCTCCTCCTACGCCTATTGACACAAAGGGCCTCAGTTAGATTTTGCCAGTCATCTCTATCCTTAGATTTTGCCAGTCATCTCTATCCTTAGATTTTGCCAGTCATCTCTATACTTCACGCTTCACAGTCCTCAGCCATGTAAGTCTGGGTCTTCCAACTCTTCTAGTGCCTTGTGGAGCCCAGTTGTAAGTTTGGTGAACTAATTTCTCTTGGGGAGAGCAAAGAGCATGACCAAATTATCCCCATTTGCCCCTCAGCATGATCTCATCATCATATGGCACTCGAGTAATCTCTCTTATAGTTTCATTTCTAATCCTGTCCTGCCATTTGACTTCCAATATTCTTCTAAGGGCTTTGTTCTCAAATCTACAAAATCTATTGAATATTGTTTCATTGCCATACCACGACTCAGTCCATACAGTAACAGCGATCTCAAATAAACTGATATATAGCCTGATTTGATTTCCAAAATTCATTTAACCTAGCCATTGTCTGATTTGCTTTTTTCAATCTTTCATTAAACTCCAATTCTAAAGACCCTGTATTAGAGATCATAGTTCATAAATATTTAAATGATTCTACCTCATTAGTTACTAAAATTTATTCTAAAATGAGGTTAAGCAACAACTAAGCTTTTAAGAAAGATGTAGCCCTGCCTAAATAAAGCCTTCCAACGAGAGCGTTAAAATATGCGTCGAATAAATTGCCTAACAATTGTATAAAGGAAAAAAATTGTTTTCACGACAAAGATCACCTGGTATGGGTTGTTTATGAGTGTTTTACCAATCAAAATTTGAACAAAAACAGTATTACATCTCAGAATTATGGGACACAGACATATACAATTCTCTATTCATACATACAAAATATTTTTTCCAGCAAGTATTTTGTGTTGAAGGTGGTGGGCTATGTCCACCATCCTTTTAGCAACCCAAGGCTTCATTTCATAGGTCAGGTCAACGAATTACAGGAAACAAATATGAATTACTTTCATCCAACTGGGATCAAACTCGTGACAAGCCGGCAGTAGCTTGGTTGTTACCAAGATATATTTTGGTCGTTACAATACTGGTCTGCCGTACAACGAAATCAAGTAACAAAGATGAAAAAATAGACGCTGTCTTCAAACACGCCCCTTGAAAACTTATGGGGAAAGGCATGTTTAAATCGAATATTTACACTTTATATTCTAGACTCTAGAGCATTACGTTTTAAAGGAGGGGGTTAGCAAATGAAAGCACTTATGAAAAACAAGACTAAATGTCCAAGGCTCCTTGAACAGATGATAATTTGTGTATTATTTGTAAAATCACTATAAATCATTTAGATTTATAGAATGTCACGTTACAGGAGCGTGGAACACATGATGGTGACGTGGAATCTTCCACAGGCGGAGATTTTCACGATTTCAGTAAATTCAGCAGTTCTGAGTATGCAGACAGAAACGCCCTCTTACAAAGAGGGTCAGTACGTATTTAAACCGCGACTTAGTAACAGGAATCATTGTGTATTTGTGTAACGAAAGTATTTTACTTAATAAAAAGAAAAGTACCAAAACATTCTAAAGTAAACCTACAGCTAGGACAAACGTTTTCTACCAGAATGTAACAAGATTGCACGAGATCTCCTCCTATTAAGGATTCCTGCTCGGATAAGCAAAATCACCCGAATAGAATATCCAAAGCTAATGCAACGTTTGTACACCTCTACTCATTGCTGAATGTTGATGCAACATTTGCAATACGGTACTTCCCATGAACTCAATTATGAAATAGATGATTTATCTATAAAATAAATTGGTAAACTTTTCTTTTCAAGATATTTAGAAAATTCTTTGAAAATCAGAGTTGCTTACGTCCTGAAATAAAGGAGAGAGAGAGAGAGAGAGAGAGAGAGAGAGAGAGAGAGAGAGAGAGAGAGAGAGAGAGAGAGAGAGAGAGAGAGATAGAGTGAGTTTGTGCTTTTCGTTCTTAAAGGCTATTCTCATCTCAAGATAATAAAAAGAACTGGAGTAACAAGTTATGAATAGGCTACATGGTAATAAATTTCACGCCAAAATAAAACACACACACACACACACACACACACACACACACACACACACACATATATATATATATATATATATATATATATATATATATATATATATATATATATATACACACACACACATATATATATATGGTAGTAGAGTAGTTACAAACATCTGACAAAACTGCAGGTTTTTTTTTTTTTTTGGGGGGGGGGGAATCATTATGCTCATTGAGATGATTGCCATGACAGTAACAGTATCGGTTATCTGTGGAGATTTCAATCTCTGGATGGATGACGCATCAAATGGTTATGCAATCACATCAATTGATTAATAGTGCTGATTGTGCAACAATTTTAACTAAGCATACGTCAGATTTAGTTTCATGCGATGGAATGAATAACATTGTATAAGATATTAATGTAGAGAAGTGAATTTTCTCCAGTGTACAAGTTTATAACTTCCAGATTACCTTCCTGAAAAAGTGCTAAAGAAAATAGATTTTGAAAATGAATAAAATTTCTCGGCGTGTGTTTATTGATGAAGTTACTGAGAAAACAAATGATGTTATCAACAATTCCTGTGGTCAGGGAAACCCATGATTAATGTATTGATATCTTATAACTGTATACAATGGGGGTAAATACAAATATGATAACATGTGCCCATGGATGGAAAATACTGTTAAAGATAGATCTCCTTGGTTCAATGGAGAGATTAGAGATTAGAGAAAACGAGAGAAAAAAAGGACATGAAGAGGGAAAAGTGTACTTGGTTAAAAGCAGTAAGTGCATGGAGGAATACTAAATAGTCAAGTGTCTATAAAGGAGGAAGAAAAAGTAATACTATAAGAAAATACAACCTGAGACTTTTTCTGAACAGGACCGATATATATATATATATATATATATATATATATATATATATATATATATATATATATATATATATATATATACATATATATATATATATACATATATATATAATATAAATGGAAGAAAACACAGTTGGAGAAACAATGATTTAAAAAAGAAACAATTTGGTAAAGATGAAGAAAACATTCCAGGAAAAGTATGTCGGCGTAAGACCCACCGAAAAAAAAAAAATATAAGTGGGTACGTGGTTAGCGTGAAACTAGTCACTTTTTCTTCCTCCTTTAAATGAATTTAATGAAATTCGATTAGTCACTCAGAGGGGAATAGCACTCACACTCAAGGACCATGTGGGCATGAGTTCCGCCTATCTATTTTCTCGGGTAATATCTCGGGGTGAGATAAAGGTCTTTCTAACTGAAGACGGTGAGTGGAGATTTCCTATTGGGATACTGGCAATTAAACTGATAAGGAACTTTTACACCAATGGCATTTCTATTGCTTTTACCAGGAATGATGCCCACTTTCATTATTTAGTAGTTATGATGAATAACATTACATGTTTGATTTACATATTTGGTTTTGATGAAGGTAAACGTACCGGGCCGGCTAACAACGTAACAACGCATAATCAAGGTGCACATGAACTCCTTTTAGGCTCAAAAGTTAAAAATTACAAAGTATATAAACATAGAAAACAAACATAAAAATAATCCTAGCTCAATTACCTAAGAGACATCAATGAATCCATTCTAGGTGTAAAAAACAAGTGTATCACGGGTGTCAGCACTCCAATGTACATTTTTGGACAAGCGAGACTAGGGAAGATTGGTAATATTTTCATGAGTAAGTAAATACTATCTGATAATCTAAATCTTGATAAACTAACTAACTGCTATGATAGCGTTGTAAAAAAGTAACAATAAGTCACAAACAAAATATAAACATTTATGGGTGAAAAGGGTGTTTACCTAGAATACTTAATCGACTTGAGGCAATCATGACTGTTATAGCTTT
>NC_090747.1:86598824-86608824 GCF_036898095.1 Palaemon carinicauda
GTGCCATACGGTACCAATGGAAGTAAATTATCTTACTCTTGAAAGAATAATTTAAATATAATATTTTAGTGTTTAGAAGTATGCATTCCAATAACAGCTGAATAGGAGTATTGTTATAAGTACAGAAGTGGACACTGAACATACAAAAGTCTTAGATATTTAATCTTCGTAGTAAAGTGTGTCCCTCCTCATCAATGGTAACATGACATTTGCAGATATACACAAGTATGGTATACTTAGCAAACACTGCTTTCACTTAAAAAATTTAGAAAAATTGTCAGCAGTTCAATTTAAAAACGCGTTTTAAACACTGGATGAATATTTGTGATTTACATATGAATAACTATTGTTTTTGGAAGTTATTTTGCTCGACAGAAAACACAGGCACGTGATGTAGGAAATAATTACCTCATAAATTTTGATTTTAGCTTGGTATTCGTATTACAAATAGGATATTTTCATTGCTGACATATGTAAAATTTATTTCTTATACATTTTTTTTTCTACTTTTATACATGAATTTACATATATTTTGTCCACGAATGATAAAGATAAAACTATAAAATTTACTTTTATAGTAAATTATGAATCAAATTCATAAAATTTTTCGGAAGACTATTAAGCAAAAATATACAGACAATCCTCACTACAGCAAAGTGGTAGGGTGTTGAGAAAAAAGAACTATAAGAAAATTCACAGTTGACCCAAGTTTTGAAAACACTTGTCTGAAAGATACTAAAAAAATTCTTAATCAGAAGAAAATACTTCCCAGTACCAAAACGAAAGCAAGACAGGACGGAACATTATCAGTTTTACCCTTGACTTGCAATTCTATTACAACTTTTACGCAAAGAACTGAGGAAACGGAAACTAAGACGGAGTTTACTCATACGGGAAATACTACTGTGGAGAAATACGAAACAAAAGTTATATACAACAATTAATATAAAGAAGATGCAAAAAATATATATTCGAAACCCAAATTAAAATGGTTGATATCATAGAAAAATTAAATACAGAAGAATTTTTTAACCTCCAAGTGGTGCATCGGCATGTACTCTCACAATCAGGAATGTTAGCAATGGACAATATTCAAGAAAATTCAATAATCTAAAATGGATCTAATTCAAAAGAATACCACGACCCTATAACTAAAAAGACGCCAAATTTGATTCCCATAATTCAATTGTAAATGTGTTCAAAATTTCCATCCTGCTTTAAAAAAATCAGTTTTCAAACTCAAACATACACAAATGAACCCGGCATCCGCCCCCATTCTGTTTAATGGGCAAACAACAGGTAAGTACATACTTGACGCTGGCTGCTGACCCTGCTGAAAAAAAAAAAAAATTCTTCCGTATTAGTGTCGGTAAAGCTGTGGGTTAGCATCTTGGAAATCAGGTTCAATACCTTGACAAGATGAACTTAATTCTTTCAACTACATTATCACAAAATAGTGGTGCATATATATACACATATATACATATAGATGTATATATATTTGTACATATATACACGTATATTACGTATATACATACATACACACACATATATGTGTGTGTGTACATATCGATTTTACAGATAACTTTAATTAAACAATTATGAAATTGGAATAATTCCTTCAGGTACATTTGGACTGAGGAAATCTATCTTGATAAAATTCTGCATGACCTTTTTTCATCAATAGAAAGGCAGGATACGACTAAACGAGTCAGAAGACAATCAAATAATAGGAAGTGGGAAAATTCCCGAGTAAGATTCTGGCCTTCAAAGACTCGTCTCGGTGTGCGATGAACATGCAGGATTTCGAAAGGTAAATGTAACAACTGCTTCTAATCTTTAAATATCCTTCCTAGGACGAAATCCTTTTTTTTTTCTGTAGGAGACAAATACATATGCGGAGAGAAGGATCTGGTGGTATGAATAAGTCGGAACTTAGATTCATTTTACAATCGGGATAGATTGTCGCCTCTAAAACGATTATCTGAACACTGTTTGATCTTTCATGTTACAAATATGACAACTGAATATATAGACCTGGTTACTCTCTCCTTCGTAAGTGTTTTTTTATAATACTAATCTGTCTGCACAACGTACATGTATTTTTTTTTTTTTACATTTATTTCTGTAAGATGAGATATTGCACTTATGAATGGTTAATCTATATATAATTATAAATATATGAGTGCGTATATTTAGTTCCCGTCACGCTCAGAGGGAGATGAAATATTTGCACCCTTGATGAGACGGGTTACCCCGAGAAGTACCCTCTCCCACAAATTGCCGAACCAACGGGTTGTAGTTAGGAAAGGGGGAGGGGGAGGGGGAGGAAAGGGTTGAATCGATGTATGCATGTGCGTGCATATCTATCTGAATATTTAGACTGTCATTTTTGACGGCTTGGGTACACTAGTGTATATGGAATTATAGATGAAATTGTAGACAAAAATATGACTATATAAAGGTTGGTATGTCAACAAAAAATCTTTCATCTTAAAATATAAATACAGTTTTCAAGCAGGTTAGCATAAGACAAAACCCAAGGAGTAGGTTACCTATGAATGCACTTATTTATACATATGAATTGAATAATTGGGACGTTAATAAGCCTTATAAGTATGTCTAGTCAACAACACGACATATATTTATACGAAGAGAATAATGAGAGCCTTTCTAAGTATATAAATATGTAGATAATTCAACATTTTGGGCAACTTTATTTATTTGCTGAGCTTTCGGTTTGGGAACAAAATTTCCCACCATTTCACTCAAATATTAGGTTTACATTAGAATTGGAACATAATGATCAACTTTCCATTTTAGATATTAAGATTTCACGTTGCAATGGTGCATTTAAAGGTGACTAAAGGTGACTGGTTTCAGTTCCGGTTCCATCAGAATAGATGCTCACCAGAACGTCAGCCGGGCAAGCCCAACCCCCTACTGTGGTGCCCTACCACAGCAGTAGCCTCCCCAGTAAACAGCTTAAACTCACGGTCCTGGGCAGGGATCGATCTCTTGCCATGCGAAATGCTAGGCAAACACGTTACCACTGTACTAGCCAGGAGGCATTTTCAGGATAGATTTCTACAGGACTTCGGTTAAACTTTCTTTGTCACTGTCCGTTTTCATTTGCAGTAAACTCTTACAAAACTCAATTGCTTATATTATTGTCCCAAATGTAATTTAGGAACTAGAGTTGGTTGCTCCAACCGTCTCTTGGGGATCCGCATTGACTCCCATAGAGGGTCAGTCATTGTACAGAATGTGCATTAAATAAATGAAAACATTCTTCCATACGCAATCACGCTTATGCATACAACCTACCAATTATTCCATTTTCAAAATATTAGCCCAATCACCCAATTTAAAATTATTAGTCCAATCACCCAATTGCTATTCCCTACCTACTCTCGAATCACTTTTCATCAAACAGCTATCTCCTAATCTGAATCGCTCAATTACCTGTTCTAATAATCACTGATACACTATATCGTCTAACCCTCCCTCCTCGTCTTTTCAGGTTTTAGTCTTTTTTTTTTTTTCTTTTTTTTTTGCTCCAAAAGTTGCTTGCTTGTCCAGTAAATTTTGTTTTTCTGCTTTGTTAATTTTTCTTGTATTTTAGGTTATTTCTGTGCATTGTTTTGATTTCCATATCTATTATGCTTTTTAATTATTCTTAAGGATTTTCAGGTAGTTTCTGAGTATTTGATTTGATTTCTGTATCTGCGTTTTTTTTTTTCATTTGGAATATTTCATTCATCTAATTTATTTATGTATTTGTTTTGATTTCTCTTTCTTCCTAATATTTCGATTCACTTTTTATTCTTAATGGATCTTATGATTGTTGCCTCTGGAATTTGATTTAATGTAACTATTTCTATTTTATATTTTATGTTCATGTTTTAGCTGTGATGATGGTAAATTTTGTTCCAGAAAGCTTAGCAAATAAATATAGTAGTCCAAAAGGTTGAATTATCTACTTTAGTTCACCTTTCTACTAAACCTTAAGTTTTCTAGAAGCGAAAATGCAATTCACTATTTATATATATATATATATATATATATATATATATATATATATATATATATATATATTATATATACATATATATATATATATATATATATATATATATATATATATATATATATATATATATATATATATATATATATATATATATATATATATACACACACACACACACACACACACACTAAACCCAACCTTTGTCTGATTTATCCTACCCTACCCATTAAACAACCAAAGATGGAATGGATTTTGTTATTTGTTGCTCTTGAGGCCACGACAATATCATATTGGTATCCTGAAACACACGTAAAAGTTGCATCTCGGGGGAATCCACTTCCAACCCATTTGACGTCACCGAACTGGACTGCCTGCCTGGGTCTGGCCTGGTCGAATAACCCAGGGTCTGGCAGGATACAAGAAGAGACGCCAGAACATATTGTTAAAGGTTAAACCGAACACCAAGTCGAGGAAGGAAACGAAAAATTTTCTGCTCTTGCTACAATGTTCGGGATGTCAGTTATTCATTTTCAGTGTCCGGCAGCACCATCTGAATTTCCCGGTTGGAAAGTTCCTTAAGCAAACAACACGTATGTGCAAAACTGATATGAAATGAATGAAATATTCCTGAACACAAAATCCTATTCACTCCATTCTGGCTATTCAAGGCGGAAATCTGGAAGGCTGAAGGAGAAATTGCCGGGTCCCTCCGAAAAGGGGAAAGTGGAGGGAAAAGACGTGTATAGAGCAGAAGGGGTAAAAATCAGGCACAGCCCATTTATTCCTTAGGGAACCACTGAAAGAGAAGGTGTTGAATAGGTTAGCATGCTATGTAGATTTTCAGTGGAATAAGAAAAAAAAAAGTATATAGGAAATCAGTTACAGTAGCCACTGTAATGCCTAAACTGGTTAAATCTGAGTGAATCTGATATGAAAATAAGTCACAAATTTTCAAATTAAGAGAGCTAAATAAGTTACTAAAAATAAATCATGATGAATTTACCTAATGGAAAAAATGACAGTTGAAAGGCTGCAAAAATGAGCTGTAATTTTTGTTCCACATTAAAAGGCAAGGAAAAAAAATAATATTCAAACGTACAGTTAAATATAAATTAAGTTTTAACAAAAAATTCATAAGAAAAATAAAAATAAATAACCACATTCATTTTGAAAAGCAGTTTCCCATGTGAGGGAGCTTGTTATTGATAACCACGATGACATTATTATTATTATTATTATTATTTGATAAGCTACAACCCTAGTTAGAAAAGCAGAATGATATAACCTCAGGGGCTCCTACAGGAAAAATAGCCCAGTGAGGAAAGGAAACAAGGAAAAAAATTTAAAGAACAGTTACATCAAAATAAATATTTCCTATATGAACTTTAAAAACTTTAAATCCACAAGAGGAAGAGAAATAAATAGAATAGTGTGCCCGACTGTACCCTCAAGCAAGAGAACTCTAACCCAAGACATTGGAAGACCATGGTGCAGAGGCTATGGCACTACTCAAGACTAGAGAACAATGGTTTGATTTTGGAGTGTCCTCCTCCTAGAAGAGCTGCTTACCATAGCTACAGTCTCTTCTACCCTTACCAAGAAGAAACATCTTGTGGTAAATATCTTTTATTTTTTATTTTTTTTTTCACCTACAAAGAAAAGATTAACCTCCTGTGCAGCAAATTTTCACATCACCAGATCAGGATCATTATACTGTAAGGATTCACTAACGGTGTAACCCCCCCCCCCCCCTCCCCGAAGTAGAACTTATTCTTGTATTTCACGGGTTTTCAGTCACGTCTACTATAGTCATTTGAATTCTCTATGGCCATTCTCATGTAACCAAACGAATTCAATACATTAATGATTTTTTATTTTTCAGTGACGTAGTGTTGCAAGAAGACAAATGACGTTCAGGTTTGTTGGATAATAAAAATAGTCCTGAATGAAGTCTAGAGAAGCGAATGTTTGTACGTGAGTGTGTGTTAAGTCTCCGAAAAAAACATCTTTTAAGATCATCATGATTTGAGAGTGACTTGCATTAAGGAAAACAATTTGGGTGAGCTCCAACGCTTTAAGCGGAACATGATTGCTTGTATTCCCTACGGGCCAACCAAGGGAAAGGCCCGTGCCAACAAGTGTTGGCTTTAATACCCCAAGAAGAAGAAGCTTGTATTACCAAATTTTGAAGATGGACAAGTAATACATAAGCAAACTACATACAGAGATGTTGAGATCATGTTCTCATTACAAATTAAACCATAGCAATTTGATACTAAGTTCTAACAAGTTAATTCCTTCAATGAATCAGGTATTAAACGTAAAACGAAAAATAAGCTTTGTAATATCCGGATTTTATTGATTTACTAAGTTTATTTATATCAGTCAAGCAAAAACAAGATAAAAGCACACACAAGCATAGAACCAGGATATGTGCATGAAATAACAAAAAAGCATATCAAAAGGAAATTTCAAATCTACTTCCTTCCTGCGTCCTGACAAAGCATTTCATACGAATTTTGAATCCGAGAGTAGTACGTATTTGTAACGCTATCGTTTCCAATCTATAATTCAATTTACTTTTACTTTTACTTTTATTTCTCGCCCTCCATCAGACACTGAGTCTGTTCAGGCGGGCCTTGGTGTGAGAAAATAATTTCTTTCCAGTTAAATTTTGCTCTGTATCTTTTCAGTTATTCGCTAGCATTTGTATTCAGGCTTAATAGTTTGCATCAACATATTCGTAAAATACAGGAATATAAATAAAGTTCAAGGAAGACTTTCTATCCAAATCTGTCGACATTATTCCCACTACATTTCTTCCATATTGCTATCCAACTTCTTTAAACTTTGAATTCACAGGGTAACTATAGTTTTTCCCAATTACATTTTGGAGCTGGATTGCCTCACAGGCCCCAACGCCTGATTTTATAGCGCGAAATCACAAATCAAATCTTTTCTACCCAAATAACTAATAAGGTGATGGAATGGGCACAAACCACCATTTCATTGTCATGCAAGAGAATCTTTATCATTATTATCACCATTATTACAAAGCCAAGCTAAGAAGGCGGCTACAAGCCTAAGGGCCTTAATAGTGAAACTATCCTACTAGGGTAAAGAAACAATGTAAAAAATTAACTATAAAGAGAAAAATGAAAAACAAACATAACAGGTCAGTATAAAACTTATCGACAGCTGTGTAGCATTGAGTCACAAAAGAAAATACAAGAGTAACATTAAAAAATGGATGAATAAAATAATCAAAACATTTCCGAGAGATACACAAGTTTCCACCGCTTAGAAGACTCCCCCACTTTATCGAGGTTTTCTGAACTTGACGAAAAGACATACTGGAGATCTTCCAAAAACGTAAATTTCCAGTCAAGAATGGGGTTTAGAATCTTAAATGAGCTTCGTGTCAAGGAAAACATATGGGGTGGGTAATTCTTTAAAGCTATCAACAGGCTGAACATCATCCCCAAATATTTGCACCATGCAGTAATTTTAGATAGACCTCGGTTCTAAACTGAGCTTGGATCTTTTTAAAGAGAATAGCATCATTTGCATAATCATCAAGCTGGTTCACTTAGCTTAAACCACATATCATGCATATATACTCTGTAAATTAATGGGCCTGGAACCCTACTCCCAAAAGTACCTGCTGTTACAGTCCTGTAGTTAAAAATGGTACTAAACTACAGTAATCCTTTGAAACCCATTTGTTAAAAATGCATAAATAATACAGAGACATTTTCTACCAAATCTCACTTGTTTAATTATGAAAACAAGGGCCTCGTGATTAACATGGTTACAAGAAACACAATAGTTAAGATACACCATACAAACTTCCTGACCAGAAAAAAAAGGAATTTTGTTAAGCAAAGGGAATTGTGGGATGTCACAAGCACCAAGGCCCTTGCCAGAGTGAAACTGCAAACTAGGGAACAGATGATCAATTTCACAGTATAGAGACAGATATTTTGCCTACAAATGCTCAGAAACTTTAGATGTGGGAGTTATAAAATCTGGACCGGAATCACCTGGGTTAGAACATTCCCAATCATATTACAATCAAGTAACGTTATCAATTCCCCAAAAGTGTAAAATAAACTCTTATAGAAAATCTAAAAAAAAAAAAATAACAAACAACTCGGGAATGAAGCCATCAGCAACCCTTTACAAAATTCAAGGAAAATGCCATTCGGTTTTGCACCTCCATTAGCTTAAAAAAACGGACAGTGTAAGTTAAGCCTGAAAACTATGCATTTCATTCCCAGGGAAAGTGTGGTTTTATCGTATTAACGAGTACATTCTTTATATATGAGCTAAAATAAAAGTACTTCCCACGATAACAGATAATTTAATATCCTGCTTGACTGAAAACATACGTAGCATACATCGTTCCTGACATCCGCTGCAATCTGTTTGGACCTGAATTATGAATTTTGGGTAGCACTCAGTAACGAGGTGAAACTGGGGGAACACTCACCTCCAGTTGCACTCTGAAATGAAAGTTAAGAGAGGTTGGACAGCAAAACAGAGAAACGAAGAGGCAATGGAAGTAAATTAAGAGGGTAAAAAGTGGATGCAGCTAAGAGTTAAAGGAACGCTGCCAATAAACGCCCCCCCCCCTTCTCTCTCTCTCTCTCTCTCTCTCTCTCTCTCTCTCTCTCTCTCTCTCTCTCTCTCTCTCTCTCTCTCTCTCTCTCTCTCTCTCTCTCTCTCTCTATAACAAATTAGAAAATAAAAACTCCCATTAATAATACAAAAAATGAAATCTTTGTATAATTTGTTTCTATTTCTATGTGTATCTATGCTAACTTCATTACTTGTTACCAGTATGGTTGAATAACAAAATAAAAGGAAAACGTCCCATGTAGAAGTTGAAAATTAAGGCGAGAGGACAAATAAAACAAGAATTACAAAATGAAATTATGAAAACAAGAAATGTACCCAGGTAGTAAAATGACAATTCGTCGAATAAACTGAAAACCAATCATAAAATCTCAATGAAACTATCGATAGTCAACCTATCAATGAATGAAAAGTAAAATAACATTTTCAAGATTTCTTTATGGTGCTCACTTAGTGAAGGATACAGAAATTCAGTATGATAGTTTAAAGTAACTTAATAAAACATTCGTAGGTTACCCGTAGCCTTAGATTCCAAATAATATCGGTTTTTAGCTCCGAGGGTAATGAGCTGGTCTTCGGAATCTCAACTGTCGATCATCATCATCATCATCTCCTCCTACGTCTATTGACACAGAGGGTCTCCGTTAGATTTAGCCAGTAGTCTCTATCTTGAGCTTTTAAATCAATACTTCCCCATTCATCATCTCCTACTTTACGCTTCATAGCCCTCAGCCTCGTAGGCCTGGGTCTTACAACTCTTCTAGTGCCTTGTGAAGCCAAGTTAAAAGTTTGGTAAACTATTTTCTCTTAGGGAGCATCTCCATTGACCCCTCACCATGATCTCATCCACATGCACTCAAATAATATCTCTTAATTTCATTGCTAATCATGTCCTGTCATTTAACTCCCATTCTTCTGAGAGCTTTGTTCTCAAATATACAAAATCTGTTGGATATCGCTTCATTGTCATATTATGACTCATGTCCACACAGTAACACCGATCTTACTAAACGATATATAGCCTGACTTTTATATGTAGTTTCAGACTATTTGATTTCCAAATTTAACTTAACCTTGCAATTGTCAACGTTGCTTTTTCCATCTTCCATTAAACTCCAATTCTAAAGACTTTGTACTGCAGATCATAGTTCCTAAATATATTACTTTCCCATTCCAGTGATATTTCATCTTCCATTGCATATTCCGTTCTCATCATCTCTGTTCTTCTTCTACTTATCTTAAGAGCCCATCCTCTATGTGGTATTTCATGCATTCTGGTAAGGAAGCATTGCAAATAAAGTGGTATTCTGCTAATAAGGACAACGTCAT
>NC_090747.1:86613824-86631324 GCF_036898095.1 Palaemon carinicauda
CCCACACAAGGTCAAGACGTGATACATGTTGGAAACGTTGTACAACGTATGGGATGAACACTTGCTGTGCATATTCCTCGAACGTGTTGGCAGTACCCGGCTTCAACATCTGTACGATTACTGCTCCATCGAGGACAACAGCAGTGACAGTAGGAGCTTCAAACTGAGGCTCAGCATGGCCTTCAAGGCACACCAGCAAGTCACTCTTGCTCCCTAGGTACAGTCTCCCTCCGTCAGATAAAGCTGGAGGGCATTGCTGATTTTCATGCCTGAAGAACTCTTCTAGATTCCCATCACGGGTCTGGCAGCCGATATATAATCGTGCGAAGAGCGCAACATCATTCTTCAGAGATTTGACCTGTTCTTTTCCTTTGGGTATATTGGGTCCTCTCTTAGTCGCAAACAGTGGTAGCTTGTTCCGGTGGATTGCCACCTCAATGGACTTGGTTCTGTCCACGATGCATTCCTTTGAGAATGCTTCAAACTGGTCTTGGCCAATCTGCTTGGCGTTACGGACTGTTTCTATGACTGCAGGGTCTGCGATCTCCTTTGTGTCGAGCACCAGCAAGTCCTGACTGTCCTCCTCGAAAGGGTTGCCCAGCTCTTCAATGACGGCCACGAGTGAGCGCACATCTCTGGCAAAAGTGTTCTGCACACTTGGTGTCTCTTCGTGGTGACGTGTCTCCTCTTGATCGTGTGGATGCAGATTGAAGTCGTCAAATTCCACAATCACTCTAGCAACCTCCGGTCCGGCAACCATCCAGCGCCTCAGTGCAGTTGGATTGTCTGTGAGGCCGATGGCTCCTCCATCACCCTTGACATACGCGTTGTTCTGCTCATGTCCTTGGTCAAGAGGGATTGCTGAAAAGATCCTCTTGGTCTTCTGGACTGTGAAGTGTCCCTTGCTAAACTCTGTGAAGACGTCTGGATGTTTGTTTGCCAGTTCTGCCATGTCCCGTAGATGCACTGGTATCCATCGGGCATAGTTCGTGTGGTCTAGTGCGAAGAACCACGGAGCCAGTTCTGTCAGAGCATCCACGTACATGCTAAAATTGGCTTCTCTCAGAGATCGCACATAGATCAGAGTGGACAGCTCCAGTGCCAAGGAGGTGTTGTGGGAGTACGTTGCTCAAAAGTATCGACCAGTTGGAACTTCTTTGCCATGGCTGCAGTCTGAAACAACGCGTCTCTGATGTCAGGTGGTGCTGCTGCTGCCTCACCTGCAAAGACACAAAACACCACCATGTTACCACAAGTTACTACTACAAGCACCAAGACTATCAACACTATACTATTACTGCAGCCGCCGTCACTGCCACCAACGCTGCCGCTGCAAAGTAAAATTCATTTTCTTGTGAAATGGTAGCCAAATTATTTGGTAAGCACAGAAGTATGTGTAATTGTACAATACTTATCACCTCTAGCACACTTATCACCTTTAGCATCCACAAAAAGACAAATTATGGTACATATTCAATGACGCTAACGGTAAATAGCGGCCATTTTGAAAAATGGCCGCCAAATGTGCTACGGGGAGAATCTTGAATGCCTCCATATCCAAAATTGTTCAGAATGTATTAATCCACATGTGTGCCAATTTTGGTGCTTTTAGAACAATTTGAACAATTGGTTTCATATTTCTTACTATGCCGCTGGGCTACTACTTTTATTAATACTTAACTTACCAAACTATTTCTTACCATTGTTAACTAGCTAACTACCCTCATTCTTCTTTCACCCACCTTTCCCATCTGAAAAAAAAAAAAACCACGAGTTTCAAAATCTTCCTTTCAATTATTTTTGGGGGGTCACTAGGTACTTTTTTTTTATCTGTCTCTCCTTAGTTGTCTAGTTCTATCTTACAATGTTTCAAATTAGTAGTTTTGATCAAAATTTTGTTTTGAGAGCTAAGGTTGTAACATCACGTTTACGCAGTTTTAACCGATTCTATATAAACTGAGGTTTCATATAATGTTATTTCTATGTCCTTTTATTGGCTTTGAAAATAGAACGAATCCCGAACGTTGTCCAAAAAACTTGAAAACTGTTGGGCCCAACTATTCGTCATCCGTTTCCTGATATCTCTAAGCTCTCCCAGGGGAAGGATCTACCTCACTATGTACTGTATGTCCGTATTCATATGACTAAGAAATTCTTGACTAAGAGATGATAACGATATCAATGGATATGACCTCATTGAACAACACTTACTTCCGGGCTTAGCTTCTTTCTAAATGCGAGGATATACCTTGAGGTCGACGCAATTACTTGACGAGATGATTAACATCCGATTCAACAGAATATTTATAGCCATGGATTCATAACTATTTTTAGAGATTATCATCCAGAAACTAGGCAGACTAGTAATTGAAAGCATTGACTAAATACTTGGAAGGCTACTATGTATTCGCCGTATAAGCGAATGTAGAATTAGTGTACGTGTAAAATATGTGAAATAGCATACAAAGAAGAAAGGGAACAACAATAAACATAGTTGTTAAGAGACAAAGTAAGATAGAGAAGAGAGTGAAATGATTACTACTTGAGTATGAAGAAGCCTTTATCTCCCACCTCACCCATTAATCTATAACCTCGTCATATATTCAACACGACTATAGAAAAGACTAAACGTTTGCTGTATGGATATAAACATATGGGGACCAGTGACTACATCTTCATATAGAACGTTCAGCAAACCAGTACTCACCCAGAACTCGTATCGATTACACAATTCGTAAAGAAATCCGCCAAACTACCGCAAAACCGCATCGTGTACGTATAATGTTGTGCAAAATTGTGTAATATGTCTATTCAATATTAACTGTAACCTAGAAGAGCCTATAACTACTGTACTTTCACATAAATAATTTATGTTAATCATTGTATAGCATATGTATTTGAGATAAACATGTCAAGTTTGTAATGATACTAAATTATATATATTGTATTTGTCACCAGGTTTGATCACAAGCAAACAAAGTGTGAATTCAACAGTGGGATCAATTACACGAATTATCAGTAGCTCGGCAGATGGGAATACAATCAAACACGAAATGAGATATAATCTACGGGAACTTAACACAATGTTACGGATGATTATGAGGACTGCGCCTACATTATGATGATTATTGCGATCTTACTCATACAAAGTGAGAGGCTGCGTGGTGGCCCTACGCAAACGTTCCGCCCTTTTCAGTTACTGTTGGTTTTGAATATGTGTTTACTTACAGATTCTGATCGTAACTACAAAGGGAGAAGTTGTGTGGTTGTACTACGCAAACGTTCCTACGTTTCAGTTACTATTTTGTTTGTACGTATGTTTATTTACTACTTTTGTTTTGTACAAGAGATAGACGAATGCCGTTAATATGGGATAAGCGTAAAGTGAAAATGATTTGTGAGTAAATATATGCAATATATAATGAGATGAGTGTCCACCTCAAATAAGAAAGGTTACTAATGGTCAAGAAAACACAACACTTGATTCGATATTTTTCAACCAATAATGGAACTCATACTGGAAATCTATCTCACAAATAACTGAAAAGAACCCCCGAGTTATTCCAAATCACCCCTCACTATAAATATGAACAACCAACATTTAATATAAAGCACTAATGAGAATTATCTCTGATTCGACATACCATTGGTGAAAATAAGAATAAACGACGTTAGATTCGACTAGTATGAAAACTGGACATCAAATCGTGTCGACATGAAACTAAAGCTACTGCTGGTTTCAAGTTCATGGGGCCTGGACCAAGATGCATCTACTGTACATATTGTGGGTTCTAGAGCTTTCTTTGACCCAAGATTGTATAACAAATTCCAACTCGACATTGAAACTGACGACTTGCGTGTTTACCAAGTGTTCAGCTAACGTGAATCTGAAAATCATTGCGGACTGCGTTATAGGATTCTCCAAATCCTTGAAGGATGCATACGATAGACACCTTTAGTGCATCTTGGTATGCCGGGGATTATCCGTAATTAGCTGAACTAGGAAACCAATCTTCAAAATGAGTACTTAAGTAACAAAGGAAGGGGTTAAACTAATTGTAACAACTACCAGGTTTGGAGCAAAAGGATCACTTAACAAGAATCGTAGTGTTAAAATATGCTAACACAATTTTAAGATTACAGAAGAATGGCTTTCCAACGCATAGAAAAAAAAGGTAGATAATTTGTTACCTTCCGTGCCTGGTAAGTGTCTTTCGAAGAAAATTTAGTTTCAAAACTTCATGTTAGTTACCGAGAACAAAATATATTGTATCATATGGTAATAACCCAATATACTTACTTGTACATGCTGTGTAATGAAGTAATTTCATAGATAACGTGAATGAATGTGTTTATGAATTATAGTTTATATTTAGGAATACACAAAATATTAAATTTATTTTGATATTTTTTCTTGTCACGGAGGACCTATGAGCTCCTCTATTTATGATATAAACTATATTCTGTAAATAAAGTTCTATCACATCCTAAACAGCGTAATTTTACATGATTTGAGAAAACCATTTATTTCCTATTTAAACGGCTTAGCTTTCTCATCCATGTCAAAGCATACATACAACTCTCATAAGAGGAATCAAATATTCACTAATATTAGCTTTCTCATCCATGTCAAAGCATACATACAACTCTCATAAGAGGAATCAAATATTCACTAATATTATCATCATTCTTATTATTACTTGCTAAGCTGCAACCCTAGTTGAAAAAGCAGGACGCTATAGGCACGGGGGCTCCAACAAGGAAAATAGCCCAATGAGGAAAGGAAACAAGAAAATATAAAATGTTTTAAGAACAGTAACAACATTGAAATAATATTTCCTATGTAAACTATAAAAACTTATACAAAACAAGAGGGAGAGAAATAAGATAGAATAGAGTGCCCGAGAGTACCCTCAATCAAGAGAACCCTAACCCAAGACAATGGAAGACAATGATCCAGAGACTATGACACTACCCAAGACTAGAGAACAATGGTTTGATTTTGGAGTATCCTTCTATGAATATATAATTTTCATTTAGTAACTCTCGAACAATATTCAAGCAAATATCATATCACTGGGTGTCTTAATGTGTAATTATTTCGATACAAATGAATCATCAACATTGGAGTATATGGATGAAAATCAACACAATATCGTGCTCAAATAGCAATATATTTCCTGATTTGCAGATAGCAGTTAAGTTCCGACTTCTCTGGTGGCATGGTTGTAAGCGACATCCCTTTCATTTGAAGGGGCTAGGGTTCGATCCCAGTATGAGATAGAAATTTATATATATATATATATATATATATATATATATATATATATATATATATATATATATATATATATATATATATATATATATATATATATATATATATATATATATATATATATATCTGTGTGTGTGTGTGTGTGTGGTATACGATGGATTGTGTCATTCGGTGTTTAAACGACAATTAGCTCTAATACATAAAATACAGAAATTAAGCCGACTTGTATAAGGTTTGAGTGCTGGCCACTAAAAGTCAATGCCATTTTCCAACAGTAAAAGGCATCTGGCATTTAGCTTCCCCTCTGACAAGTCTTTCGTAAAATCGTCTTTTTCCCCATTTACAGCGACCACTTTCCCCGTACGGCTCCTCGCTCATATTTCAATATCCTTCGCGTTAACAACCGTGCTTCACAGTCAAGTTGCTCTTGTAACTAGGCAGACAGCTTTAGCGCATTACCTGTTATTTATCCGCTGGTCCTCCAGCCGTAGCAGGGCAAACAGTTTCTTCTTTCGCTCTTTCATTTGGGAGAGGAAGAGGTCCTCCATATATTCCTAATTGCCAGGGCGAGATCCTTTCAAAATCTGACATTTTGAAAGGAGGGAAGCCCAGTCTCTCAAGATGTCACATTCACTTGGCGTGTCATATTTAATTCAGTCCCGGCCCAGTTTGGTTTCCCTTTCCATTCAGTAAAGGGCAGAACTATAATAATCCAGCACTCTTTATGTTTAATGTTCATCTTACTCTCTATCCCTCTTTCACCTTCTTTCCAGGGAGTGACAGAGCTTAAAAATCGGAACCTTTATTTACATTAAAAGATCCTTGTCACTTGAAAAGACTAGTTTTCAGAAGATTTTATCATATGTGGCGGAATATATGTAAGTATATATTACCAGCACTAAATGAATGTTAATATGTACAGTAAAGTAACCCTAAACAAAAAGTAGGTTGTCCATAAAAAACAATGGAAATCGAGAGCAACCTATCCTAATAGGAAATTTTTCAACTAGAGAATTCAATTTTTTTTTTACTTAAATTAATGTATTAACTCTTTAAAACTCAAAAATGTATGGTCTCAACTGTATACGTATATGTACTAGTTTTATCAATGGAAAAATTATATATGCGCTCACATATAGCTATTATTATCATTATCATTTTTACTATTTTGCACAAGCTTTCCATCATTATTAATATCAACAGTAATCGAAAGTTCAAACCTAGATATCACAATCATAAAAAATAGAGCTCCAGTTATCATTACTTATAAGCATATCCGAGTTGTCAAGCACGCATAATTCACAAAGGAGAGAGTATTAGCTTATCACATTTTGTTACCAAGTACATACAAAGCAAGACTTTTGCAAATATTGATTTGGATTTATGAATTTAGACCATACTTGGCATCCAGACCTGGAAGGCCATTCGGCGTTCTGAAAGGGGCTGTTAACTGTCAAGGACTTTAAGTTCATACAGACCTATTTCGAATATACATTTTCCATCTAGTGCTACAATAAGTAATTCTTGAACAAATATACTCTGTAAAACTTGCTAAAATCGCCGTGGTGTGGCCAGTACAGATAAACGTTGCAAATTTCATATTATGGTCATCATACTAGCGTCATAATCTATTGAAATAAGTTTGTCCTAAAACGTAGTGCTTCATTTTGAACATATTTTGAATATATCTTATTTCATCTGTTAATGGTTAAAACCTTAGTTTCATTTTTAGAAATATAGATGTAGCATATTCTTTCCTCGCGCTGCCAGATCTGAGAGCAACGATTTAAAAGGTCGAGGTCAATGTCATTATTGGCCGCTTGCGCTTGATCACCTACCGAAATAACAATGGACAAACCAAGTGACTCTACTAAACCAAATGCGTTTTGTACAAGAAAAGTGTATTTGTATGTGTATTATAAGCATGGAATAAGTAATAAATAGTTCACAAATAACGGAGGAGTAGGCAGAAATGGTAGTGTACACATGAAGTAAAGTACATACATAATACATCACGGAAGAGATGTTTAGTTAGTGGGGGTTGAGTTAATTATTGTTCCCAATATAGCAAAATTTACAATATTCTACGGTAATGAACACAATAGAATGAGCTAGTTAAATACAAATATCCACCAACACTTTTCTTAAGGCTGTAAGCCTGAAACACATTCTGCACTGGGAAGGTTATCTTATCTTTTATCTTCAGCACTGGAAAAAGAACCGTCAGTGATTGTCGCCGTGCTAGATTGAACTTGACTGTATGTACGTAGCTATAAGAAAAGTATGTCATGACTTGAAGTAAATAACTCGTGAAAAATATAATTAACAATGATTAATGTATACTGTCGAGGTTAAATGAAATTTTCAATCAGCTTGTGCCAATACAAGGTCAGCTTTATCTAATCAATCACTACAACGTAGGAACAATAAGTTCTATAGCCATGACAAACCAGCAGCAGTTCTTAAGTGATAAATGATAGACAAAATTGGCAAAGTGGATAAAAGATATGAAACTACTTTTAAGGGTCGTTACAACAATTCAAAAAACGTAAAATTTACACTGCTAAAGGGTTAAAGAGGTATCAAAGTGTGTGTACGTGTGTGTGTGTATTAAATCATATATATATATATATATATATATATATATATATATATATATATATATATATTTATATATATATATATATATATATATATATATATATATATACTGTATATATATATTTATATATATATATATATTATATATATATATATATATATATATATATATATATATATATATATATACAGAGAGAGAGAGAGAGAGAGAGAGAGAGAGAGAGAGAAGAGAGAGAGGAGAGAGAGAGAGAGAGAGAGAGAGAGAGAGAGAGAGTGTACTTTAAACCTTAGAATGACATTAAACTTTTACGACGTACACAATACCCCAAAAATGAAAACCACACATCCCCGGAAAAAATGAAAACATTGACCAACCCCTGAAGATTTTACGTGTGCATCCAGAATGCAAAACAAATTCCTTTCAGATTTCAATCATTTCTCTCGAACGCCTGTTCCAGCCTCGTGGTAGCAGTTTTCGCCTTTTTATAGTCTTTTTAGAACAAGGGATAAATAGTTTATGCAAATAGGATGACGCTTCGATCATACCCTTGAGCGGGAAAAAGCGTTCTGGCTACACCACTTTAATCCTAAGAGGATGTATTCTCTCTCTCTCTCTCTCTCTCTCTCTCTCTCTCTCTCTCTCTCTCTCTCTCTCTCTCTCTCTCTCTCTCTCTCTCTCTCTCTCTCTAAGAAAACCTTGAATGAATTATACAATGAAAGCCTTTGCTATGAACTCAGGAAAAATAAAAATATAGAGTTTGCTCCAAATTTTCTTAATTCAAATGAGAAAATAAATGATAAAGAATACAAATATATATGCATTGATATACGACTGCTCTATAATCTCTTATCTTTCTCAGGAGAGAGAGAGAGAGAGAGAGAGAGAGAGAGAGAGAGAGAGAGAGAGAGAGAGAGAGAGAGAGAGAGAGAGAGAGAATTCATACAGCTGTAGGGGGAAAATATATTAGAGAGATGTTGTTCTGGTTGAAACCTTATATCATTGTTCTTAGAAGAAAAGAAAAACTGAATGTTGAGATCTGCTACTCTAAAAACGTAATTTTTTTCTTGTAGCAATAATGCCTCTCCTTGGGAAGATCCTCAAATTACTTTTTTTTTTTTTTTTTTAATTTAGCAAATATGTTACAACGTACGCAAAAAAAATGCAGAACCACATTCTTAAATGTGGCAGGAAACTTTTAAAATGCACAACTTAACTATAACCATCCATTTATTTTTGAACTGATTCTTTGAATACCAGCATAACTCCAAGCTCTCAAAATGTACATTTCTTCACACAGGGTTTCAATTGCATAAAGGATTTGGCAGGATGTATTTACGAAATTAAATGCCTTAGGATGGCGATTATTATTTAAAATCTGTATTAATATATTAGAGATTTAATGTGTTTTCATCTTGAGATTCAATATAGCCTTTAAAATTATTAGTTCATGATTTTTATGAAAGCATATCTGATATAGTGAGTCTTATAAGATGTCGTTTATATATAAAGGATTCACTTATCAAAAATATTTATAGGTAGCATTTCATTAAATATTCCATTTCCCTAAATGTTAAGAGCCTATATATAAATTCCATTCATCACACTTTTTGGTTAGAAACTTTACGATGCCTATACGTCTAAATATGAAACTTATGATTTTAGGACAAGATAAGCCAGTTTGACGACTGAGAGAAAAATGAAGTAAATGAATTAAATTCTATTAGTGAAAAGTTACGAGTGGCTGAACAGCAAGAGGTCATGTCTTGCACATAGCAAAGCAAATTACAACCATCCATCATTGGCGAATTCACCAAAGATAGTTAGAAGTTGATCAAATTGGCTGATTCCTACGTTCACACAATATAAAAGCCCCTAGAAAACCTTAAGATTTCCATATCATTAGAACAGAAAATGCAAAACACGTGCAGCTGGAAGATGCTTTGGTTGAAAGTACTACTTGGGTAGTCTTAATTCCATCGTGTACAATTTACTAGTAAAAAGATAGCCTCCTATGGAATGTCGGTTAGCATGATTAAAAATCGCATGCATCTCTAGTAGCTGTTCCTACTTACTAACTGTGTTTCATGTAACGCCTCCATCCAGGCATTGGCATACAGGGTATGGTATGATCAACATATAGTCCTTCGGTAGTGCTGTCAATGCACCTCAAGCAAAGCCATTTTTACATTGACTTTTTAGCCTTCAACTAGAGTATACCTAATTTCCCGCTTCATTCTTCCAATCTTATAACTTTCTTCTAGTACGACTATGGGGTCCTCCCAAAACACCAATTGCACATTGGCAGTTAATGGCCAGGCCTATTGTCGGATTATAAGGCCCACACTCATAAATCCAATCCAATAGGCAATTACTAATTTCTAAGGGTTAGAAAATAACGGATTTTCAAATTTTTACATGAACAAGTCTCCAAATGTAGTTGACAAAGGATATAAAACTACGGTGTGCTAGGACAAGGATTAGTTTGTCTTCAACTAACGAAGCATAAGGAAACTGAGAACCACTTATAAAAAGATGTTTATGAACGAAGAGAGTCTATCAAATTTTGTAAAGTAAAATCATCTGTTACCAAAAGGTTAGGACCAGAGGAAATATAGATTTTGAGGCCAAGAATAGGCAAGTGTACAGTTCCCGGAGGATCACTGATGGAAAAAAAGAAGGAACAGATTTATCAACCAACTTCAAAAGACAAAACTCAGAAAACGAACAACATGAAAGCAGGAGGGCTGGCTATCGTATGTACATGAAAATGAAAAACTATCTTTTTCATATAACCAGACAACATTGAGAACAGAAAAAATACATAAAGAAGTAGAGCAAAATTAGAGTATATACACATTGTTTAACACAATATTAAGCATAAATGCAAAACAGAATGTGTCGCCGAAAACAGTAATGTATATATTTCAATCCAAAAAAGAAAAAAATACGAAGTACAAGACTAAAAACGAGGGACACCAAATGGATTAAAAATCAAAATCCATAAATAAAAACATTAAAGACACAGGTTCCGAGTTATGCTATAATAGTTGACTCTACAAATGCTACAACGTACGCACTGCATAACAATGACATCCCTCTCTGTTACGCCTCTCGGCATTATGGAATCCTCCTTCTATTGGTGTAACTTAAATCTTAACTCAGGACAGCTGAAAAGGAATGTGGCCCAGGGAATGATAAGGATGATAAAGCTGAGCTGTTATGTTAATTTTGTGACTGAGGGTGATTTAGAGAGGAGGGGGTCACCATGCCAAAATGTAATAGCAGTTACGGGCACCGATTGGTTCGGATAAAAAGTCATTATCAAAAGACTGCATAAAGTATTTTGAATACAGATAATAAAAACCAAGATAATATATACAATAAGGAATTATATACTTTACGCGTTGATGTGAATAGATAAAATGAAACCTCAATTTGTATTCTAACACTGAGCGAACGAACGAACGAGAGAGAGAGAGAGAGAGAGAGAGAGAGAGAGAGAGAGAGAGAGAGAGAGAGAGAGAGAGAGATTAACGATAAAAATGTCACCATGCTGTAGAAAATTAAGGCATTTAAAAGATGGATCTCTTATACAACAGTGCATGTGGATAAATTATCTTTCAAATAACAACTTCCTTTCTACATGCCAAAATATCCACATATTCATTTGCTCCCCTCTTCCTTTCACTTTGCTTTCACCCTATCTCTGCGATAATGTACAAATTTTTTATTGGAATGAATTATCGAATATTAATTCCACATATCTGTGACAATGCAGAAATACTTAGCGTAGTGTACGGTTGGCTTCATTAATTCCGGTACACTTAACGGAAAGCTAAGATGTTTGACAGCTATAAACATTAGCAAGTAACGCTGTGTTTAGCAAAAGACAACCTGTTGGCAACGCTACCTGTAAAATAAAGTCATTGAACTTGCAAATGCGTGATCAAAACAATCTTTATCAACTTTACAAAGTGGTGTCATTTACTCAGATCTGTAAAATTAATAAAAATGCTTTTGATTCACGTGTTTACAACTCGCACTTAATTTTACAGGCAGCGTTGCCAACAGTGTCTTCATCTAAACACTTGCGTTACCTGCTACATGTACAGCTGCTAGACGTCTTCTTAACTTCTCGTGAAGTGTACCGGAATCAATAGAGCTAACTATACTACTACCTTCAGTGACTTAAGGCCTATCTACTGTAGACAAGCGATCCTGATCGGTGGCAAGCTTGTTATCTGGCAAATTCCAATGCCAAAGCAGCAAATTACCCGTGTAAGGTGAAATCAAAAGTTATTGCTTGTGGACCATTAGTTTGATAAAGGCCATTGCAGCTACGGCGACACAAGTAAGTTATCAATGAGAATGCAGTACTAAATTGCTTACTGATCATTGGGAATACATAAATACATTACCAATATATTGTACTGCCTTGCCAACAACAGTAGTTCTGGTATAAAAGATTGCCAAAGTATGAAAATCCATTTCCATTATTTTATAAACTCAAACCTTATGATCATGCTTTCAAGATGTCCACTAAGGAATATTAGACAACTGTCCCCCGTTATATTACCCCTTCTTGCAACAATAGGTCTCAAAGAACCTTTTTTGTAACTGCAATTACACTGTCACTTGACTCCAACTTAAAAATACCATGAGCATCACTTACTATTGGCTGCAGCAAGAATGAAGGGAAAATTAGCATCAATGGACACCGCCCCAAAAGTTTACTTCCAAGCATTACAAAAAAAACGAATTCAATGGCAGCAAATACAACATATACAAGAACATACATATATCCAGAGAGAGAGAGAGAGAGAGAGAGAGAGAGAGAGAGAGAGAGAGAGAGAGAGAGAGAGAGAGAGAGAGAGATGCCTTACCTAAGTCATGGAATTAGAATCGAGTACTAAAATAATCAGTACTACCCATCAAAATGACGTGAAAATTGTGGTTAGTTTAGAGGGAAGAAGACTGATGAAAGAGGATAAGAAAAAAAAGGATGAAAGAGAATGAACCCTGTCAAAGAGACAAAAAGATAGGATACGATGGGGAAACGAAATTCAAATAAGTTAGGGAGAGGGGAAAAGGAAGGAAATAAACCATATGAATGAGAGAGAGAGAGAGAGAGAGAGAGAGAGAGAGAGAGAGAGAGAGAGAGAGAGAGAGAGAGAGAGAGAGAGAGAGAGAGAGAGAATTCTATAAACTACAAAAATAGAAAAATTCCTTAAAAGCAAAGTGGAAACAAAAGTAAATCTTGGAAAATGGAAAGCGAATGAGGTTTTGAATCTCATTCTTCAGCTCAACTCGAAACTATCATTTCAAAGGCTTCAATTTACCTAACAGAAAACAAGGTTTCACACGCAATGCTTTGTTGGGGGATCAGGATCTATCATACTCCTCGTGTGTCGGATAATAACATGAACCCTTCCAACGTTTTCCGGTAGATAATGTCAACCGTATGTCTTTCTTTTTTTTTCTCTCTCTCTCTCTCTCTCTTGATAGGGGAACATGAGTGATTTATCAGTCCACTCTCTCTCTCTCGCGCGTTTTTGTGCTTAAAAAGATTGCTTAACTCCTCCAGATCTATGACCAAAGGGCACGAGAGAAAATTGCTTTTATGATTGCAGTGATGTTAATGGTGATTGCCATGCAGGTAACAGTACCCTGAGAAATTACCATCCTTTATTGCGTGTATATTATAAAATGATCATGCACCTATTGTGTTAGTGATAGGTAAACACGAGTTCATTTAAGCAAGTATTTAAATTAATGACTGGTTACTTGGGATAACGTGATTAATAATAACCGAGTAGGGAAGAAAACTCCGTGTAAAACCAAATACTTCCATTTTTCCAGGTCTAACCTACTTGCCTGATTTACAGAACAATTTTAAGAAAGTAACTATGAAAAACAAGTCTGAAAATACACGATTCTATATTAAAAACAGTATACTGAAAATTGTACGCAGGGTAGATTACACAAACTTGAGGTTTCCTTATCAAATCAATTTTCAGACCACTATCAGGCCACACAGATTACGATAGCCATTGAACAATAAAGAATTTAAACATTCCAATTTTCCCAATAAATGAGGGAAACAAGACAAATGCAGATAGACTTTCTAATAATAACAACTCTTACACTTTTTTTTTTTATCTCACCCTGCTTCATTTTTTTTTTCTTAACTTTCTTCAACTATTCAATCCTTTTTTTCAATAACGAATTTCAGTTCTCCTTTCAGTTCATATTACTTTCATTACTTCATTTCTATAGTCTTCATATCTTAAATCAGAGGTCAGTTGTAAGGGTTAGTCAGAGCAATTGCAATTCAGAAAATGGAATTGAAACAGTTTGAATAGGCGATCTGAAAACTACATAGACTCCGAACCAAGTACTGCCTAGAGAAAACATCTAATGAGTTCCCAATCCATTCAAATACTCCCCCACCCCAAAATCACACAGGGAAGTGGCGAGAACTGATTGAGAAGTGGGTGGATTTACTCTAGAGGAGTCCTTGATTATGAAGACTTGAACATAGGACATTTTGGATGACTCATCCTAACATAGGCACCAAACACTGTAAAAGGAGAAACGCTCAAAGTGCAACCTTTTGGAAAAGGCCTTTCAGCAATAGCGACAACTATGACAAAATTAAAGAAAGTGGCATAACAGGTGCATAATGTAGTTACATTTTTTGAAATTAAATAAATAGTTAAGAAATGCGAGTGTCAATTTAGCAATAGAGCTCGATGTTCATCGAATTAAAACTATCTAATTTATAGTTCTTCAAGCTCCAAAAATTGAAATGTTTTGATTTGATCTACATCAACCAGTTTGTCTTTCATACAGATTTCAACTGAATTTTACTTCACATTAACTCAGCAACTGCATAGGTAGCATTGAATTGTTTGTTTGCCCTTAATTAGAATAAAATTCTATTCGTTTTAACTTTTTGTCGGTCTTTTAGATTAGAATTGTAATTTATTTGGTGTATATTGACTTTTGTTTTAATACACAACACTGGACGTTTCTTTTATTGACGCAAATTTGTCCTTGATATGTATACTGAATAATTTGTTTTATTCTAATAAAATTTCTGCATAGTTTGGTTTTATATTAATTTTTCTTTTATGTTAAATTTAACTGGTTTATTATACATCCAGTTGATTTTCCCTTCATACATATACAAAATTGAATAGATTTTCGAATTGTTTTCCCAGCATGTATGAAATTTATCATTCTTACATTTAGTCAGTTTTCCTTCATAAATAGAATTTACTCAAGCTGTTTTACTTTTCAGTTCTTCCCTGCATTAATATAATTGAATTTATTCACCTTAATTACATTAGCTTTCACACCTCATATACTGTATAGCTGAAATTATTTTTTATTCTATTTAAAATTGTCTTTCATGTTATAAGTAAAACCGTAGGTTATTTTTATGTACCTCTTTATTGAAAATTTTTGGTTTCTATTGCTATATCAATATACCTTAATTAATTTGTGTGTACTTTACTGGTCCTCGATATGAGGTAACAGCTAAATTCACTTAACGACCACTACTTAATATATTCTTCTGAAAGTCATTTATTCCAAGCGTCATTAAGTGTATACTCGTTTCTTCCTTAAGTCATTAAATATTGGATTCCTGAATGTAAAGTCTACTTTGAAGCAATTACAAACCTAATTACGTCCTTGGTTTTTCTATCTGATGGGACCCTTTTTTAATTTTTAAAGTCACCTTGAAAATTATGTTCTTGTCACGATTACTTAAGACATTTCTGATAAAGACTTCTAGACTGCTCCAAAATTATATACTTTTAGAATGAGCCCCCCTCCATACTCTTGGGAGAACTACCGAATAATACATTTTCTTAGAAGTGATTCCAGACTTAACATTCTCGTGGAAATCATACAATTCTATGGCGACCCTGAGAAAAGTTTTATTTAAAAGAATACCACTCAAACAGCTTTCAGTGCTGCATTTTAAAAGAGTGCATTCATCCGATTGTGAGCCAAGGCTAAGTATAACCTACTATAAATGGCGGTGGTTTCAGATGTCCTAAGCTATGTGAATAGGGTAGTGCCGTAGCCTCCCTAACTTCCCTTGATTACGGCCTATTTTACACAAATTCAACCCTGATATGTGTATACATACCCATATGTATAGTGTAATCAAAGTACATTCAACATTTATGTATAATATAAATATGTATATGTTCTACATGTTTAAGAGTATAAAAACAGATGCTATATTCTGGAAAACTGGCTGAAAGTACAGAGCAATAAATTGCACAAGATTAATAGCAGTTATCTGTATGTCTTACAGTCGTTACTTCCTGAGGAGGCTCCTCCATTGTTGTCTAATGGAGTAATTAAGGCACCGAAGGATCATTTATCTCTCGCTCCTACAGCAATACGAAGTTGTCAAATCCTTTACTAGAATATCCTAAGCTAAAATGAAATTACAACTAACTTAGAGCAGTGGTCAGAGAGAGAGAGAGAACCTGAGTGATTCTTTTAGATAATGGTCTTGAATATACATGTTAACTGATGGGTACTACCGTACGTGATCAGATAATCCATATTTACCATTCAATATAATCCATGTGTTGATAATGTCTCAATTTTACTTTTAAATACTGCACACAAGAACCGCATTTTGACTAGTAACAACTCTTTTTATAGCCACGGTAACCTGTCTGTATTAAATAATGTTATAACAATAAAATAACGGGGTCTTTGAGGCTAGTTATTATCATAATTTAATTCTCGCCAAACGCCCAATGTATCTAGAGAGAGAGAGAGAGAGAGAGAGAGAGAGAGAGAGAGAGAGAGAGAGAGAGAGAGAGAGAGAGAGAGAGAGAGAGAGCGAGAGAGAGATTCATCTAACATGTAGCCCTAGCTCATGTGGATATTGAACTAACAACTGGGAAAAGGTTGCTTAAGACAGTAATTTTCACTTGGACAAATAGCCGTCTTTAATCAATCTTATCAAAAGGCCTATTGATGATAAAGACAAAAATGAGTATGCCTTGGCTTGGTTACACACCACTGAAAAATAAATCCTAAATTAAGTGCAACTATTGAATAGCGAAAGCGTTCTATTCCCTCTGGACTACAGGGATATTTTGCTTTACAAAGAGACCGTATCATGTAATACCGTCATCAGAGTAAAACGGAAAATAAAACAAAAACGTGAGCCCGATAACCTGTAATCTTTGAGCCCTTTCAGGGCTATTTCGGTTCATCATTAAACTCTCATCAGGATACCCTTGGGTTCAAAGGAAACTTTAAAAGCCTTTTAAGAAAAAAGATATTAATAAATCTAAGGTGCATCAAAAGACAAAAGTGGCAGGTACATACTTCAAAAGAACTTCGAATAATTCAAAGTCATTGTTAATGGCTTTCTCAAAAGTAATGGTAAATATTTATGAAGGATTTACCCAAGAAAGCCGAAATAAAAAGTTTAAAACATACATTCTCTAATAATGAAGAAACGTTCTTCCACGAACTCAAAGTAATAAACAGGCAGAATGAGAAAGTTATGGGATATCTATATGCAATAAGCCTGACGATAATGATAAGTTTTAAACATTAAAGTGGCTTCAAGAAAG
>NC_090747.1:86636324-86681324 GCF_036898095.1 Palaemon carinicauda
CGTTCCTTCATTTCCTTGTGTCTTAGCGTATTGCTATTTTTATCACCCATGTTTCCATTAAGATTAACACGGGTGCAAAAAAAAATAAAAGTAAAAGGGGTCCCAACAAGTCCACGTTGTTCCCAACCAGGTTTACATTAACATATCTACGCTGTCATTTTGCGTTATAAACTATAGAATAAATAACCATAGAAAAAATAAAGATTACAATGGAAAGCCGAATAAATTATCTATATGAAAGAGTCAAATAAAGGGTAGGTCAATTAAGAAATGCAAGGTAAATATTTCAGGAACTCTAGGCCAAAGTATGGAATGTATGTAGGCCCTATGTATAGTATGTGCATATATATATATATATATATATATATATATATATATATATATATATATATATATATATATATATATATATATATATATATATATTACACACACATACATACACAATGCCGGGCGCTCGTCGGACTGGGGTTCGAGTCCCACTCAAATTCTATAATTTCTACTGCAACTTCACCATCCTTGTGAGCTCAGCATGGGGGTTTGAGGGAACCTATAAGTCTACCTGCTGACTCACCAGCAGCCATTGCCTGGCCTTCCATGGTCCTAGCTGGTGCGAAGAGGGGGCTTGGGTGATGATCATATGTATATACAGTATGGTCAGTCTCTAGGGCACTGTCCTGCTAGCTAGGGCAATGTCACTGTCCCTTGTCTCTGCCATTCACAAGTGGCCTTTAAACCTTTAAAATGCAGCCTGCAGGAAAAAAAAAAGCCCCGTATGTCAATTTATGTCTGGGGTTTGGTCAGTTTTATCACCACGCTGGCCAGTGCAGACTGGCGATAATGGGAAATTTTGTCTGATTGCTCACAGCAAACCAAACTAATATGGGTGCTCCTGACTAGTACAGCTTTGCTGATCAAGGCGATACCCAAACCCTTTCACCTCGTTAAGGTATCCCCACAGAGAAGCTATAAAAAGTTTATTATAAATAAAAATAGCAATATATACATAAAATATAAAAGCATGTACAGTATGAGTAAAAATTCAAACATTATGTCCAAACACACATAAACCTTACACACACATACACAAACATTTATTCCAGAAATTTTTAGTCTGGTACTAACTTGCACTGGTATGGGATATTTCTATGACTACCCGTCTTGATTGTTGTACAGTATGTCCCATGTTGAAGCAGGTGGACAGGTAGCAAAGCCAGGAGGCCCAGGAGAGCTCTGGCTAGGTGGCAGAGGAAGAGGAAGGTCCCCTCTGCTACAGTCTAAAACCTTCCCTATTACCATATTTATGTCCATGCTCAGGTACAGTACATCATTCTTTGTTTGGGAGAAAGCTTGAACTTCTCTAGATTTGTTACACTATCAGATCACAACAAATAGAGAGAAGTCTGTCCTGACAATAAGAAAGTTGGGACTGAGTCCACCTGTATCAGTCAGTCATCTAGATAATGGATCAAAGGGATTCTGTTAGCATAAGCCCATACCGACACCAGTGTAAACACACTAATGAATACTAGGGAGGTCTGTGGACAAGCTGAGGTATTGAACTTTGAACTTAAAAGTCTATGCTCCTTGGGACAAAGTGTAGATAATTTCTTGAACGATTTATGGGGATTTGGAAGTACATATCCCTGAGATCAAGTGAGATGATAGTCGTACTTCCTTATTGCATATCTGACCGTGCTCGCCATCTCCATCCTGAACCGAGCTTGGTGGATGAACTTGATCATAGCCAAGAGGTCTATTACGGGTCTCCAACCCCCCAAAGCCTTTTTGATCAAAAATTGACAGCTGAAGAAGCCCGGAAACCCATCCTGGACTTCTTTCTAAAACTTCCTTTAGCAGCATAATCTGCACCTCTGAACGCAGAGCAAGGTTTTTTTTTTATTCCTAGGTGATAGAAGGACCATGTCCTCAGAACTGGAATGAGAGGAGGGGGTTAGAGCTGTCGAACAGGCAGGTGGTGGTAAACAAAAAGAATGTCCACCGTCCACTGCTTTACCCTGTGAAATTGCCACCTCATCCACCTCTCTGCTAGGCATCTCCCCACTGGTGGTGGCTGTCGATGAATTTCTGAGGGACTCGCTTACCTCTCCCTCTATGATCATGGTACCAAACCCTTCACTGAAAAAACAGCTGACCAGAATCGGTAAGGTTCCATGATTTTGATGGTGCAGCTCTGAGATCACTCCTATTCAACTCCATTCTACAAGTTGCTCCAGAAGTTTGTCTAGGAAGGAAAGAAGACTTAGAACGGTTGTTAGAGAAGAAAAGTTACAACCCGTAAATGGCACCACTCGGTGAAGAAGCGAATCTTGGTTCAACTTCCTCCACTTCTCAGGGTAGGTCCTTTAAGTGATGAATTTCTTGGGTCCAGTACCTCTCTCTGATCCCCTTGCCTCGCAAACTTAGAGGCCACTGCGTCTCACTTAGTCAGAATTCAGTTAGTCCGCTGGTTAGTTACCTTCTGAATAAAAAATTCTATTGTTTTTTCTACGGACAGAGCGAGGTCCTTGAAATGCCTCTTCTCTTCTGTGTCTGAGAGGTTTTAACTCAAGCTAAATCTCCCACTGTACTTAAATGCAACCCAAAGGGTTGACATTGCTGCGGCCTCCGAAGCTGTAAATGTTATGTGCTGGGCCGCTAGCCTTTCAGCTGACACAGAAAGGGTCAGGGTAGCGACAGCTTGGTAGCGACAAGAGAGAGAGAGATGAGTGTCCTGCAATCCATAATAAATCTTTCTGCCTTGGAAAGGCTGGCAACAAAATCCTGAAAGACCTGCCTGCCTTTAGGGAGTCTTTACGAGCCAAACCCTGCATATTGACCTTGTCAAATGCCTCCTTGACTAGCTCAAACCAAAGGAATTCAAGTCAATGTCTTGATCTCTGGGAAGCACGGCACACTCGGTATACCCACTGACCCTCCTGATCAAGGCTAGGACCTGCAAAAAGGATGATTTGGACTCTGCCTCTTCAGACTCAGGTGAGTCACCACCTTTAGAGAGTTTACTCCCCTCTGGAGAGGAATTGTATGGTCTTCCTCTTGTCTGAACACCGTACCCAGCGGGTGCCGAAGATGGTCGGAAATTAAAAATGTCCCTCTACCTGGGGAATTTTTAGTTCTCCTGCGCTAAACTTTGCCCTTTGCTGCAGAACTCCTACATCTGTCAGTAGCTGGTGAATGAGGAGAAGGGGGATCTTGAGGATCTCTATGAGAGAACCTAGTGAAACTAGAGGACCTATTTGCAGCTGTTTTAGAGTCTTTGTTTTTTCTTCACATCACATCCCTTCAAAAGGGTGAAAAGTGTCTTCTGTCACTCTGGTACAAGCAGCACCTCCAGGAGACTATGGAATCGAAGGTAGTTATCTAGAGGAGACAAACCTTATTGGTGACCACCAGTAGCTGTCAACATAGGAAATGCACTCTGGGATCTGTACCTTCTATGCATCTGAGGACGTGGATCTAGAGAAAGTTTCACTTGTGACAATCTCTGAGGGTTATGTTGCTGCAGACTGATAGGGTGCAACAATAAAAGAAATACCTAAAGCTCCAAAGAACAAGAGCCCTGAATACGTCGAGGATTAGGTAATCCTTAAGACTTTTCTATGTCAAAGTCCTCCTCTGGTCTCTTCACTGGAGACCGAGCAATTCTTAAAGGCTTGAATAAGCACCGAGCAATTCTTAAAGGCTTGAATAAGCATTCATACAGGAGCAGTTTCTTTCCTTTCTGAAGGTACAGTAATTAAAGTGAGTTGAGGAAGCATAGGCTGAGGGCACGCAGCTGTTGCACGCTCATGTGAGTCTTTATTAGCTATCCTCTTTTTGTCTGGGAAGAGAATAAGAAAACGCACATCGCTAACGAGCTTGCACGCTGTGCACAAAAGTGAGAGCTTTAAATGAGTATACCTGTCATCATCACTAGCTGTGCGATCTAACTGTGATTACGCATTCAGAAATGTAAGGAAATATGTCTCCTTGGAGATAGCGCAGATCCAAGGGATCAAGGGAAGTTGTCTCTGTGCACTGATGTAAAGCATCCTAGTGTGGAATCGTGTTGTTATTGTGTGCACCTTAGGCACGTGTATCAGAAGTACGTTGAGCACAGACAAGGTCTAGTAAGGCAGGGTTTTCTGAACTAGTCAAAGAAGGGTGAGTGCATAAAGTAGTGCTCTACTGATCATGGGTTTACTATAGAAATTGTAAATGCCTTACTTAAATTTTACTTCAATATTGTAGTGTATTTATTCTTATAATTGCTTGTACAATCAATTGTAAATTGCTCCACTCTTCAGCCCTTTAATATGACAAATTCGTGGATAACATATATTTTTCCTAACTATTCAAACCTTGGCTATTTATTAAGGGGTTATACTTTCGGCAGAGCTGAAATGACGAGCCATTAAAATTTAGCGAGGCTTAACTACCCCCACCGCTAGTTAACGGGGGTAGGGGAGGTGGTAGCTTGTAACCACTCCCGTTCACACACCTGTGATTTAGTCACTTTGCTTGGAGGTAGGACTTCAAGGGGGATAGGGATGGCAGGCAAGTTTGTATGAATAGCTAAGGTTTGTATAGTTAGGAAAAATACAAATTATCTACGAATTTGTCATTTGTTCCGTAACTGGAATACAAACCATGCTATTTATTAGGGGTGACTCACCCATTAGGAAGGGTGAACGTCCCTGCCAATATGACAAATTCGTAGATAATTTGTATTTTTCCTAACTATACAAACCTTAGCTATTTAATAGGGGTATTACTTTCGGCGTAGCTGAAATGACGAGCCATAAAAATTTAACGAGGGTTTACTACCCACACTGCCAGTTAGCGGGGGGTAGAGGAGGGTAGCTTGCTACCCCCACACCTCACACACACCTGTGCTTGAACTCTCATTGCTTGGAGGTAGGACTTCAAGGGGGATAAGGCTGGCGGGCAAGTTTGGTTAAATAGCTAAGGTTTGTATAGTAAGGAAAAATACAAATTATCTACGAATTTGTCATTTGTTCCGTAACTGGAATACAAACCACGTTATTTAATAGGGGTGACTCACCCATTAGGAAGGGTGGATGTCCCAGCCAGTACTGGCTTTTGGCTTTGCCCGGGGGCTCGTCATTTGAGTGTGTAAGCACCCAAGAAATAAGGAGTCCCTGCACCTCGCTAGAACCTTGCTACGCAAGGACTGCGGCCTACGCAAGCTGTGTCTGAAGGTATGAAGAAGTGTGACTCGTCCTAGGTCCTAGGATGTTGTTCTGAAGTTCTTTAGATGGAAACTTGTAGACTAGGACTTTCCCAATACCACCTCGTCAGGGTATGGGGACGTAACAGTATTAACTTAACACTAGGAACACAAGGGAGCATGGTTTACCTGCGGTGGTTTGAGGTCAGCTATGCAGAGAACCCAGGATGCTGCTTTCCCCAAGAGAGGGGATGATGAAGAAAAGAATAAGGGCCAGTCAAACCTTTTCATTCATGCAGACTAAAACTGGGTAACAATGCCCTCAACCCTCTGCTACTTGTCCAATAAGGAGCTTGAGGTTTTAAACCAGCTATTGTGCAGCCACCATAGGCCGATAGAGAACGTATCAAGGCTCCTGTGGGTCATAATGTATCGAGCCTCCTGTGGGTCATAACGTATCGAGCCTCCTGTGGGGGTCATGTCTTGCAGGTAGTGGGCTGTGAACGTTGTATGACGCTTCCACACCCCCGCTTGAAGGACCCGCTTCACAGAGAAATTTCTTTTGAAGGCCAGGGACGTAGCTATGCCCCTGACATCATGTGCTCTAGGGCGACGTGACGGAGGAGGATCTTGATTCAAGGCCAGATGAATGACCCTACGAATCCATGCAGAGATGGTGTTTTTGGTGACCCTCCTCTTAGTCCTCCCTGTGCTGACGAATAATGCTGGCACATGAGGACAGACTGCAGCTGTTCTTTTAAGGTATACAGTAGCCTCAAACTCCTTACTGGGCATAGTAAGAGATGGTCTGGGTCATCTGTTACAGAGTGGAGACCACAAATCCGGAAGGAGTCGAACCGAGGATCCACTACTCCCGGATTCTGAGTCTTAGTAATAAACTCAGGGACAAAGCTGAACGTTACCTCCCCCATCCCCTTGAATGGGCGACGTCATACAAAAGACCATGAAGTCCGCTAAAACGCTTGGCCGAAGACAAAGCTAGCAGGAACACCGTCTCCCAGGTTAGGTGGCGATCTGATGCCTGGCGTAATGGTTCATAGTGAGGTCTCTTAAGAGACCTGAGAACTCGAACCACATTCCATAGAGGAGGTCTCACTTCCGACTGAGGGCAGGTAAGTTCATAACTATGTATGAGTAGAGAAAGTTCTAGCGATGAAGAAATGTCCATTCCTTTCAGCCTGAAAGCTAGACTTAAGGCTGAGCGATAGCCTTTCACTGCCGAGACTGAAAGGTGCATTTCTTCCTGCAAATACACGAGGAACTCCGCTATTGTTAGAATAGTGGTATCGAGTGGAGAGATACCCCTTCCACAACACCAACCACAGAAGACTTTCCACTTTGCCTGGTAGACTGCTGCGGATGACTTTTGCAGATGTCCAGACATTCTGACAGCAACTTGCTGCGAAAATCCTCTCTCAGAGAGGAGATACTGGATAGTCTACAGGCGTGAAGTCGTAGCGAAGCTACGGCTTTGTGAAAGATGTTGGCATGTGGTTGCTTGAGTAGATTGTACCGTGGAGGGAGTTCTCTTGGTAGCTACGTTAGAAGTTGCAAAAGGTCCGGGAACCATTTCGCGTGATGCCATAGCGGAGCTATGAGGGTCATTGAAAGACTGACCGATGTTCTGGTCTTGTTGAGTCCCCTCCTCATCAGACAGAACGGGGGAAAGGCGTAAATGTCGATGTTGTCCCACCGTTGTTGGAAAGCAACTTGCCAGAGAGCCTTGGAGTCTGGGACTGGGGAGCAGTACAGCGGGAGCTTGAAGTTCAGGGCTGTTGCGAACAGATCCACAGTCGGAGAACCCCACAAAGTCAGGACTTTGTTGGCTACTAGATGATCCAAAGACCACTCGGTACTCACTATCTGAGATGCTCTGCTCAGATTGCAGGCGAGCACATTCCTTTTGCCTGGAATGAAGCGTGCCAATAGTGGTATCGAGTAGATTTCGGCCCATCTCAGTATCTCTACTGCTAGATGGGATAGCAGCTGCAAAAAAGTACCTCCTTGTTTGTTGATGTAAGCCACTACTGTGGTGTTGTCGCTCATCACCACCACAGAGTGACCCGCCAGGTATTGTTGGAACTGTTGAAGGGCCAGGAAGACGGCCTTCATCTCTAGGAGATTTATATGGAGATACTTTTCTTATTCTGACCACAGGCCTGAGGTCGTGTGGTGCAGTACGTGCCCCCCCCCTTTTTTGAAGCGTCCGAAAACAGCATCAAATCGGGGGGGAGGACGAGAAGGTCCACTCCTTTTCGTAGGTTCTCGTCTGCCACCCACCACTGGAGGTCCGTCAGTTCCGCAGGTCCCATAGGGATCAGGACGTCCGGGGAATCGTAACCTTGATTCCACCGGGACTTGAGTCACCACTGGAGGGATCTCATCCTGAGGCCACCGTTGGGAACTAGACGAGCCAATGATGAAAGGTCACAGAGGCGACGCAACCACGATTGGGCTGGAAGTTCTTCTCGTCTGAGAAAAGGCCTTGCGACCTTCCTCAGCCGTGCTATCCTGTCGTCTTGATGGGAAGGCTTTGTGGAGATTGGTGTCTATAACCATGCCTAGATATACCAGTCTTTGAGTGGGAAGCAGTGAGGACTTCTCGAGATTTACCATGATCCCTAGATCTTGGCAAAGTCTCAGAAGTTTGTCCCGGTGTTGAAGAAGGGATGACACCGAGTCTGCTAGGATTAACCAGTCGTCCAGATAACGAAGGAGACGGATGCCAATCCTGTGTGCTCATGAAGATATTAGGGTGAACACTCTGGTGAAAACCTGTGGTGCTGTGGAGAGACCGAAGCACAGCACCTTGAACTGGTACTCTTTGTTGTCTAGGCTGAATCTCAAGTACTTCCTTGAAGACGGATGGACTGGGATCTGGAAGTATGCGTCCTTTAGATCCAGTGTACACATGAAGTCTTGCGGTCTCACTGCTAGTCTGACCATGTCTGCCGTCTCCATGCTGAACGGAGTCTGTTTGACAAACTTGTTCAGAGCTGAGAGGTCGATGACTGGTCTCCAACCTCCAGACGTCTTCTTTACAAGAAAGAGTCAAATGAAGAAGCCTGGAGACCCGTCGAGGACCTCTTGGAGAGCGCCCTTCTTCAACAGGGTCTGGACTTCTGCCCGAAGGGATTGCCCCCTTGCCGATCCCATGGCAAGGGAGCTCAGTGACACTGGATTCGTCGTCAGGGGAGGTAGAGATGTTGTGAACGGGACGCGATATCCCTGACTGATTACGGAAATCGTCCAGGAATCGGCCCCGAATTGCTGCCACCTGTCTGAGCAACTTTGTAGGCATCCCCCCACTGGTGGACATGCAGGGGGACTGCCAATCCTAGCGTTTGCGGCCTCGGCTGCTCCCTCTAGGATTCTTACCTCCCCTGGAGGACTTTTTGCCTTTCCTATCCTTGACAGGAAAGGGCTTAGACACCACTCTCTTCGCTGCTGTCGTTGATTTTGCGGTCTTTGTCGGACGGGACTGCTGGGGTGCTGGAGGCTTATAGGGCTTAGATGTCAAAGCTTATAGGGCTTAGATGTCAAAGCTTATAGGGCTTAGATGTCAAAGCTTATAGGGCTTAGATGTCAGTGGCCTGTTCCATGTCCTTAGGCTCAAACAGGATTGTTCCTTCTAAGGAAGAATGCCTGAGCCTATTGATCACGGTGCTAGAGACGTTCTGATGGAATCTCTCAGCCACCGCATCCCGACGTTTCAGGATGATGTTTGCCCACAAGTTCGAGACTTAATGGGCCAGAAACTCGATCGTGCGAGTGCCTGAGAGAAGGAACGTCTCCATAGCTTTCCTGGTATGTTCTTTGGAGAAATCCTCAGAGCGTATCAGGATACCTAAGGTCCCTAACTAGATGTCAAGTGGCTTGCATAGCACACTTCGCAACCTTCTCCTGGTTAAGGATCTCGGTTGCCGAGAAAGAGACCTGCCGGTTGGAGTCTCTCAAGAGGGACTCCCCTGGTAAGCTCTTCCAACGAGTGGAGAGAAAGAGCTAAACAAGGCTCCCCCAAGATCTCAAAGTACCTCCTCTGCTGTATGCGAGGAGGTGGGAGAAGCTTGTTGCCGGCACTGGAACGGTTGGAGGAGGACAACTCGGAGAGCTGTACAGCGATCTTGTCCCCCTGAGACCAGGGCAGAGCCACACTGGCCTTAGATGGTTTCTGAGTACCGAATACGCGGTCCAAGACCGTGTCCTTGCCCTCTCGAGGGGGGATCTCTGGGTCGGAAAACCTGTTGAGAGCCCTCATTAGAGTCAGAACTTGCCAAAACACATATTCTGACTCTTGCTGGTCTCCTCCTGATGTAGGACTTGCAGCGAAGTCTCCTGTCCCCAAAGGCTCTTCTTGGGGAGAGTCGCGGAAGTTCTACGAGTGGCTAGTTGGCTCCGTCCTTGGTCTTGTCGAGGACTTTGGTAAAGTCTTCGAGTCCTTCGACTCCTTCCTGGGAAGGATGTAGGACTCCAACATAGAAGATGGCATGTTCTTTCCAGCCCCTACTTGGGAAGACTTCTCAGCGCGAGGAGGGGTTTCCCTCAATGGTGCGATGGGGGAACATCTCACCCCACGTGATTCCCCGAGGACAGGAAGTACTCGTCCAACAGGGAAGGAGAGAAAGTCTGGGGGAGTGAAGGAACCTGCCCCGAAGGCTTGCGTGGAGTCAACTTAGCCTTTGGAGAAGTTACCGTGTCCGGAACTCCTCTTTTTCTCTTCAGAGGGGTAGAAACAGCCAAGGATCTGTGACCTAATTCAGAGAGAACAGGCTTGAACGCCTGCGTAACTGCTCTGATCAGTGCACCGAACCAAGGTTGTTGACTGACAGACGCGCTGTCAGACACCCCCTCTGAAGGGACAGGGATAGAAGGATCCCTGGGAGGAGCTCCCATAGGTGGGTTCGCCTGAAAAGGAATAGGGATCCTAGACCCATCTGGATGTTTCCCTTCCGCCGCAATACACGCTGTTATGCGTTTGTGGGGAGGGGAATGTGGCGATGGCGATCTTGCCGTGCGATGTCCAGCAGCCTCGCGTGTAGGAGGATATTGACGCTCGCGCGGGGGCGCATAATGGTGCTCGCGCTATGGAGAATAGCAGGGGACGCGCGCGGGAGACTGATGGCGCATGCGCACGGGCGACTGCGAAGGCGCGCGGGAGACTGATGGCGCATAAGAGCACGCGCAGGAGACTGTGGGCGCACAGGCGAGCGCGCGGGAGAATGTTCGCGCGCGCGTGGGCGCACATGATCAGGGCGTTGAACGCGCGGGCGAAATTTCATGTGCCCCTGAAGAAGCTGTAGGGTGCTGCTCATGGGCGCGCAACTGCAGGAGAGGATGGGCGAGGGCACGCGGGGCGCGTGCGCGCGTATCCTCGTGGACGTGTGCAGGAGACTGCACGTGTCGGTGCGATGACGAGCGCTGGGGCGCTGTAGAAAGCTGCTGGCGCGTTGGCGAGCGCTGGCGCGTGGAAGTCAATATAAACTTCCCAACAGCACCCAGATCCGAAGATCGTGGGCGCGCAGGAGAGATGACTGCTGTGCGTGGGCGCTGGCGCGAGGGAGAGCGCTAGCGCGCAGGAGATCGCTGACGTGCAGGAGAACGCTGGCGTACAGGAGAGCGCTGGCGCGTTGGAGAGCGCTGGCCCGCAGGAGGTTGCTGGCGCGCAGGAGATTGATGGCGCGCAGGTGAGGGATGGCGCGTAGCTGGGTGTGGGCACGCTTGCTCAGGCAAAGCCTGGTGCGCAGGAGAACGTTGGCGCGCATGCTCTTTGCTGGCATAGCGCGTGAGGGAAGTATGCGCATTGGCGCATATGCCCTTGATGCCCTGTATTAGGGTTAGATGATGCCTGATGAGCGTGGAGATCAGGTTTCATCGGCGCATAGCGCGCATCAGCACTCAGGAACGGTGACGGCATGTCGGCAGGTCTGACGGGTGGAAGGTCAACGAGTCCTTTGAAAGGACGACCTTCCACCGAAGGGCATCACGAATGATCCGCTGAGAGGTCCAGGACCAAAGCAGGAACAGTCGGTGATCGCTGATGAGGCTCCTCTGCGGGGGACTGCAACGAAGATGAAGAACCAAAGAGGCGCCTCCTCACCGCAGATGAAGGAAGGCCTCTCTGGCAAAGAGGAAGGCAAGCCTTGCGACAAATACGCCCTCTGGGGGCCGTTGGATTAGCAAGCTGATCTTCTGCAGTCCTCCGAAGAGGCGTCTCTGTAAGTGAACTCCCCCGAGGGTAAGAAACACTAGCAGGAGAGACTGTTGGACTTAGTTTCTCCCTCGTTGGTCGAACAGGAACGGGAGAAACTAAGCCTTCAGCTACTGTGGGGTTTGAAGAGGCAGAGGTAGTAGGAGATACCGCATTGGATACCTCTGTCACCACAACGTCGACAATCGACAGAGGATCAACCTCTGCCGGAGGCGGCGATTGCTTGACAGCGGCACCCAATCGGATATGGTCAAGTAAGACTTCCTTGGAGGGCAAACCCTCGAGCCCCAAGGAAGACCAAAGCTGGAAAAGATGGATTACTGTAGTGACAAATCCTCCCCTGGGGGGGAGAGGTGGAGCAGCCTCGGTAGGGGAGGCAACGCCATCTCTCGAACCCCGAGCTTGGAAAACAGTACAACGGTCTACACTACCTCTCTCGAAAGAGACCGACCGAGTGGGAGCTTCAGAGGAGATTTGAGCAACGGAAGAAGAGGCCTTGGGTTTTTCTCCTTTCAAAGAAACCTTCGAAGGAGAAATATCCCGTTTTCACTTCTTCTTTCGTCGCCGTGAAAACCTCTCCCACTGGGAGGTAGACCACTCCCTGCACTCACTATACTTATTATCACTATCACACCGTTGACTTCTACAGGAAGGGCAAAGGGTGTGAGGGTCTGTCTCGACCGCCGACATGAACGTTCCACAGGGGCGGTCGGGTAATCCAGGGCAGGTGCGCATAATAGCAGAGGCCAACTTCACACAAAACTGTCAAAAAGAGAAAGCAAAAAATGCATTAATGGCTGCCAATGAGCGGCGAGGATGACAGCGGACACGTCCGACTACCATCCGAGCCGAGAGCAAAGTGAGTTCAAGCACAGGTGTGTGTGTGAGGGAGGGGGGGGGGGGGGTAGCAAGCTACCTTCCCCTGCCCCAGCCAACTAGCGGTGTGGGAAGTAAACCCTCGTTAAATTTCAATGGCTCGTCATTTCAGCTACGCCGAAAGTAAAACCCCTATTAAATAGCGTGGTTTGTATTCCCGTCACGGAACAACTGGCTTTCGGCTTTGCCTGGGGGCTCCTTATCTGAGTATGTTAGTACTCAAAAATAAGGAGTCCTTGGCCTCGCTAAATCTTGCTACGCAAGGTCCGCGGCCTACGCAAGCTGTGTGTTGAGACGTGCAGAAGTGTGTCTGTCTAGGTAAAGTTGTTCCGAGTCTATGTAGGAAAAACCTGATGTAACCAAGACTTCCCAATACCACCTCGCCAGGGTATGGGGACGCAACAGTATTAGCTTAATACTAGGTACACAAGGGAGCATGGTTTACCTGCAGTGGTTTGAGGTCAGCTTATGCAGAGAACCCAGGATGCTGCTTTCCCCACGAGAGGGTAGGATGAAGAAAAGAATAAGAGCCAGTCAAATCTTTTCATTAACACAGACTAAAACCGGGTAACAGTGCCCTCAACCTTCTGCTACTTGTCCAATAAGGAGCTTGAGGTATACAACCAGCTGTTGTGCAGCCACCACTGGACTGATAGAGATCGTATCGAGTTCCTGTGGGTCACGTCTTGCAAGAGAAAGGTTGTGAAAGTCACCTGGAGCATTCACATCCTTTCTTGTAAAACCTGCGTCACAGAGTAATCTACTAAGAAGGACCAGAGGCATAGTTATGCCCCTGACACTGTGAGTCGTCATGTCGAGACGATGTTTCGGTGATCCTCCACTAGTCTCTCCCAGTGCTGATGACAAGAGAAGGGACACGGTCAGGCTGTTTCCATTTTCTTTAGGTAAAGTCTCATACCTTACCCTGGGAGTACCGGATGATCTGGATCATCCGTTACCGAGTTGAGACTTGTGTAGGATCCGTCACCTCTAGAGACTGTGTCTGGCGACATACTCAGGGACGAAACTGAACATTGTCTTTCGCCCTTCTCAATAATGGGTGATGTCGAAAGAGAGACCATGAAGTTCCTTGACTCGTATGGTTGCTGTCTGAGTGTGTAGGAACATTGTTTTCTTAAATCAGGAGAAAATTTGTTGCCTGGCAGTGGAACATAATGGGGTCCCTTCAGGGATCGGAGATTTGAACCATATTCCGAGAGGAAGGTCTCAATTCCGACTGGGGAAAGGCAAGTTGTAAGTCCGTATGAGTTAGGAAAAGTCTATCAATGAGAGGGTGTCCCTTTCTTTCAGTTTGAAGGTGAAGGATCAAGGTTGAGTGATCATCTTTACCTGTCGGAACTGAATAGGGGGTCTTTTCCTCGAGGATTCCGCTATTGCTGGAATCGAGGTATTGAGTGGAGAGACACACTTTCACATGAAACCTCCTTGGAGGGCGAACCCGTAAGCCCCAAGGAGGACCAAAGCTGAAAAATGACAAATTCGTAGATAATTTATATTTTTCCTAACTACTGTATACAAACCTTAGCTATTTACATGGGGTAATTACTTCGGCATAGCTGAATGATGAGCCATTAGAATTTTATCGAGGGTTTACTACCCCACCACTAGATAGCAGGGGGTAGGGAGGGGTAGCTTGCTACCCCCCACCCCCCCACACACACTAGTGAGTGCTTCACTTTGCTTAGAGGTAGGACTTATCCTGGGGGACAGGGCTGGCGGGCAAATATGTGTAAATAGCTAAGGTTTGTATAGTTAGGAAAAATACAAATTATCTTCGAATTTGTCATTTGTTCCGTAACTGAAATACAAACCACGCTATTTACATGGGGTGACTCAACCCTTAGGAAGGGTGGTAAGTCCCTGCCATACTGGCTTTGGCTTTGCCCGGGGACTCAATATTTGAGTGTGTAAATACTTGAGAAATAAGGAGTCCCTGCGCCTCACTAGCATCGTTGTGAAACTGCTGCGGCCTACATACGCTGTGTGTGAAGGTGAAGAGCGTGACTCGTCCTAGGAAGTTGACCTGGAGTTCTTCTGATGGAATTCTAGGTTAGGACTCTCCCAATACCACCTCGTCAGGGTATGAGGACATGACAGTATTACGCTTAATACTAGGAACATAAGGAAGCATGGTTTACTTGCAGTGGTTTGAGGTCAGCTATGCAAAGAACCCAGGATGCTGCTTTCTCCGAGGAAGGAGAGGATGAAGAAAAGAATAAGGGCCAGACAAATCTTTTCATTCACGCAGACTAAGACCGGGTAACAATGCCCTCAACCTCTGCTACCTGTCCATTAAGGAGCCTGAGGTTAGACCCGCTATTGTGTATCCATCACAGGGCCGATAGAGAACGTATCGAGCCTCCTGTGTGTCAAGTCATGCAGGTAGTGGACTGCAAAGGTCATTCGACGCTTCCACCCCTGCTTGTAGAACCTGCGTCACTGAGAAGATCTTCTTGAAGGTCAGGGACGTTGCTGCGCCCCTTACATCATGCGCTCTAAGGCGACATGACGGAGGAGGGTTAGGATTCAGGGGCAAATGGATCACCATATGAATCCATGCGGAGATGGTATTCTTGGTGACCCTCCTCTTGTTCTCCCAGTGCTCACAAATAAAGCTTACACTTGGGGACAAATGCAGCCGTTCTTTGAGACATAACCTCAGACTCCTTACTGGACACAGTAGGAGAAGGTCTGGGTCATCTGTTACAGAACGAAGACTCGAAATCCAGAAAGAGTCGAATCGAGGAACCGGCACTCTTGGATTCTGTGTCTTAGCCACAAACTCAGAGACGATTACGAACGTTACCTACCCTCATCCCCTTGCATGGGCGAAGTCATACGAGAGACCATGAAGTTCACCGACTCGCTTGGCCGAGGCCAAGGCTAGTAGGAACACCGCCTTTCGAGTTAGGTGTGGATTTGAAGCCTGGCGACATGGTTCGTAGGGAGGCCTCCTAAGAGGCCTGAGAATTCGAACCAAGTGCTCTGGAGGAGGTCTCCCTTCAGACTAAGGGCGGGTAAGATCGTATCTTCGTATGGGTAGGGAAAGTTACAGCGAGGAAGGAATGTCCGCTCCTTGAGCCTGAAGGCTAGCCTTTCATTGTCGAGACTGATAAGGCGCATTCTTTCCGCAAATAAACGAAGAACTTCGCTCTTGCTGGAACAGTGGAATCGAGTGAAGAGATACTCCTTCACAATTCCAACCACCAAAAGACTCGCCACTTTGCCTGGTAGGCCCTGCGAATGACCTGCGCAGGTGTCCAGACATCCTGTTCGCAACTTGTTGCGACAATCCTCTCTTAGCGAGGGGATGCTGGATAGTCTTCCAGGCGGTAAGTCGAAGCGAAGCTGCGGCTTTGAGGGAGATGTTGGCACGTAGTTGTTTGCTTGTGTCGCAGAGGGTTCTCCCGGTAGTTCCGTTAGGAGTTGCGGGAGGTGCAGAAACCATTCCGCGAGATGCCATAGCGTAGCTATAAAGGGTCATCGAGCAAAGGCCGATATTCTGGTCTGTTGAGCACCCTCCTCATCAGACAAAACGTGGAAAAAGCGCACACGTTGGTGTTGTCCCATCGTTGTTGGAAGGTATCTTGTCAGAGTGTTTTGGGATCTGGGCCTGGGGGCAATACAGCGGGAGCTGAAGTTCAGCGCTGTAGCGAACCGATCCACAGTCGGATGCCCCCACAAAGTCAGGACTTTGTTGGCCACTGGATGATCCAAGGACCACTCGATACTCATTATCTGAGATGCTCTGCTCCGACTGTTGGTGAGCACATTCCCTTTGTCTGGAATGAAGCGAGTCGATAGAGGGATCGAGTGGGCTTCGGTCTATCTCAGTATCTCTACTGAGAGATGGGATAGCCGCTTTGAAAAGGTACCTCCTTGCATGTTGGTTTAAGCCACTACTGTAGTGTTGTCGCTCATCACCCCCTAGAGTGATCCGCTAGATCTTTTTTGTCACTGTTGAAGGGCTAGGAAGAGCGGCCTTCATCACTAGCAGATTTGTATGGAGGCACTTTTCCGATTCTGACCACAGGCCTGAGGCCCTGTGGTACAGAACATGGTGCTGTCCCATCGTTGTTGGAAGGTATCTTGTCAGAGTGTTTTGGGATCTGGGCCTGGGGGCAATACAGCGGGAGCTGAAATTCAGCGCTGTAGCGAACCGATCCACATTCGGATAACCCCACAAAGTCAGGACTTTGTTGGCCACTGGATGATCCAAGGACCACTCGATACTCATTATCTGAGATGCTCTGCTCCGACTGTCGGTGAGCACATTCCCTTTGTCTGGAATGAAGCAAGTTGATAGAGGGATCGAGTGGGCTTCGGTCTATCTCAGTATCTCTACTGAGAGATAGGATAGCCGCTTTGAAAAGGTTCCTCCTTGCATGTTGGTGTAAGCCACTACTGTGGTGTTGTCGCTCATCACCCCCACAGAGTGATCCGCTAGATCTTTTTTGGCACTGTTGAAGGGCCAGGAAGAGCGGCCTTCATCACTAGCAGATTTGTATGGAGGCACTTTTCCGATTCTGACCACAGGCCTGAGGCCCTGTGGTACAAAACATGCTCCCCCCCTTCCCCCGCGTTCCTTTGAGGTGTCCGAAAACAGCCTCCAATTCAGGGAAAGGAACAAGGAGATCTATTCTTTCCCGTAGGATGCCCAGAAACCCCAGCCAGATGTCAAGCCACGAAGTTGCCTGCATGGCACACTTCTCTACACTCTCCTGGCCTAGGATCTCAGTAGGAGAATAGGACACGTGTCGGTTGGAGAGTCTCTTTAGAGGGACTCCCCCAGTGAGTTCTTCCACGGAGTGGTGAACCGTAAGACCCAAAACAGGTCTCCTCTAGGATCTCGAAATACCTCCTCTGATGGACTCGAGGAGGCGGGAGGAGTTTGTTATCGGCGCTGGATCTGTTGGAGGAGGCGAGCTCAGAGAGCTGGCCTTCAACCTTGTCTCTGGCACTCTTCATCCCCTGTGACCAGGGCAAAGCTGCACTGGCCCTGGAGGGTTCCTGGGTGCCATAGACTTGGTCCAAGACCATGTCCTTACCCTCACTAGGAGGGGTTTCTGGGTCTGGGAACCAGATGAGGTGCCTCCTGGGGGTCAGAACTTGCCAAAACACATGTTCTGACTCTTGGTGTTCTCCTCCTGAAGGGCTAGCAGCATATTCTCTCGTCCCCAGTGGCTCTTCCTGGGGGAATTTGTGGACATTCTCCGAAAGTCTAGCTGGCTCCTGTCAGATCCTTGCCGAAGACTTAAGAACAGTCTTCGAATCCATCGGTTCCCTCCTGGGAGGGATACAGGACTCCGGTAACGATGGATGCAGGCTCTTCTCTACCCCTGTGAGAAGACTTCTCAGGAAGAGGAGGAGTTTCCCCCAATGGCGAGATGGGGGAACGGACCGGCTCATCTGACTCCCCAGAGGATAGGTAATCCTCATCCGCAGTGGAGGGGGAGAAAGTATGGGGGAAAGAAGGAGCCTTGCGCAGGGATCTGCGAGGAGATAGTTTAGCCCTTGGAGAAGACACCACGGAGAGGACTCCCCTCTCCCTCTTCAGGGGGGAGGGAGCTGCCCCTATGTGACACAGTTCAGCGAGCGCAGGCTTCATAGCCTGCAAGAGCTCTGACTATGGTCCCAAGCCAGGATTGCTGGCTGACAGTCGAGCTGTCAGACACTTTCTCTGGAGGGAAGGGGATTGTTCGATCCCTAAGAGGAGTTGACAAACGAGGGTTCACCTGAAACGAAGCTGGAACAAAAGGGTCCTTAGACCTGTCCGGAAACTCCCCTCCTCCGGCGAGCGCGCTGTTCTGCGTTTGCGGGGAGGGGAACGAGACGATGACCTGTCCGCCTGAAGCCCCGTAAAATTTTGTGCGTGATCGCGCTTGCGATCGGGGCGCAGATCGAGCTGGTTGTAGCACGATGAGCCCTGGAAAGGGATCGTGCACAGCAGGAATTTGTGCTCACGAGCACACGGGCGCGCAAGAATTGAATTGAATATGGGATTTAGGCATTAAGCCAAGCACTGGGGCATCAAAGGCCATTCAGCGCTATATAACTAAAATCATTCAATCATATCTGTACACTCACAACATTTAGTATCATTTTAACCTTTAATACAAATCGTAACACTTTCATACAATAAAATCTAGATGTGAAATAAATAGGGATTAAAAGGGTAAAATAAATAAATAAATTAATAAAATCAATTATAGCTCGTAATATAACCCAATACTTTGTATAAATTTTCTCAAGTTCAGGGTATTACAGTTTTCCCCCAGTATATCTCTTAACGGTTTGTCCTGGAGTAAATGTGTCCTCCTCTGGAGATTAAAAACAGGACAATCGACTAAAATATGTTTAACATCCATTGTCACTTGACAGGTATTACAAAGAGGGGCCTGTCTCCCTTCCCCACTCTTCATTAAATAATTGTGCGTTGCATGTGTATGGCCAATACGCAGCCTACTTAAAATAATGGTATCCCTTCTACTTGTAGAATTACAAGATGACCATTTATCCACCAATGGGTGGATTTGTTTCAATTTTGTATTGGTGGTCCGTTCAGACCATCGAGCTTGCCACTTATTTTTACAGTAAAGATGAATCTCACTTCTAAGATCTTTGTAAGGAATACTCAAGGGGGATGGATTACTTAGCCCTGAAGCTTCCTTTGCTGCCTTATCTACTTGTTCATTCCCATCCACCCCAACATGGGCAGGGACCCAACAGAAGTGAACACTGATACTCTTCCTAGACTGCAGAAGTACTAACCAGTCCTGCACCTCTTGTACTAGATGATGGCCTGGCATAATTTGTTTTAATGAGAGTAAAACACTATTGGAATCCGTAAAAATTGTATAAAAACTATTTTGGTTGCCATTTTTAAAAATATGTTGGACTGCGAGAATTATTGCGTACAGCTCAGCAGTAAAAATTGAACAAGAGGATGGGAGTTTCCTTCTAATAACAATATCCCCCACCACAGCTGCACTTCCAACTCCTGCAGCCGATTTGGAGCCATCTGTAAAAACATGTTTCCCATGATGTTGAGCAGCATGATTTAAAAACTCACTGGTGCTACTATAGCGTGAGGTCTACCACACTATAGCGTGAGGTCTACCTCCCGTTAGCACTATAGCGTGAGGTCTACCGCTGAATTATTCGTCCCTCATAGATAAAACACATTTCATACATTTGTTTAAGCAGCAAACACTCAATTTAAACATATTTTAGAAATGTCTTAAAATGATTATTGGAATTTTAATTACATTGAAAAAAAAAATTAATAAAGGTAAAAATAAACATGTTATCATATGTTTCCATATTTATTCTAGCGATACAAAACAATAAACACTCAATTTAAACATCTTAGAAATGACTTAAATAGATAATTGGATTTCTAATTACATTAAAAAAAAAAGAATAAAGGTAAAAATAAACATGTTATCGGTCTACTGCTAAATTATTCGTCCCTCATAGATAAAACACATTTCATACATTTGTTTAAGCAATAAACACTTATTTTAAACATATCTTAGAAATGACTTAAATAGATAATTGGATTTCTAATTACATTAAAAAAAGGAATAAAGGTAAAACTAAACATGTTATCATATGTTTCCATACATTTATCCTAGCGGTACACACTTCCTACATCTTCTAAGAAAGACACAAATAGATCATTGGAATTTTTTCTCATCACCTTCCAGCAAAAATAATCAAGAAGAGACTGGAACAGCTAACGACCAACACCTCGCATTAATCTCTTCAGAATCATCGTTTTAGCCTCCAACCACGATCGCTCAATTGCCTGTGTGTGTGCTCCTGTCGCTGGATCCACATAATATTGCTGGTGGTTCACTGTAGAATGCTGGTACCCCATGGCATTTAGGTTGCGGAAGGTCCAAGCTTGTCGCGTGGTAGACCTCACCCTCCGCCTGGGTAGGCGACAAATGGCGGTAGACCTCACGCTATAGTAGCACCAACTCACTTTTCATTACCCTACTAGGTAAGGTATTTTTCCCTCCTGCCGTAAAACATACTTTAACAGGTGGATTACACCAAGGAGGAGACTTGGGATATCCTACCTCTGCTATCTGTGCTGTTAACAAGCCTACTTCTCTAGCATCATTTTTCAGCTGTACTTCCAAAGGCTTAGGCACTCTAGATCTGTTAGGAGCCCGATCTAAAGGCGCCCTAACATATTTACAGTTAGGATTGTCTCTCACAGCAAGGGACCTAGCTAAAAACCTCAAACTCAACTCCTCTCTGCGAATGGAAAGGGGAGGTATACCAGAATCAACATAGAGACTGTCAATGGGAGATGTTCTGTAAGCACCTGTGCAGATGCGAAGCCCAGCATTGTGAACAATATCAAGTTTTCCAAGTAAAGTCTTTGTAGCTGACCCATATATTTGGCATGCATAGTCTAACTTGCTCAGACACAAAGATGTATAAATTCTAAGCAAAGTTGTTCTATCAGCACCCCAATCAAAATGCGATATCACTTTCAGAATGTTCAGTGACTTCTTAACCCTGATAGATAGGTCATTTATATGGGGACCAAAAGTCATTTTCTTGTCGAAAATGACTCCAAGAAACTTGACACTATCCTCATATGGCAAAATACAATCATTTAAGAAAAGGGTGGGGATCTCTTCCCTTTTACGAGTACGAGTAAAGCGAATGGCTTTGGTCTTCTGAGGAGAAAACATGAATCCGCGAGAATTTGCCCATGCGGAAGCAGCATTTATTGCAATTTGAAGATTTTGGCATGCTTGTAGTGCAGATGATCCACTACAATAAATTGCAAAGTCATCGACAAATAGTGATCCTTGTATGCCAGGAGGTATGTGACTAATGAGACTATTAATTGCAACAGCAAACAAGGTCACACTCAATACGCTGCCTTGGGGGACACCTTCTTCTTGCATGTAGGATGAAGATAGTTCTGACCCTACTCTCACTTTAATGGAGCGGTTTGATAAAAATTCTTCAATAAAAGAGAACATATGTCCTCCTATACCCCACGAGGCCAATTGCTTTAAAATACCACCCCTCCAGGTGGTGTCATATGCCTTTTCGAGGTCAAAAAAGACACCCACCACCTGGTTTTGGTTAGAAAAAGCATTTGAAATTTCCCTTGATAACATCAGCAAAGGGTCCAGAGTACTTCGGTTCTTCCTAAAACCAAACTGTCTGTTAGATAAAAGATTTTTTGATTCTAGATACCACACAAGTCTGTTGTTGATCATTCTCTCAAATAGTTTGCATATGCAACTGGTCAAGGATATGGGCCTATAACTAGATGGCAGTTCTGGGTCTTTACCAGACTTGTGGCCTGGAATTACAATTGAAGTATGCCAGGAATCAGGAGATGTATGGGAAGCCCATAGACCATTAAAGGTTTCTAATAAAAATTCCTTGGTATCCACTGGAAGATGTGATATCATTTCATACCGGATGCCATCCTCACCTGGGGCAGTTAAAGAAGAGCTGGAGATAGCATTTTGCATCTCCTCCATACTAAAAGGCAGGTTAAAAGCTTCAGTATTTGAAGAAGCAGGAGGAACAACAGATGTTGATGCTCTAATTTGTTGAAATGCTGGGGAATAGTTGTCAGCACTTGATACATGAGCAAAGTGCTTAGCAAGAACCTCTGCTACATCTTTGGGGTCAGATATATATCTATTATTTTCCCTTAATATTGGTAGAGGCTTAGGGACGAATTTACCTTGAAGTTTTCTAATCTTGTCCCATATTTCCTTTGAAGGAGTTTTGGTATTAATATTAGATATATATTTCTTCCAAGATGCTCTCTTTGCTTTTTTAAAAATTCTTTTTTGTTTGGCACAGGCTCTGAGATATGCTATTCTATCTGCTAAATAGTTTGTCCTCAAGTATCTTCTGAAGCAAGTTCGGGTCACTTTTCTTGCGTTGGCACATTCTTTACTCCACCAAGGAACTACAGAGCGATGAGGTAAACCGCATGTTTTAGGTATAAACTTGCTAGCATTATCATCAATAATATTTTCAAGATGTTGATAGGCATGCACTGGAGATGTAAATTCATCATATTCTTTATCAGTGTGTGAACAGTTTTCATAAGCTGCCCAGTCTGCCTCATCTATCTTCCATTTTGGTGGACACTGAGAAGGAAGATTATGGACATAATTTAACATTATTGGCCAATGGTCACTGCCATGTAGGTGTTCATTTACTGACCAAAGGTAGTCCAATCGAATGGATGAGGAACAGATTGACAAATCAATGGCTGATGTAGAGTTGTGGAATACATCATACCTAGTTGGAGAACCATCATTCATTAGTATTACATCATTGTTGTCGATTAATTCTTCAACAAGATTACCCCATCTATCGCACACATTTCCACCCCATAAAGTATGCTTTGCATTAAAATCACCCATTAAAATAAAAGGGGCAGGAAGCTGATTGATCAAGTCTTGGAGGTCAGAAAGTCTAAGCCTTCTTGGATTACCAGCATGATCTAAGAGGAAAAGTTCTAAGGATGGTTCAATATATAGCGAGCATAAAGTAATTTTTTTCCCGATATGAGTTCTAACTGCACATGCCTGTAGTGGTGTATTGAGTGGGATTGTTTCAAATTTTACAGATTTGTGAATAATAAAACCTGTACCACCTTGAGCTCTTGCAGCTTGCAAAGGAGGGGATCTACAAAAATGATAATTGAGTCCAGGATTAAATGGTTTGTCACTGATCTTGGTTTCCTGTAGGCAAATTACCTTCGTGTCTGAGTCCCTGGTTAAAGTTTTTATTTGCTCAATGCTAGTACTTAGACCTCTGCAATTCCACTGGATGATAGACATTATCTTTTGTTATTATTTTTCTTTGTCTCATTTGTCTTTTGGGACTTTTCAGATGAAGCCATGTAAGGCCTGGAGATGGAAGGCTTTACTAGGCCACCACTCTTCTTTTCTTTCTTTCTAGGATCTTTATAAGAGTCAACCTTAGGATCATGAGCAGTAGGGCACTTACCTGACTTAGATGAAGGTGAGGATGATGGGGACCTTTTCCTCTTTGGAAGATCTTGTTTTCCAATCTCCATCAAATCAGGTAGAGATTCTGCCTGAGACAATACATTTAAGGTGGTGGAAGCCACATTGGCTTCCTTGGAGGATTGTGCTAGAACTTCAACAGTTCGAGCACTTAACCCAGAAGGCTGGGCTACTACCTCTAGGGGAGATGCTCCTATCCGTGACAATACTTTTGGTGTGTTGGACACCATATTGACCTCTTTGGAGGTTTGTGCTCTGGCTTTTATAGCCTGAGCACTTGACCCAGATGGCTGGGCTACTACCACTAAGGGAGATGCACCTGACGGGCCAGGTGCTGCCACTGGTCCCCCTGTGGTAGTAAGGGGTAGTGGATTATAATCTTTTGTTGGCATCTTAACCGCGCGAGCAAAATTAAGTTGCCGATTGAGTAAATGCTTTGCATAACCTACACTTATATGTTCAGCATTTGCTTTCAAGATTGCAGCTTCTTCATTCTTGTATTCTCTACATCTTTTATCATTTGGTTTATGATTATCTTTACAGTTTGCACAGGTTGTATCTCTGTTGCATTGGCCATGTTCTAACAAAGAACAGTTAATACAGATCTTCGTATTATTGCAGTACCGGGAAGGGTGACCGTACTTGAAACAATTAAAGCATTGTAAAGGCCTAGGTTTATATTCTCGAACACGTACTCTTTCATTCTCAATAATTATATGATCTGGTATAACAGGGGTTTCAAATGTTAAAACTACCATGCTTGTTTGAGGAATCTTACTTACTTTCCAAACATTAGCAGGGCACATGTCCAGAATTTCTGGTTCTGAGAATTCATATAGATCTTTATCAAAAACTACTCCTTTACCATAGCTGAAGCTCATATGTGGTTTAATATCCTTAATAGGATCAATTTCTGCAATCTTCATGCCACAAAGCATGTGAGCTTGAGTATCTGATTTTGCATTAATCAAAACAGATTGCTTACCGTATCTACTAATATCCTTACTTTTAATTAAACCAACTTTTTTTTGTATAAATTTACTCATCTTATAATAGTTATAATTATCTATCTTTCCAGATGCAATTATCCATGTTGGGGGCTTGGGGGTTCTTACTTCTGGAAGTCTATGCTCTATTTCTTTTTCCATCCATTCTTCTGGTTTATATACCTCTAGGTGTCTTGGTGCTTTATCACATAAAGCCCCAGAAATCAAACAATTGTCAATTTTTATGCTCTCTAAATTTTTATTTGCTTCTAAAGCAATCTCAAAACTTGAAAATGATACCCAAGCTTCCCAAAAGCCTTTACTACCATTAAGCTCCATTAAAATTTCTTTGATTGCTCCAAATCTACAGAAGGCTTCATGAATTATGTCATAGCTACAACCAATTGGTATGTTTTTTAAGTGGAGAATTTTCAGATTTTTTGTTGGATCTGGTAATGAGCCAGAACCAGAGAGTAAAGTATTACGGTTATTACAAGCATCATTTTCCACCAGTGCCGATAAATTGTCTTTAACAACACTGGTCAAAAAAGTATTGTTGGAGGAATCCTTTTTATTGCCGAGGTTGTCAACAGAGCTTTCCCTATTTAAACAAGCAGAAGTCGTCAACGGTGTCTGGGGTTCGCCATTTGATCCAGGGGTACGGGGAATATTAAGTTTACTCATTAATTATTTTTCAGGGGGAGGGAAGGGGTCATAATAACAATGAAAAAAAAAAACAATGGAAAAAAATATAGTTTAAGGGAGAGAAAAAATTAAGACTGTCTGAAATTCCAAAGAAGACACCGTTAGCCTTTCCTGGAATTAATTTCTCCACCAATGACACCTGTGAAAGCTGCTTACCAAATGTCCACTCCCTACCCTACCACAAAGGGATGGTACCACTATGATTAGAGTGGCTCAAGTGTATGCCAAACCCGCTTGATGGGACTGAGAGCATTTCATGAATACAATCATCCCCACTCTAATCATAGTGGCAGGCAAACCGGACAGAATGCCGAGAGTCCTATCTCTATAAAATCGCCAACCCCTGGAATCCGAAGGCCAAATTTCCTAAGAGATAGTTCCGCGTGCCAGTATGGGAATACTGACACTCCTAGGTGTCCAAACATTTTCGGGCAGTTGGCAAGACCACCACAGCTCCCACAATTGATTTTGAAATAAAAACCGATCATGGATACAATGTCCCCTCTAAAAAACCTGGACAGTGAAATGGGTAAAAGAGTTTTGACAGCAAGGTTGGAGACAGCTGATAATTATGAAGGAGGAATAAGCAATAAGAGGTAATAGAAAAAGAATGAGAGAAATTTAGAGTCAAACTGAGGAAAAGAAATTCCCCAGTTCGAGAGCCCTCTTGCCCGTCACAAGCCTTCAGCACGGGAATGATATGCCGTGCTGAAGCCCAATGACTTCATCAAGGCATTCTCTCGTTAAGAGGGACGGGCGCGCAAGAACGCGGGCGTGCGAGATTGACGGCGTGCGAGATCGACGGCGTGAGCGCGTGTAGGAGATGGCGCGGGCACGTAGGAGATGGCAAGGGCGTGCGGGGCGCAGGAGCTGGAGCATGAGGCGGGGTTGAATGTTGGATGGGAGCAATCAATTGATCGCGTGTGCGCGGGCGCGCAGCAACCTGATGCAAGACTGTTGGGCGCGAGTGCGCAATAACGCGCGTGTGGAAAGACTGGGAGAGGGCGCGATTGTACAGCCTCGTGCTAGTGTGAGGGTACGTTAGCGCGCAGGTAAGCGCTGCACAGTCTGCACAGGCATCTTACCCTGAGGAGCTCGTGGGTGCGCTGGGAGCGCAGGAGATCGTGGGCGTGCATCAGGGTGCGGGCGCACAGGTGTGCGATGCTGCGATGGGCACGCAAATTAAAGAAATGCTCACACGCAGGCGCACGGGGAACCATTGGTGCCCGTGCGTGGAACGATCGTCGACGCTAACGCGTGTGCGTAAATGCGCACGCGCGGGTGCGCTAGGTTGAAGGATCAGCTGACAAGATGATCAGGAACTGGGATGAGTCCCTAAAGGGAGGGCATCCCCTGAAGAGGACCAAGGCAGGTCTGCTTCAGCACAGAGCCGACGATCAACGCTGGAAGTACTGCTTGATACTCCAAGGAGTGGTCACTATGAGAGACCTCTCCCGCGAACGGGAGAGGTGCCCTTCGTAGAAGAGACTTGGAGACCCCGCAGGCTGAGCCACTGGTGAACGCCTGCGATCTCTCAGGAAAAACTCCTACGATGTGCGCCGCAACAGGATTCGGGCGCACAGGTGAGCGCTGTTGAGATGGGAGTGCAACTGGAACAGTGCGTGCAACAGGAACCTTGCGCGCAACTGGAAGCGTGCGAATAGGATTGCGCAATTTGGATGGAGAGTCCAGAGGTACCCGTGAGCACCCGTGCGCTAATTTAGGCACCTCCTGGACTGTGCGCTGAATTGTAGAAGCGCGCTGGGGCGTTGGTGAGCGCGCGTGGGCTGTATCAGGAACTGCGCGCGATGGGAGAACGCTTGCGCGCTAAATCAACAACTGCTGGTGGGCGCTGGCGCGCAGTGAGGGAGCACAGGGGAACCCTGGCGCGTAACAGGAACAGGTGCGCGCAGGTGAGCGCTGAGGCGCTAAGACTTGAACAGCAGCAGCATGAGGGGGCGCAGGTTAAACCTGGAGCTAAAGGGAAAGAGGTGCAGTTTGCGCTCAAGTCCCTTAAGCGCAAAGACAGGTTTAGACGTGGGCGCCCACAGCGCGTCAGCAGCCAGGAACGGAGACGGCAGGTCAGTAAGACTAAGGGAACTAGAGACCAAGGGCCTAACGTAGCCCGAGTTGTGAGACCCCGAAGGGTCAGCGCAACGAGAAACCGAAGTTTCCCTGTCACTAAACACCGAAGTGTAGGAGTGACTAAAGTTACGAGAGCTCAAGGGTTCTGCGTAACTAATGTTACGAGACCCCGAAGTTTCCCTGTCACTAAACACCGAAGTGTTAGTGACTGAACAGCAAGCTGTTCTAATCAGGAACAATCCTCCGAAGAGGAGTCTCTATGAGTGGCCTCTCTCGCGAATGAGAGAGGTGAACACTTCGTAGAAGAGACTGGTGAAGGTGCCCCTAAGGGCTGTTGGATCAGCAAGCTGACCTTATCCGGAACAATCCTCCTAAGAGGAGTCTCTATGAGTGTCCTCTCTCGTGAACGAGAGAGGTGACACTTCGTAGAAGAGACCTATAAGGAGCAAACCTCCGAAGAGGAGCCCTTAAGAGTGGCCTCCCTCGTGAACGAGAGAGGTCACAAAACTGATATTGTAGCTGCCCAGCCCCTTGAGCATAGCTACAGAAGCGACTGCTCAGCCCCAAGAGCATAATCACATCAAGTTCCATGGCCGGCCTTGCAGCCGCTCAGCCCTTTGAGCATGGTTACAAGAGCGGTCGCTCAGCACCAAGAGCATAACCGCCTAAGGTCCAGGAAAACCCATCCAGGAATATTAAGGTATGAGAAGTTCCCCCTCTGCAGGTGGAAGATCTCACACCTGGGAAGGCAACCTCCCTCGGAAGGGAAGTTACCTAACCCCAGGAGGCGGACCTCCTTATCGTTTTAAGATGAACTGAAGAGCTGACAGTTGTCACGGTAGAACTTCTAAGAGAAGGGATAACACCCATGACGATGTCCTAGAGAGACGGCAGCGACAGCAGACTCCCCAGGCATAAACAGGATAGCTCTGCTTCGTTGGCACACTTCAGACAAACGAAGAAAACTGCATAGTTAACTGGGAAAATAAAGTTAAATAATTATTTAACGAAAATTCCCCCGGGAGGAACTCCGAAGAGTAACCTCGAGGGAAAGCAAAACATGACAAATTCGTAGATAATTTGTATTTTTCCTAACGATACAAACCTAGCTATTTACATGGGGTAATTACTTCGGCGCAGCCGATGACGAGCCATAAAGTTTTAACGAGGGTTTCCTACCCCACCGCTAGTTAGCGGGGGGTGGGTGGGGGGGGGGGTGGGGGGTGGGAGGGGTAGCTTGCTACCCCTCCACCCTCACACACACCGGTGATTTGTCCACTTTACTTAGAGGTAGGACTTATCTTGGGGGACAGGGCTGGCGGGCACATAACTGTAAATAGCTAGGTTTGTATCGTTAGGAATAATACAAATTATCTACGAATTTGTCATTTGTTCCTTAACTGAATACAAACCACGCTATTTACATGGGGTGACTCAACCCTTAGGAAGGGAGGTAAGTCCCCTGCCATACTGGCTTTGGCTTGCCCGGGGGCCCCGAACCTGAGTTCATAAAGCAACTCCAGGATCGGGGTCCCTGCACCTCGCAGGCAGTCAAGGACTGCTGCGGCCTACGTAAGCTGTGTGTGAAGGTGAGCAGTGACACGTCCTAGGAAGTTGACCTGGAGTCCTTAATAAGGAAATCTAGGCTAGGACTACCCAATACCACCTCGTCAGGGTATGGGGACATGACAGTATTATAAGTTAATACTAGGAACACAAGGAAGCATGGCTTACCTGTAGAGGTTCGAGGTCAGCTGTGCAAAGGACCAGGATGCTGTTTTTCTCCAAGGGAGGAGAGGATGAAGAAAAGAAAAGGGCCAGACAGATCTTTTCATTCACACAGACTAAAACCGGGTAACAATGCCCTCAACCCTCTGCCACTTGTCCAATTAGGAGCCTGAGGTTAGACCAGCTGTTGTGCAGCCACCACAGGGCCGATAGAAAACGTATCGAGCCTCCTGTGTGTCACGTCTTGCAGGTAGTGGGCCGTGAAGGTAGTTTGACGCTTCCAGACCCCGGCTTGCAGGACCTGCGTCACAGAAAAGTTCTTCTTGAAGGCCAGGGACGCAGCTACGCCCCTGACATCATGCGCCCAAGGGCGTCGTGACGGGGGAGGGTCAGAACTCAAGGCCAGGTGGATTACCTTGCGGATCCAGGCCGAGATGGTGTTTTTGGTGACCCTCTTCTTCGTTGGCCCGGTGCTAACAAACAAGGCTCGCACCTGGGGCCGGACTGCAGCTGTTCTCTTCAGATACAACCTCAGACTCCTAACTGGGCACAGTAGAAGATGATCTGGGTCATTTGTTACAGAACGAAGACTCGAGACCTGGAAAGAGTCGAACCTAGGGTCCTGCACTCCCGGGTTCTGAGTCTTGGCAACAAACTCAGGGACGAAGCTGAACGTCACCTCCCCCCATCCCCTTGAATGGGCGACGTCGTATGAGAGACCATGTAGTTCGCCAAATCGCTTGGCCGAGGCCAATGCTAGCAGGAACACTGTCTTCCAGGTAAGGTGGCAAACCGAAGCCTGGCGTAATGGTTCGTAGGGAGGCCTCTTAAGAGACCTGAGGACTAGAACCACGTTCCAAGGAGATGGTCTCACTTCTGACTGAGGGCAGGTAAGTTCATAACTTCGTATGAGCAGGGACAGTTCCAGCGAGGAGGAAATGTCCAGACTTAAGGCTGAGCGATAGCCTTTCACTGCCGAGACTGAAAGGCACATTTCTTCCTGCAGATACACAAGGAACTCCGCTATTGCTGGTAGAGTGGCATCGAGGGGAGAGATACCCCTTCCACGGCAACAACCACAGAAAACTCGCCACTTCGCCTGGTAGACTCCTGCGGATGACCTGCGCAGGTGGCCAGACATCCTTTCCGCAACTTGTTTCGAAAATCCTCTCTCTTTGAGGAGATGCTGGATAGTCTCCAGGCGTGAAGTCAAAGCAAAGCTACGGCTTTGTGGAAGATGTTGGAGTGTGGTTGTTTGAGTAGCTTGTGACGTGGAGGGAGTTCCCTCGGGATCTCCGTGAGGAGCTGCAGAAGGATTGACCAATGTTCTGGTCTTGTTGAGGACCCTCCTCATCAGACAGAACGGGGGAAAGGCGTAAACGTCGACGTTGTCCCACCGTTGTTGGAAAGCATCCTGCCAGAGAGCCTTGGGGTCCGGGACTGGGGAGCAGTACAGCGGAAGCTTGGTGTTCAACGCCGTAGCGAACAGGTCCACAGTCAGAGGATCCAAAGACCACTCGGTACTCACTATCTGCGTCGCTCTGCTCAGACTGTCGGCGAGCAAATTCCTCTAGCCTGGAATGAAGCGAGCTGTAAGTGATATCGAGTGGGCCTCGGACCATCTCAGGATCTCTACTGCAAGATGGGACAGCCGTTCCAAAAAGGTACCTCCCTGCTTGTTGATGTAAGTCACCACCGTGGTGTTGTCGCTCATCACCACTACGGAGTGACCCGCCAGGACTTGGTGGAACTTTTGAAGGCCCAGGAAGACGGCCTTCATCTCCAGCAGGTTTATGTGAAGGTACTTTTCTGATTCTGACCACAGGCCGGAGGCCTTGTGGTTCAACACGTGGGCCCCCCACCCCTTGTTTGATGCGTCCGAAAACAACATCAAATCTGGGGAGGAGACGAGAAGATCCACTCCCTTTCGTAGATTCTCGTCTGCCACCCACCACTCCAGGTTCGACCGTTCCGCACATCCCATAGGGATCATGATGTCCGGGGAGTCGAGGCCTTGACTCCACAGGGACTTCAGTCGCCACTGAAGGGATCTCATCCTTAGACGACTGCTGGGAACGAGACGGGTTAGAGAGGAAAGGTGGCCGAGGAGACGAAGCCACGATTGGGCTGGGAGTTCTTCTCGAGTGAGGAAAGGTCTCGCGACCTTCCTCAGCCTTGTTATCCTTTCGTCTGATGGGAAGGCTTTGTGGAGATTGGTGTCTATGATCATGCCTAGATAAACCAGTCTCTGAGAGGGCTGCAGAGAAGACTTTTCGAGGTTTACCACGATCCCCAGATCCCGGCAAACCTCGAGGAGCTTGTCTCGGTGGAGGAGAAGGGATACCTCTGAGTCTGCCAGGACCAGCCAGTCGTCCAGGTAACGAAGGAGACGGATGCCAGTCCTGTGTGCCCACGAAGAGATGATGGTGAAGACTCTGGTGAACAGCTGAGGTGCTGTGGAGAGACCGAAACACAACACCTTGAACTGGTAGATCTTGTGATCTAGGCAAAATCTTAGGTACTTCCTTGAAGACGGATGGATCGGGATCTGGAAATACGCGCCCTTCAGATCCAGTGTGCACACGAAATCCCGCGGTCTCACTGCAAGCCTGACCGTGTCTGCTGTCTCCATGCTGAACGGCGTTTGTTTGACAAACCCGTTCAGGGTCGAGAGATCGATGACTGGTCTCCAGCCTCCAGACGCCTTTTTCACAAGAAAGAGTTGACTTTAGAAGCCTGGGGACCCGTCCACGACCTCCTGGAGCGCGTTCTTCTCCAACATGGTCTGGACTTCGGCCCGAAGGGTCTGCCCTTTTGCCGACCCCATGGCAAGAGAGCTCAGAGACACTGGATCCACTGTCAGGGGAGGTAGAGATGCCGTGAACGGGACGCGATACCCTTGAGAAATCACAAATATCGTCCAAGTATCCGCCCCGAGTTGCTGCCACCTTGCTGCGCAACTCTGAAGGCATCCTCCCCACTGGTGGACATGCAGGGGGATTGCCACCCCTAGTGTTTCCGGCCTCGGCCAGTACCTCTAGGGTTCTTGCTTCCCTTGGAGGACTTCTTGCCCCTTCTGCCCCTGGCAGGAAAGGGCTTAGACACCTTGGGCTTCGCTGTTACAGTTGTCTTCTTCGTGTCCTTGGCAGGGCGGGGCTGCTGTACTGCCGGGGGCTTGTAGGGCCTTGATGTCAGGGCCCTATGGATGAGGGAATCCTGATTGGACTTCCTCCACCTCTCGACAGTGAGCTCCACGTCCTTAGGCTCGAACAGACTCTTGCTGAGGACAGAAGTGTGTCTGAGCCTACTAGTCTCGGCGCTGGGGACATTCTGGTGAAACCTCTCAGCCACTGCGTCCCGACGCTTGAGGATCGTGTTGGCCCACAAGCTCGCAACCTGGTGGGACAGGAACTCGATGGTCCGAGTGCCCGAGAGGAGGAAGGTCTCCAGCGCTTTCCTGGTGCTTTCCTTGGAGAGATCCTCGGACCGCACCAGAATGCCCAGAGACCCCAGCCAGATGTCTAGCCATGAAGTGGCCTGCATGGCGCACTTAATGACCTTCTCCTGACTCTGGATCTCAGTGGCCGAGAAGGACACGTGCCGGTTGGAGAGTCTCTCAAGAGAGACTCCATCTGTGAGGGCTTCCACGGAGTGGTGAAGGGGAAGACTCAGAGAAGACTCCTCAAGGATCTCAAAATACCTCCTCTGATGGACTCGAGGAGGAGGGAGGAGCTTATACACGGCACTCGACCTGCTGGAGGAGGCAAGCTCTGCGAGTTGTCCCTCGATCTTCTCTCTGGCACTCTTCATCCCCTGAGACCAGGGCAAGGCTGCACTGGCCCTGGAGGGCTGATGAGTGCCAAAGATACGATCCAGGACTGGTTCCTGCCCTTCACGTGGAGGGACCTCAGGATCTGGGATCCCATTTAGACTCCTCATGAGGGACAGGACTTGCCAGAACGCATGTTCCGACTCCTGGCGCTCGCCTCCCGATGGACTTGCAGCGAAGTCTCCTGACCCCAAGGGCTCATCCTGGGGGGACACGTGGGCATCCTCGACCGCCCTAGGCTGCTCCTATCTGATCCTGGCTGACGATTTAGGAATAGTCTTAGAGTCCTTAGATTCCTTCCTGGGAGGGATACAGGACGCCAAAAGCGAAGGGGGTAGGTCCTTCTCCACCTCAAGACGAGGCGACCTCTCGGGAGGGGGATGAACTTCCTCCATTGGTGCGATGGGGAAGACGTCCTCTCCGACCGACTCCCCTGAGGAGGCGTATTCCTCCTCCGCAGGGGAGGGCGAGAAGGTCTGAGGAGGAGTAGGAACCTTGCCTAAGGATCTGCGAGGGGATAGCCTAGGTCTCGGAGGAAGATCCACGGGAGAGACTCCTCTCTTCCTCTTCAGGGGGGAGGAAACTGCCACTGGTTTGCGACCCGAGTCAGAGGTGGCTGGCTTAATAGCCCGCACAAAAGCTCTGAGGAGGGTATCGAACCACGGTTGTTGACTGACAGCGACGCTGTCAGACACTCCCTCTGGAGGGAAGGGGATCGACGGATCCCTAGGAGGAGTTAACAAACGAGGGTTCGCCTTCTGGGCTGAAAAAGAAGAATCCCGAGACCTTTCCGGGGAGCGGCCCCCTTCTGGCGAGCGCGCTGGTCTGCGCTTACGGAGGGGGGAGCGCGACAAGGAAGAATCTGCCTGCCGGCGGTCGCACTGGGGCTCGTGAACCGGGCCCGGCACAGGGTCGCGCGCGTCAGAGTAACGCGAAGCTGGAAAATCGCGAGCGCGAACCAAATCACGCGCGCAACCGCGTGGGCGGGCGATGCTGGAAAATCGCGCGCGCACCCAAGTGAGCGGGGGCGGGCGCAAGGCGATGGCGCGCAGATGGATCAATGGCGCGGTCATGCCTTGGAGAGCGAGCCGGAATAAGGCCGCGAGAGCGCGTTGGTGAAGGTGTCGGTGTACGACACGCAGGAACTGCCCGAACGTGCGGGCGCGCAGCGACCTGGTGAGACCCGGAAGGGCGCGATATGACAGGGGCACCTTTGCGTGTGTCTGGGAGAACTCGCCGCGAAGGTGATAGAACTGTTGCAGAGTCCCGAGAGACCTGTGGGCGATGGTTGGGAGGGATCGCCCTATTCGCCTTCGAGGTCGTTAACCGCACTGGGGATTGTCGGCGCGCATAGCGCGTATCCGGAATGGGCTGTTTCGGAGGCCGCGGGTTGCGAACGGCATGAGGAATGCCCACGGTTGCCTTGAACACAGGGCGCGTAGCTGGAACTGGGCGCGACAGATGAGCGTCGCACGCGATAGTGTCGACAGCAGCAGACTCGCGCGATTCCAGAGGGGGTTGTGAGCGCCTGTGCACTGACTTAGCCATCTCCGTAGCCACGTGCTGAGTCGGTACGACACGCGATCTCGTTGGAGAACGCGCGGGAGCTGGAACAGGAACTGCGCGTGAACGCGCATCGCGAACCTCCCTGTGTGAGCGCGAAGACTCCAAGGCGACAGTTGGATGCGATGGAGAGCGCGTGAGCGCTGAGGATGGGATCGCGCATGAACGCGCGTCGCGTTCTTCCCCCGTAGGGCCCGACGAGTCCGCAGGAACCTGTGGGCGCCTGTGCGCCGACTCTGGAACCTTTTGGACCTCGCGTGAAGTGACAGGAACCAGGGGCGATCGCGCGTTGCGCTTTCCCCCCATAGGGAGCGACGAGTCCACAGGAACCTGTGGGAGCCTGCGCGCCAACTCTGGAACTTGTTGGACCGCGCGCGGTGGAACAGGAACTGGGGGTGAACGCGCGCCGCGTTTTCCCCCATAGGGCGCGACGAGTCCACAGGAACCTGTGGGCGCCTGTGCGCCGACTCAGGAACCTTTGGGATCGCGCGCGATGTAACAGGAACTGGGTGGCGCGGCAACGCTGGTAAAGGTGGGCGCCTTTGAGCGCTTGCGCGCTGCATCAGGAACAGCTGTCGATGGACGTGGGCGCGCAGGGGAACCCTGGTGCGTAACAGGATCAGAGGAGCGAACGCCTACCGGTGAGCGCCGAAGCGCTTTGTCAGCAACATCAGGAACAACAGCAACGGGCACAGGCAGAGCCTTGTGCTTAGAGACGAGAGGCACAGTCTTGCGCTCAAGTCCCTGAGACCCCGAAGGGCCTGGAGACTGCGCAGTGGCAGACTCAGGGGGCGCGTCAAGCGCATCAGCAGCCTTCAACATAGACGGTTGAGGAGACCCTTGTCCCGAAGGACGACCATCCTCCAAAGGGGAACGCGAACGAACCCCGGAAAGGTCTAGGGTGGTAGCTGGCAGGACAGGAGAGCGGCGAGTCGTCTCCTTCGCAGAGGATTGTGGGGACGACGAGCCGAAGAGGCGCCTCCTAACTCCCTTAAAGGGAGAAGAAAGGCCTCTACGGCGAAGGGGAGGGCGAGCCTTCCGCCTTATACGCCCACGAGGGGCTGTAGGAGCAAGCTGACCATCATGGGGCCTCCGAAGAGGCGTCTCTACCAGAGAACTCCCTCGAGAGGGAATCTCAGTGGAAGGAGAGACAGTAGGACTCAGCTCCTCCCTCGAAGTGTGTTCGGAGGGAGAGACAGAGCCTTCAGCTACCTCAGCCACAGGAACAGGTGTTTGGACAGATCCATGGGATGTTTCCGAAACAACTACGTCAACCACAGACAGAGGATCTATCTCCGCTGTAGTTGACGATAGTTCGGCGGCCGCACCCCGTTTGACCATGTCAAACAGGGCTTCCTTGGAGGGCGCACCCTGTAGCCCCAAGGAAGCCCAAAGCTGAAAAAGATCCTTGTTAGACATAACTACCTCCTCCGAGGGGGGAGGGGCAGCCGCCTCGCTATGGTAGGCAGCGGCCTCTCCCTTACCACGGGATCGGTCAACAATATCAACATTACGGTCTACGCTACCGCTCGCCGGCCTCTCGGGAGCTTCGGAAGAGGAATGGGCGGCGGGAGAAGACGACCTAGGATTTTCTCTCTCCCGAGAACCTTCGGAAGGAGAACGATCCCGTTTAGCCTTCTTCTTACGTCGCCGGGCATACCTCTCCAACTGGGAGGTAGACCACTCCCTACACAAATTAGCACTATCACACCGTTGGCCCCTACACTGAGGGCATAAGGAGTGCGGATCTGTCTCCAAGGCCGACATAAAGGTCCCACAAGGGCGGCCGGGAAGACCAGGCCAAGTGCGCATGATGATAATACAGGCCAATTTCACACACAAACACTGCAAGAAAAAGCAAACAAAAATTATGGCAGTCAAAAGAGAGGAGAGCGCTGACAGGTCTGTCGTCTCTCCGAGCCAAAAGTAAAGTGGACGAACGAATCACCGGTGTGTGTGAGGGTGGAGGGGTAGCAAGCTACGCCCCCCCCCCCCCCCCCCCCCCCCCCCCCCCCCCGCTAACTAGCGGTGGGGTAGGAAACCCTCGTTGAAACTTTATGGCTCGTCATCGGCTGTGCCGAAGTAATTACCCCATGTAAATGGCGTGGTTTGTATTCAGTTAAGGAACAAATAAGAATTAATAATTAAGTATGCGCCCTCCTCCCCCACTGACATTACGGGAGAAGGGGGAGGGCGGAGAACTTTAACAAAAAGCAGAATTATAACAATTATAATTATGTAACTGATTTGAATGTTCATAAATAGTAAGAACCACTGACCCCTGAAGGGAAGTGTTCCCCAGAAAAGTAAAAAATACAATTAGATTTCATTAAAAAATAATTGAGACAAATAAATCGGAATAGCAACTCAACCCGCAACGGGAAAGAAGCTACCGTAGTAGTACGTAGTAGTGTAGTAGTAGTAAGGGGTGAACGACCTCGAGTAGGGAGAGAGAGACCGTAGTCAAACTAAACTCCCACATTCCCTTCGCTGAGGATCCAAGTTCTCCGTAGGAAAGGAGGAACCGCGAAGAAAACAGAAGAAAGTCCAGTGAGGACGAGTCCCCACGGCGACCGAATTATCGGAAGCCGAAGGAACAACCGAGGACCAAGGGAGAGACCGCACCCCATGAAGTGAAACCGTGGACCGTGGTGGCCTAAAACTACGCCGGAGGTCCACTCTCTGATGTCGTACACTACACACACGGCACAAACACTGAAAAGGAAACTTACTATATTCTATACACAAATATATACATATACACAACGAATGTTTATATATATATTAAGTACAGTATAAGAAAAAGTAAGTAAAAGACAAAAGCATTAATGGCTGTCAAAGCGAGGGTGGGAGCAGACACATCCGCTCACCACCCGAGCCAAAAGTAAAGTGAAGCACTCACTAGTGTGTGTGCGGGGGAGGGGGGTGTAGCAAGCTACCCCCCTCCCATCTAGCGGTGGGGTAGTAAACCATCGTTAAAATTCTAATGGCTCGTCATTCAGCTACGCCGAAGTAATTACCCCATGTAAACAGCGTGGTTTGTATTTCAGTTACGGAACAAAGGGGGGCTAGTGACATATCCTCCCCCGGGGGGAGAGGTGGAGCTGCTTTGCTAGGGGAAGCAACGTCATCTTTCGAGCCCCGAGTTTGGTAAACAGTACATCGGTCTACGCTACCACTCGACGGTCTCTCGAAAGAGACCGACCGAGTGGGAGCTTCGGAGGAGGTTTGGGCAAAGGAAGAAGAGGCCTTGGGTTTTTCTCCTTTCGAAGAAACCTTCAAAGGATAAATATCCTGTTTGGCCTTCTTCCGTCGTTGCGAAAACCTCTCCCACTGGGAGGTAGACCACTCCCTACACTCACCACACCTCTTATTACTATCACACCGTTGCACCCTACAGGAAGGACAAAGGGCGTGAGGATTGGTCTCGACCGCCGCCATGAATGTTCCACAGAGGCGGTCGGGAAACCCAGGGCAGGTGCACATAATCGCAGAGGCCAACTTCAGATACAGAACTAGAAAAAGAAAAAGAAAAAAGCATTACAGTAAATGGCCGCCAAATGATGGCGAGGATGAAAACGGACACGTCCGACTACCATCCGACCCGAGAGCAAAGTGAGCTCAAGCACAGGTGTGTGAAAGGGGGGGGGGGTTAGCAAGCTACCCTCCCCTACCCCCGCTAACTAGCGGTGTGGGTAGTAAACCCTCGTTAAAAATTAATGGCTCGTCATTTCAGCTACGCCGAAAGTAATACCCCTATTAAACAGCGTGGTTTGTATTCCAGTTACAGAACAAATGTACTTTTCATAAATATCGATACAAAGTATTACTGTAACGATAGACTGAGGACTATGTAGCATAAATAAAAATGAACGCTAGGTAATCTTTAAAACAGATCGAGGATTATCCAAAGAAAGCATACCAAATGGGCAAAAATTTTCTTAAAATAATATAATCCTTTTATTTTATATAACTAAATACTTAGTAAGATAGTATTAACTTATCATTCTTCGTAGAAAAAGAAAGAAAATTCAAGTAATACTCAAGCTTACGTCAAATGATTGTGATGTCATAGATGAGGCGAGATGTTTACCTATCGCCATATGCTTTCGTAAGTTAAAAATAGGTTAAAAAATTTTTAATCCTACCTTTTACGCTATAAAACAGCAATAAAATATCAAACAAAAACCTAATAAGCGAAAGCTCAAACCCGAAATGAGAGTACATCACCAAAATACTGCTAACATCCAGGTTAAACACGAGTAAATTTGATTTCTATGTTGCCAGTATGACGACAGAAGAAAATCTGATACTTGGAGGGATAGTTTGACCTAGCTCCGTGGTGGCGCTAGTGTATACCTGGCATATCTATGCGATTGCTACGAGTTTTGAATTTCTGCCGTGGACAGAAGCATAAAGCTATTATCATATAACCAACAGGTAAGTTTAAATGTTTAAAAACTTCCTTTCCATCATTCGCCATAAAAGAGTCACCATAATCAATAACCAGTAACAGTAACGAAACAGTGTCAAAACACTGGAGCTTTTGTTTGCCAGGGCTTCCGGATGCATAGAAAACGGGGATTTCCTTTCCATTTTCTATGGAATCGTTTGCAGCAGTGTTCATCACATAACAAATATGTTGTTACTTAATTGAGCTAATGATTTATTGAGTTTTGCTTTATTGTATGCTCACTTAGCTCGCGATTAAACTACTATCTCACTGCTCCTACGTTTTGCCAAGCGGATTATATTTCGCTACGCACGTTAACTCCATGGGCTAGCATTTTGACGTTAATTATCAATTATACAAACTTAATGGGGTGAAAACACCTAAGACAGGGGCGAGTTGTAGCTTCACGCTCCTGCATTTGTTCAAACATGGTCTTGGTTTCCATTTCCAATGATCAGACTAAGTATATCAAAATACATTTCTATTCTAACCTTTTAATACTAACAAGATCAATTAAATATGAGCTATGATTATACAGTGGAACCTCTACATACGAATTTAATCCGTTCCAGAACCAACTTCGGATGTAGAAATTGTTCGGATGTCGAAACGAATTTTCCCATAAGAATACATTGAAATAGGATTAATCCGTGGTTGAGCCCAAAAACCTATGATAACTTCTTAATAAACCACTACACATAATTTTCCCATGAGAATAATGAACACTAAATTAGATAATAGACATGTAAATAAGAAGAATTAGCAAAAAATGATAAATAAGAAACGGGTTTTTAGCGTCACTTTACCTTAGAAACTCCAGCGCAGGTGTTGTTCGTCTTCGCTACGCAGAGAGGAGAGAGGAGAGAGGAGACGGACGGACGGCGAGGAGGTAGAGAGGTTAACTACGATAAACGTAACACTACCGTAACTTATTCTAACTTACACTAAGTGAACTTTAACATAACTTAGCTTATTTTTTTTTTTTTATATTTTATATTTTTTTTTTTACATTTTCTTTTTTTCTTTTTGATGATTACGTAATTTTAATCACTATCACTTACATTTAAAATTGACTGAATTTCTTTTGCTTCACTCTTTTCCGTTTTCTGCGTTTCACTTTCTTCCTCTTCACTCTTTGCCGTTTTCTTCGGTTCACTTACATCCTCTTCATCGCGAGTTCGCTTCGCAGTTTTTTTAAAGAAAGCATCGATAGATAATTGCTTGGTACGGCTTTTCAGAATGTTTCGAAAGTGCGTTAGGCAAACATCATCGAATTGAGAAACTACACGAAAAACCTGCAATTTCTTTGGATGGTATTTGTCGATGAAGTCGACCACGTCTTGATATTTTCCTAACACCTCTTTTATTTGCGCTGAACCTAACACATGTTCTACCTCCTCGCTCTCTTCCTCGTCATCACTCATGTCCTCCGACATAGCATGGAGTTCCTTGAGCTCATCCGTCGTCAGTTCGTCGTGATGTTCGGCGACGAGTTCCGTAACGTCATCTGCGTTGACCTCCAGACCCATGGACTTGCCAAGGGAGACGGTTTCCTCTACGGCTTCCGCTGCACCGACCACGGGATCAGGTTCGGGGTCAAAACCCTCGAAATCTCGGGGAGAAACTGCATCAGGCCACAGCTTCTTCCATGCAGAATTGAGGGTCCGTCGAGTTAATCCCACCCAAGCCTGATCAATGATCTTTAAGCAGTGCACGATATTGAAGTGGCCCCTCCAAAATTCACGCAAAGTTAAGTTGGTGCTTTGCGTGACATTAAAGCACTGCTTGAATAAGTGCTTGGTGTACAGCTTCTTAAAATTAGAGATGACTTGCTGGTCCATGGGCTGGAGGATAGAGGTGGTATTTGGTGGAAGATACAGCACCTTTATGAACTTGAATTCATCGAAGATATCATCTTCAAGTCCGGGGGGGTGAGCGGGTGCATTGTCAAGGCATAGCAGGCACTTTAAAGGCAATTTCTGCTCATGAAGATACTTCTTCACAGAAGGACCGAAAACTTGGTTTACCCATTGCACAAAGAATTTCCTAGTGACCCAGGCCTTCGAGTTGGATCGCCAGAAAACATGAAGCTGATCCTTATCGACGTTGTGTGCTTTAAAGACCCTAGGGTTCTCCGAATGGTAAACAAGCAAGGGCTTGACTTTAAAGTCCCCGCTAGCGTTGGCACATAGAGCAAGAGTCAACCGATCCTTCATTGGCTTATGCCCAGGCAATTTCTTCTCTTCAGCAGTGATGTAGGTTCGACTCGGCATCTTCTTCCAAAACAGCCCGGTTTCATCACAATTGAACACCTGCTGCTCTACGTAGCCTTCTTCCTTTACGATATTTTTGAATTTCTTAACAAAGTCAGCTGCAGCCTTTGTGTCCGCACTAGCAGCCTCTCCGTGGCGAACAACTGAATGAATCCCGGACGTTTCTTAAATTTCTCGAACCAGCCACGAGATGCCTTGAAATCATCTGAGGAAGGCTCGGTTGAACTCTCCCCAGCATCACCCCCAGAGCTCTCCTCCTTCAAGTCCGTAAAGATGGCGTGCGCCTTCTCGCAGATAACGGTTTCGGTGATGGTGTCGCCAACGATCTCTCTATCCTTAATCCACACTAGTAGAAGTCGTTCCATCTCTTCTATGATAGGGGTACGGCGTTTGGAAATTATAGTGATCCCCTTAGAAGGTTTCACTGCTTTAATAGCTTCCTTCTGTTTAAGGATTGTCGAGATCGTCGACATATTACGGCCATACTGTTTAGCAAGTTCACTCACGCGGATGCCACGCTCATGTTTTTCAATAATTTCCTGCTTAATTTCTATAGAAAGCATTTCCTTCTTCCTTTTCTCACCACTACCACTACCACTGGCAAAACTAAGCCTTTTTGGACCCATGATTTACGTAAATTATCGTTAATGGATGCACGTAAAAAATCACGATTAAATCACAGTTAATATCAGAACGCAGAGAGCACAACCGCAAGAAGCCGATGAGAACAGAGGACTGACCCAAGCCGCGCTAATTGAGCGTCCCTCTGAGGTCGATGTGCTGCCTTCTATCGGCGGAAATAAAAAACACTTCAGGCGCTATGAGCACCGACTACGCGTACGAGTATTGTTTACTTCGGGTGTCGAAAAAAACATTCGGGTGTAGAGTCGGAACGTGTTCGAATTGTACTTCGTGTGTCGAAAAATTCGGATACAACCGGTACGACGAAAATTGCTACTTCGTGTGTCGAAATAAAATTCGGGTGTAGAGTCAAAAATTTGCTCGAATTTTACTTCGGATGTTAGAAAATTCGGATGTAGAGGTTCCACTGTATTGCTTATATCAATATTGAAAATACGAGGTTTAAAATGTTGGGCCCAGTATTCTGTTTGAACAAGTAACTTATGGCAGTAGAGCCACCTATCAAGTGTCTTTCTGAACAAGTAACCAGGTGGAAGGGGGCTCCTATGATACGCGCCATGACGACAAAAGGAGCAAAACGGGTATTTCTTATTAAAATCTGTAACTTCGTTAATAGAGGTTTCCACCAGTAATTGACTACATGGTTTTCAAAATAGTGTATTTGCAAAGATCTATTCAATTATGCTAGTTTTAATGTCCTAACTAATATTGCACCATTCTATAATTGAACCATTAAATCTGCGAGTTTCGTGAACCTATAAAGATGACGGTCAATGTGAACATATAAACTGAGCTTCAAGCAGCCTAAAAATTAATCATTTACCTTTTAAAAATAATTTAGTAATTTTGTTCTTACGACCATCTAAATGGCTTATATTTACAGGTGCTGCAATTTGCCGTCATAAAACGGTATAATAATCATAGTAACCCAATTTTTTGGGCTGGGAAACTAGGTCTTCAGGATAGGGAAGTTTCAAAATGATAAGTACAGTAATAGGTTTTAATACAGCTAGAGACGGTAGATTTTCAACTAAAATACCACGCTACATCATGGAATGATCTAAGTATATGGCAAGCTTGATAAAAGCAGCCTTGATCAGAAACATTTTTTAAAACTTTGACCAGAAACTCCAAGTGAACAACCCAAATCATTCAAGCAAGCATTGGATATGGGCCTACAAGAAATTGACTTTGTAACCATCACAGAACACAGTAGCTAAGTAAATACTTCCATACAATATTTCAACTTACCTAATCTAGGGTAACAAATCCCAAGATCTATGTATATGCTTACCTTAAGTCAGTCGATGAGTTGTCTTTCTGGTTACTGAGTAAATCATCATAGTGGTTCTTCACGAGGAAAACTTCATAGAAAGGAATTACCAACCAACCATCAGGAGTCTTGTTTGGCTTTTTCATGTCTTTCTTGGTATCCTTGCAAGCATAGGCCATAAAGTTACATGGTCCAGAATCACTCATTTCTTGATATACGGTATGACGAGATGGAATGACATGGTTCAGATAAAGTACAAATAGACCTATTGGTGCCAGTGGCCTACCTTTTTCATTCTGGTTTAGTAGGTGGCCTACCTGGCTCATTAGGTTAGGTTAAACCAAATATTAAAAGCTAGAATTTTGTAGACCATATTCGAAAGGTAGGTCACATACTAAACCGGCACAGACCTATTTATGTTCGGTTCGCTCAGTATGGTCTTTGACGGTAGGTTATGCAATGAAATACTTAGGGAATGGAGTGATTTCCGAGCACTACGATAGTTTAAATCTTGCCTAAGGTCAAATACTTTAATGTATCGTTAGTTGACATCACCCTATACCAGATGTTGGGTCGGCCTAGCCTAATTGCACAATTTTTGGTTTACAGGGCACAAACATAGCAAAGTAAAGCAAACCGAAAAAAAAAAACATCTTTCAGTTGACACCTCAATGACGGCAACTTACTTTCCTAATTTCTGGATTAACCCACAGTTTCTGAACACTAAAACAATCGGAAAATTAACTGTACGCAAGAAAAACTAATTCACAAGCTAACGTCACTGCATCAATAGAACGACTAAGTATTACGTAACATTGGATTTTTCTCAAGGACGAAGTAGCGTTCAGTTCAGTTGTTAGGAGGAGGGATTTACCTTTCTATCGGCACCTCCTTAGTTTTCTTCTTTATTCTAACTCTTTTCTTGTCTTCTCTCTTTTTTTCCACAACTGATGAATATATTCTTTTCTCTATTCCTTCTTTCTTAAATAGCACGTTTCCTATTATCTTCTTTTCTTCTTCGTACGGATGCTGTTAACTCTATTGCAGTACTTCGGTTGGTTATTTGGTAAACAAATATATCAAGTATTGTTTCTCGCATGAAGTAATACAATATGACATTACAGATGTAAATATTTATTTATCATTGGATACTTTTGACTAGAAATGTTTCATGAAACCAACGAACATAAATGGAAAGAAAATCACAGCAATATCAGACATCGAACAACGATGAGTGTTGATATGCTTTTACTTTAAGGGCATATTACGTGTTAATTGTGAGATCCACATTATCGAAGTTTCTTCTTGAAGGCCTTGATGTTATGTCTTTCTTATGTCAAAGGGGAGCTTGTATACAATAGTATTGAGGCCGCATTACTGAAATATCTAGAACCTACAGTAGACATACATATTTGCTTCAATAACCTGAACCTAATGCCCCTGGGCATATCATCGTCTTCTCCGCCTATTGACGCAAAGGGCCTTGGTTACATTTCGCCAATCGTCCCTATCTTGAGGTTTTAATTCTACTTCTCCATTCATCATCTCCCACTTCGCGCTTCATAGTCCTCAGCCATGTAGGCCTGGGTCTTACAACTCTTCTAGTGCCATGTGCAGCCCAGCTGAATGTTTGAGGAACTAATCTCTCGTCAGGAGTGCGAAGAACATGCCCAAACCATCTCCATTTACCCTTCATCTTGATCTCAACCACATATGGCGCTCGAGTAATCTTTCAGTTTCATTTCTAATCCTGTCCTGGCATTTAACTTCCAATATCCTTCTGAGGGCCTAGTTCTGAAATCTACTAAATCTATTGGAGATTGTTTCATCGTCATACCATGACTCATGTCCATATAATAACACCGATCTCACTAAACTTATTGCTCATCTTGTAATAATATTATAAACCACTTCCTTCATAGAGAAGGAATACAAAGTTAACTTTGTTTTGTGATTGATTTCGGTGTGATTTAGATTGGCCCTCATCTAGGCGGACCAGGGGCTCTTGTGTTGGCAGCCCGTAAGTGAAGCGGAATGTCATATTATGTGAAAGAGTTAACGATGACAGGAACACAGACGGCGGACAAGATGACGATGAGGTTGATGAAGT